>NC_022026.1:21323820-21346529 GCF_000317375.1 Microtus ochrogaster
TTCTATCAGGTTCAGTGTGTTCGGACTGATATTGAGGTCTTTAATCCATTTGGACTTGAGTTTTGTGCATGGTGATAGAAGTCTTTACTTTTTGTCCAGTTGAAGTAACTGCAGATTTTGGTTTGCTCAGTAGAGCCCTTATTTATACTTCCTTTCCTGGCATAAATGTTCATATCACTTTATGTCAATCTCATAAGTGTTCTAGGGCCAATGATAAGACCACCTTGTATCTAGTAGAAGTCTGATTTCTTTTAAGGCTGTACCTCACAGCCAAGAACTTGTCCTCAGATCACTAGAAGTACTTTACATCCATCAATTTAGGATAGCGGGTAAAATTTGGCATGCATATTAAAAAATGGTTGACATAATAGTCCTTAAAACAAGTAGTATGTGAGTGCTTGCCAAATACAATAGAGCAGCTTCCCTTCACAGTCCACACTAGAGGTGGGGGAACTCACTCTAATAGTTGAAGCAAATTGCACAAGGTAAATTAGCTAATAAGTCACTCTTCTGGAATTTGAACCCTTGTACTAACTTTAGAGTTCTCATTCATAACAATTGTGTTCTTCAAGGAAGACATGTTAGGAGATGATGGGAAATAAGGTCAGTATGTTGAAGCATCAAAGCCACTGGGGAAGTGCTCGCTCAATAGATTTACTTTTCCTTTTCCTGCCTCTTCCAGAAAAGGTAGGCAAGGGAGGCCCACAAAAGAAACTGCCCCATCCATTCTGACCTTGCAGGTTCAAACAGCACCTTTGGCAATAGCAGGAGAAAGCCAGTCAAGTAATTGTCTAGGGCTATCACACAGGCAAACCTCAGAGCCAGGCTTCACCCTCCTTTCTCTTCCCTTGAGTCCAGTGACCCCAAATTCAGTGTCTTGAGAAGGTGTCATTCCCGGTTCCAGGACAGTATAGGCACTAAACAATTAGACTTGTGGAATGCTTTTGATCTGAGTTAACCACAACCAAGCATCCAGTCACGCTGTGGGACCACTTGCAGGAATTACCGTCAATTCCGGAGCTTTAAGCAACACTTCACTGTGCTCCACAGCTGCGTCACCTGTGGCTTGTTTACCACGCTCGGATGCTGTTTCTAGTTTGAAGGAGCTTGTGTGCTGGAGAGCTGGAAAGCATATAGAACAACCCATTTCCGTGCCATCCGATTAGAGCTTAAAATGTAGGGCTTCAGTCAGCCAGTTTTTCCTTCCCTTTCCTAGCCCTGAAGGCCCAGAGCAAGAGTCACTTCCTCCCTACAAGACACTACCAGACTGTCAGTTTCACCTTAGTCAGTGGCGCTACAGCCTCAGGCTCCTTCCGTTCTGTGTGCGAACTGTGTGCTCTTCTCTCTCTTCCTAAAAGCAATTGTGGACTTGAAGATCCTCAGCCTGGTATGGGACAGGTCTTAATGACATCTCCTTTCTCCCTCTCTTCTCCCCGCTCTGGTGGGGGAGGTGCTTGCACACATATGCATGGATGGAGGCCAGAGAGCCATGTCAGGTGTCTGTTTCAATCACTCTCCACCATTTTTAGAGACAAGCTCTCTCACCAACCCCGCCCTCAAGGAGATCAGCCTGCTTCTGCCTTCGGCACCCAGATGACAGGCAGCCAACTTTTCTGTGGGCGCTGGGGATCTGAGCTCAGGTCACCATGAATGTACAGCAGATACTTTACTGACAGAGCTAATCTTCCAGTCCCCGTTTACTTTTTAATTTTTTTAAAAGGAAAATGTCTCTGCTGCTGCATCTAATAGGTCGCTGGGCAGTAAGACCAGGAGAGGACTGAGACACAGTTCAGTCGGTAAAGTGCTCGTTGTGCCTGAATTCAACCTCAGACTCACATTTAAAAAACTAGGCACAGTGGCACACACAATTCACAGTTGCACTGCTGGGGATGGGGATGCGGATCTTGGGGAATTGCCACCAAACCAGCATAGACTACTCAGGTTCCAGGCCAGTAGAGACTATGTCTCCAAAAACAAGAAAACCCCTGAGAAGTCATACCCGAAGGTATATGCACATGCACCCTTGTTGTGTGACATACTTTTCCTGGGAAGAAAACACACAGTCTACACACCCCAGATAGGGAGCCTACAGCAGACCAAAGTATGGATACCACCAAAGTCCAACTTTGGGAGCCATCGAAGTTTTTGAGGTTACTTACGGGAGTAGAAATGACTCAAAGAAAGCTGCATCATCAGCAAAGTCTGCCCCATCATGGGTGACAGCTCACAAAAGCTGCTGAAAATCTGGAGCACATAAGTTGGAGAGTGTCCTACCAGGAGCCTCAGCAGGCCCAAGCCTCTTCCAGGCCGCTCTACTGGTCTTTGATTCATCCAGGCAATTGGGCTGGTCTCTGCTTCTTTCAAAAAGGAGACTCAGCAGTGTTTACTCTTGGGGGAGTGGGCAGGAAATTGATTTGGTCAGTTTCAGGGAGTACCTGAATCATTTTGAGTTGCTTGCTTTTTGTCTTAAGGAACTTCCCTGCAGGATAGAATGTTTCCATCTCAGAAGAAACTTTTAGGCAACAACCTTGCACACACACACACACACACACACACACACACACACACACACGCACGTAGAAGGAAAAAAATCAGATATATAGTTATGTAAGTTCAGACCGGAGGTAATGGTTGCCAGTCTGGGGTAGGAACTGTGGGAGAAGCAGGTGCCTTTAAGGTTGTCTTGGAGATGGAGCTGATTGAAATTGCTGATGGATTGGATCTGCAGCTGAAGGAATGGAAAGGCACAGAAATAGCTCTTAGGTTTCTGGCTTGTGCAATAGGGACAGGTGTAAAAATGGGGAAAGGGTGTAAAAAGGGAAATAGAAGTTTAGTTTTGAAAACATTAAAGTTATATCCAGAAGTTATGTTATATCCAACTGTTTCATTCATATTACCCTGGCTACTTTAGCCACTCATAACTTCTTAATATTTTTTATTTTTTGACACAGGGTTTCTCTGTGTAACAGTCCTGGCTGTCCTGGAACTCACTCTGTAGACCAGACTGGGCGCGAACTCACAGAGATCTGCCTGCTTCTACCTCCCAAGTGCTGAGATTAAAGGCGTGCGCCACCACCGCCTGGCTCATCTTTATTTTTTATATGGAAGTGTGTGTGTGTGTGTGTGTGTGTGTGTGTGTGTGTGTGTGTGTGGTGTTTGAGACAGGGTCTTGACACATAAACCAGTAGACCAGGCCAGCCTTGCCCTCACAGAGATCTGCCTGCTTCTGCCCCTGGTGCTGGGATTAAAGTCGTGTGCCACCACAGCCAGGTGACACATTGCTTTATGAGATTTAACACTTTTTAGCATTTCTTTCGTATACTCCAAAGTCCATCCTGCCCCACCTTTTCATTTCTTCTTCCTTATGGCCCTTTTTCTTTTTGGTGCTGCACAGATTAAGCACACACTCTTCCACCGAACGAAGGCCCTGATTTCTTCTCCCCAGATCTTCCACTTTTCCAGGTTTCATCCCCCTCACTTTCCCCCATGATCCAAGTAGCCAGAAAGTCCTGTTGAGCTCCCTCCCTATGCACTGCAGCTCCCTTTCTCTTCCCACTGCTGCCAGCCTAGCTTAAATCGGTGACTACTCCTTATCTGGACTTGCCAGTCTTTCAAATCAACAATTTTCATACACACTGCTGTTGTAGAATTTTTTCTGAAGATTCTAAGGGCTCGGGGTCTAGCACACTTTTCTGGCAGACACAGAGCCCTTTCATCCTCAGCATTACAAAAATGCCCCCCCCACCTTTCCAAGAGAATGGAGTGTGTGTGTTTGTTACTCTAATACTTGAGGCCTTTTCTGATCTGGTCTCTTCTGCTAAAATAGAGTTCTGCTTTATCCACTGAATCATCTTGCCTGTCACACTTTATTTATATTTAAAAAAACAATTTGTTTTATGTGCATTGGTGTTTTGCCCGCATGCATGTCTGTGTGAGGGTGTTGCATCTCCTGGAACTGAATGTACAGACAGCTGTGAACTGCTGGGAGGGTGGGTGCTGGGAATCGAACCAGGGTCCCCTGGAAAGGCAGCCAGCGCTCTTAACTGCTGAGACATCTCTCCAGCCCCAGTTCTTTGTATTTTTATGTAAGCTGTTCCTTCCAGTCAGCATGGCGTCCCATCCTCACCAAGCACAATATTGTACATTCACTAAGACTGTCTCAAATGCTACTAAGAACCCTGCTTAACCATTTATTGAATACTCATTATTTAAGTACTTAATGCTTATTTTGTTAGGTAAATGAAGCACCTTACATTCATTATCTGGACCTGTATTGACATGGTTTCTTTTACAGTTCCCTTATTTTCTGTATAATAATGCCGATTCCTTGAGAGTACATTGCATCTTTGAGTCCACAGAGTTGATGAAAATACTTGAGTAACTGAGTGATGACCGCGCTTTGAACTAGTTCCTATGGAAGAATACAAAGGAAGCATGACTGGATCCATTCTAACTGGAGAACACATATATACGCCCCAAGATTGCAAGAGATAACAAATGGACTATTGACCACATGTGTAGCACAAAGTCAATCTGGAAGAATCAAGTTCATGTAGTAAAAGGAGTATTTCGATTTTCATTGTCAGGTAGATCTGATTTTGGGTTGTTTTCCTACTTCAGTGTGTGGCTAAGAATGACGTTTTCTCTTCAGAATACGCTGTAAAGTAAGCATATTACAGCTTCCTTCACAGAACTGTTGAAAGGAGTCACTAAGATAATAACCAAAGTGCCTATCACAAAACGAAGTTACACATGTGGGCTTGTTTCAGAGGCCTCAGTAGGTCAGTTCAGGATGGTGTGAGTGTTGGGGGTCTGGGAACTGACCAGCTAGGCTCAGATCATGGAGGCATCCAGAAACCCAAAACTACATTACCTGAGGGCACACGAACACCCTGCAAGCCAAACTGAAAACATTCGCCCTAAGCACTGTTTAGCTGCAGAAGCAAATGAAAGGAAATGTGGGAGGGAGCTGCGTTTTCCAAATTTTGGGGCGACACTTTCCATCACGCGAAAGATCCAGGAAGATGCTGTTATTTTTCTTTGGTTAAATTCTACCTTACAGTTTTCACAATCTCAGTCAGTTTCAGGAAGGGATAGCTGATTTGTCAGAGTAGATTACTAGTGAAATTGTTAGCTCTTAACGGATCGTGAGGAAAAGTAGAAATAAAGTTGCAGCACGAAATTTGCTGTGTAAAATTTCCAAACCAGTCAGTGAGTTAATCCCACAGCCCCTCAAAGCCTGTTCTTAGTACAGTCAGCTGATGTAGCTGGATGGTGGTGGGTCTTATGTGGCTATTAAAAATGTATTTAAACCTCTAAACATTTAAATGGCTCTATTTACAGACTGAAAACTTAAAAGAGTTGAGGCTCCTTTTTAGCGCCAAAACTTGAAATCGCAGCTTTTAGTGTTCAGCTGTGACTCTTCCGTTACCTTACTCTCTTAAAACTACATATCCCAGCATGCTCTGAAGCTAATCTGACCTCATTTCAAATGGCCCCGTAGGGCAACAAGGCTGGTAAGTTTTGACCCTGCTGCTTGTGCCTTGAAAAAATCGATCCCAATTGGCAGCCATTTGGGCTTTTATATCTGTTAAGCTTTTTTTTTGAACTGTAGTCATTAAATGAAGGGATTTGGTCTGGGAGGGCCCATTCATTCCCTCAGCTGGGCGAGGGACCAGGCAAACTGTCTCCGGCAATCTAAATAAGAGGGAATGTTGAACAGGGAACACCGCTGGGGCCGAACAGAGGAGCAGGAACCGGAGCCCAGGCTGTATCCGCAAACTGTCGGGTCCGGACTTTGGCTCAGGGACGGTCGGAAGTGGGAGATGGAGATGCCAGAGGAACCGGCCGATAGTGGGCATTCGCTGCCCCCGGTTTATATTTATAGTCCCGAGTATGTCAGCATTTGCGACTCTCTCGTCAAGATCCCCAAACGGGTAAGAGGTCTGGATGAAAGACCACCGTTTGGGGGGATGGGAGTGGGAGGGTGTAAAAGGGAGTATGTTAGGAAACCAGGAAAACTAGACTTGAGTGATACCTTAAACAAAAATTTAACTAGCCTTTTCAGGTACACCAAGCTGAGGCAGAAGGAAGTGGTTTGTTACCTTTGGGGAGCACGACGGGACGTCCGAGCCGAGGGTGAGGGCGGGAGGGCTGAAGGCGGGGGAGAGAAAGAAACGGTGAAGTGGTGAGTGGAGTTTCTAATAGGATGGGTTCATTGAAGTCCTTGACCACAAGCTGTTGGAGGACAGTATGCCATCACTTGTGTTCAGTATACTGGGTAGCCTGGCGATTTTAATGCTTTGTATTGTTTTGTCTTAAGTTTTTCCCAACTGACAAAGTGACAAGAGAGAAGAGATAAGGTAGTTAGTTCTTCATGCAGGATGTTGTTAATGGGATTTCAGTAAATTGAGCTTTGAAGAGACTGTTTTCCCTTTCTTTTTTCATGCTGATATTTCAGGCCAGTATGGTCCACTCTCTGATCGAAGCATATGCCCTGCACAAACAAATGAGGTAAGTATGTTGACCTTTCTCAACATTGTCACCCATGAAGCCATAATAAATACCCGATCATGTAGTGGGACTAGCCAGGGAGAAATGGGCCTTTAAAAAAAACTTTTGTGGGAGTGTTCATGATGTGTCTGTAACTCAGGAAAAGCGTTTGAAGAACTGAGAACACTTGGGAAAGGCACACAAAGCAGTCAGGATCCACTAGAAGGGACTTTGCTGCTGGATAAGCACTTGCCAGATGCTAAGATCTTTTTGATGCGGGTGGGAAGGGGTTAAGCAGGGAAGTGTTCAGTGTGTTTTATATTTGCTTTGGGTTTGGTTTTATTTGTTTTCTAAAGCTGGATTTGAGGATGTGGGCTCAACTTGAGACTTTTAGATATACTACCCCACTATTATCGCCAAACTTTACACCAACCAATCTGTTGAACTTAAAAGCTAGCAACATGCATCTCAAAAACAAACCAAAACCAGCTGTCCATTGATTTCCTATTCTGTGTATAATATCATAAATGCAACTCTTACGGACGTGGCACATGCAAGTCCGGTTTTCTCATGACTGGGTGAGTGACTGTATCATCTAATGCTTCATTTCCCTCCCAGAAAGTAATGTAATACGTTTTTAGATTTTATCCTTAGTATTATTAGTCATTTTAATACGTACGTTCATTGTGTGGTTTTTCAAGACAGGGTTTCTCTATGTAACGGTCCTACGCTCTCCTGCAAGTCAATTTGTAGACCAGGCTGGCCTCGAACTCACAGAGATCCACCTGCCTCTGCCTCCCAAGGGCTGGAGCTAAAGGCACGCACCACCACCTCCCAACAGTGTGTACATTCTTTAGGAATGTTTTGCTGTTGCTTTGAGACAAGGTCTCTGGTGTAGCTCTGTCTGGCTAGGGACTGTTACATTCACTAGGCTGGCCTTGAACTTATTAAGATCCACACGCCTCTGTCAAAAGGTGTGTGTCACCACATCTGGCTAGGAATGTTTTTCTACCATTGCTTAACTCCTGTGTTTGTCAAGATAATGATTTGCCTTTCCTTAAAGGATTTTAACACTTTTCTAACCCAGGTGGTGCTGGAGGGGCGTCACAAATTCTAAGTCAGGCTTTGTGACATAGCCAGAATCGGTCTCAAAAATTTTAAAAAGGTTTGGGATATTGTTCAGTGTGTAGAACACTTGTCTAACATACCTGAGGCCTAGATCCCCCCCCACACACACACAATCAACACTTAAAAATATTTTATTGCAAATAAGATGTTAAAGCAAGACTCGTTAGCTTGCTGGTCAGGAGAGGCTGACAGTATTCTTTAGTTTTAGGATTCAGGGAAATAAGTAATAAATGTAAGAGAAAACATTTGGAGAAGCTGGGAAACATAATCCAATATGATTGTGATTGTGAAAAAAATTGAAACTGGCCCTCTTATATATTCTGTCCCAAAACTAGCTCTGTTTGAACTCCCAGAGATCTGCCTGTCTCTGCTTCCTGAGTGCTAGGATTAAAGGCATGTGCCATTACACTAGGCTTCTTGATATTTTTATTTTAAACATTTTTATTAACATTGCATTTATTTATTTTGATGGGGTGTTGAGTGTGTGAGGGAGTGGTCAGCCAAGTGCAGATGCAGAGGTCAGAAAACAACTTGGCGGGAGTTGATTCTCTCTTCCACTATGTGCGTCTAGGAATTGAACTCAGGTCATCAGACTTGGTAGCAAGTTCTTGTACCTGCTGAGCCATCTTGCTGGCCCTGAGATTTTTATTTTAATGGACAACTTTTTCTCCTCTCATGGTATAGATGAGTACTTGAAGAAAAATCAAGAATCCTTGATTTTGACTCTAACTTTTAAAGTTGAACAACAGGATTTCAAACACCTTGGTTATACTAGTTGCCTAAATATCCTACCTGTATTATTTTACAATAACCTCATGGCTCTACTCTCATTTGAAGAATATACATGGCTAGAGTGGTGCTCCTTCAATTTAAATGGGCAATCATCATGTTAAGATTGATATGAAGCCAGAAGTAGTGGTGCACACCTTTAATCCTAACACTCTGTGAGTTCGAGGCCAGCCTGGTCTCCAGAAGGAGTTCCAGGACAGCTTACACAGAGAAACCCTGTCTTGATAAACTTGTGTGTGTGTTCTTGTTAGAATACAAATTGTGGTTCATTGGGCCTAGATTCAGACTTGAGCTTTGCTTTTCTAAGAAAGAAACACCATGCTGCTAGTGTGTTCACTACCTACCCATTCATTGGCAAGGGTTAGAGAACTTAACTGCAGCAGAATCCAGAAGTGAAGATGGAGACTCAGCAGGTTTGAGGCCAAAATCCCCATGTAACTTGCTTCTCTCCTTTCTTCCTTTTCTCGCTCACTGTGGGGAGCAGGTTGAGAGGTTCTAGCCGTTTGCTCCTTCTGTCCTTCCTTGGGAGACAGAGGGAAGAGAACAAGTAATAGAAACTTTATGTTTGAGGACACTGGAAGGATGAAGCAGAAAGTAAGAGCACTTGCTATGCAAACACTAGGACCCAAGTTCAAGTCCTCAGAATCTAGAGGAAAAGCTGGGTTGTGTCACACATCCATGTAGCCCCGGTGTCTTGGCAGGGATAAACAAGAGTCAGAAAAATTGCTCGGGCTTGCTGATCACCAGTCTAACTCCAGGTTCAGATTCAGTGAGAGAGCCTGTCTCAAGGGAATAGGGTGAGAGTTACAGAGCAGGATTGTGGCCTCCTTTGCTGGCCTCTGTGCATGCACGGGCTTGCAAAACCCCCTGCATTTGTGCCCATACAGCCCCCTATAAATAAACCCTTTTTACATTTGACTTCTCATTTTTTTTTGAGACACTCTTATAGAGCCCAGTCTGGTGTAGAACTTGTTGTGTAGCCTAGGCTAGCCTCACACTCATGATTCTCCTGCCTCTCAAGTGCTATGATTACAGACATTTGCCACCATATCTAACATATTACCTTTTTCTGCAGCGTTTGGCATCAACCATAGGGCCTTGCCCATGTCAGGCAGATGTTGTATAACTGCTCTGTATCCCCCGTCCAGTTTCCCACCTTTTTACTCTAATAGTAATGCTAGTTGTCCATGAAGTTTTGTATATGTTATTTCATCTCCACATAAGTCCACTAAGCTGACCCATTTTACAGATGAGAAAGCTGAGGTATAGAATAGTCAACTCATCTGAAGTTAACAGAACTAGTAAGTACGGAGTTAGGAAAGGAATTCGGTTCTCTGGCTTCAAATTCTGCTTGATAACCCAGCTGCCTATTCAAATAAAGACACAGAGGGATGCGGGGTGGGGGAGAGGGGGACAAGGCTCAGCATCAAAACTAAAGCAAGTGACTACACTGAAAGATTTGCCTGGTCCAAGCAGAAACTGATTCAAACGTGACTAGCTTTCCTGCTTTGTCATGAGATGTAACTTACGGAGTAAAGCTTATATTTCAGCCTTCTAGACATATAGTTTTATGATTACTTATTTTATGTGTATGAGTGCTTGGCTTGTGTGTGTATGTGCATGTGTACCTGGTACCTATGGAGGTCAGATCTCGAACTGGAGTTCCACGTGGTTGTATGTCACGATGTGGGAGATGGAAACTGAACCCCAGTCCTCTGCCAAAGCAACAGATTCTTTTAACCCCTGAGCCATCTCTCCAGCTCCAGAGCTCTTTTAATTTTTTTAAAAATGATACGTATTTCTTTAGGGGGATGTGTGTACCACAGAGCACACATGGAGGCCAGAGGACAACTTGCCAGGGCAGTTGGTTCTCTCCTCCACAATGTGGGTCCCAGGGATTAAACTCAGGTTGGCAGGCTTAATGGCAGATGCCTTTACCCCTGAGCCATCCTTCTGGCCCCGGGTTAATGCGTTCTATGTGGCTAAACCAGGGACCTTGATCCAAGATTATCTGTTTGAGTTAAATATGGTTTTTCAGTTATGGTCTCCTACCTAAAAACCCAAAAGAAAAAAATCTGTCCTCTTGTCTCTTATTAGTGGGGTCAGTATCATAGATGGAGGACGTGAAGGCTGGGCAGTGCAGCGGAGCGACAGAGTGTGTTTATGACTTCGGCTCACTGGAACCAGAAGCTGGGAGTTGTCTTGTCTGTTCAGATATTGACTGCTATTTCCAGCTCCTTGCATACTCTGAGTCTCATGTACTTCTGTATGTCCACGCTGTTATTATTAGGATAGTGAAGCCCAAAGTGGCCTCCATGGAAGATATGGCCACCTTCCACACTGATGCCTATCTGCAACATCTCCAGAAGGTCAGCCAAGAAGGTGATGAGGACCATCCGGATTCTATAGAATACGGACTAGGTAAGAGTCCCTCGGGCAACAGTGGGACCCCAGCTTGTAGATTATGGTACTTAATTTGTCTCTCTGTGTTTATGTAGAAGGATGTGTGTATGAGCAGTAGTGTGCTTGTGTCTGCTGGTACACACGTGGAACCAAAGGTCAGCACTGGGTGTCTTTTGTTTTGTTTGAGACAGGGTTTCTCTGTGTAGCCCTGACTGTCCTGGACCTCCCTCTGTAGACCAGGCTGGGCTTGAACTCACAAAGATCCACCTGCCTCTGCCCCTGAGTGCTGGGATTAAAGGCATGCGCCACCACCGCCCGGCTCTGGGTGTCTTCTTTAATCACTCCCCACCTTACATTTTGAGTCTTTCACTGAACTTGAACGTCACCATTTTGACCAGGTTGGATGGCCAGTGGTCTCCAAGCATCTGCTTGTCTCCACCCCTCCAGTGCTGGGATTACACATTCATGCCTCGTGTGCTGGCTTTTACATGGATGCTAGGAATCTGAACTCAGGCCCTCATCCTTGTGTGCCAGGCATTTTACTGACTGAGCTACTTCCCTAACCCTTAATACTTGTTTCTTTTCTTTTTTATCTTTAAGTTTTATGTGTATGCCTGTGTGCCTGAGTGTATGTGTGTGTGCCACGTGCATGCAGTGCCAGAGGAGGTCATAAGAGGCCTTAGAGCCCTTGGACCTGAAGTTAGAGATGTTTCGAAGCTGCCATGTGGATTCTGAGAATTGAACCCAGGTCTCCTGGAAGAGCAAAAAATGCTCTTAACTGCTAGCCACCTCTGTGGCCCGATACTTTTAAATTAAGAAATAATATAACTGATGCATGTGTGTGCATGTGTATGTGTGTGTGTGTCTGTCTGTCTGTGCCTGTGTGTGTTATTGAGGGTGGAACCCAAGTCCTGGAATATGCTAACGAGGCACTCTGCCTTAGCTACATCTCAAGCCCCAACTGTTCATTTTAATCCCTCAGTCTGGTCATATTGTGAACACTCTATGAGTCAAACACAAGAGAACCATGAGCCTGATGGAGAAGAATCGCTCAGTGCTGAGATTCTAATGGCAGCACTTGGGGCTGCTCTGGCTGTTGTGATCATATATTTTAAGTATTGACTTATTTGGTTTGAAGTTTTGTTTTTTTTTTTTAATTTTTCCAAGACACGGTCTCACTGTAAAGCCCAGGCTGGCATGGAACTCACCTGCCTCTGCCTTCCAAGTGCTGGGATTAAAGGTGTGCATCACCATGCATGGCATTAGGTAAATGTTTAAATTCTGGCTAAGTTTCCTACCTTATCCTTCGTCAACAGATGCCTTAAAAAAAATCACAGTGAATTGTCAACAGCATGGTCTAGTGCAGGTGTGTCCAGCTTGCAGCTCATGGGCCACATGCCTCCCACGATAGCTATGAATAGGGCCCAACACATTTGTAGGCGACAGCAGCATACTGCGATGTCAGAGGCACCACTCTTCTAGAGAAACTGTGTGGCTTAAAGAAAGATACTAGATTGGCTATCAAAAGACCCGGTCCCAGGCCTGGCTCTGTGTGACCACTGGCAAAATACATCACCTCTCGGGCCTTGATGGACTGCTGGTGGGATATGAGAAGTTCATCTTGAAGGTTTTACCCTTTCTATCTCTATCCTTTGAAAGCCTTCCCTGTCTAACATTGGAGATGCTTATCTGTCCCCATTGGAGCTGGTTTTAGCCCAGGACCTTCTTTAGGCTGTGCTGTTGTCACAGCTTAACCTATTCTTCCTTCCCCAGATCTTCTTTAACAGATTTTTCTGGGTTCTGCCCCCAGGTTATGACTGCCCAGCCACAGAAGGAATATTTGACTATGCAGCCGCTGTGGGAGGAGCTACAATCACTGCTGCCCAGTGCCTGATTGACGGGAAATGTAAAATAGCGATTAACTGGTCTGGAGGGTGGCATCATGCAAAGAAGTAAGGAAATGCCTTTCTGCCTTCTTACTCTTTCCCTGGTCAATCTCTCAGTTAGATAAACCTGTACACTTGTTATACTGATACTCAAGGGAACCATGAATGTGTCTAGCGTTTTATAAGGTGTTCTGAAAAGATGCAAGTAAGATAAGTGACCTAATGCAGTGGAAACACTGAACTGAAAGTCAAGGCATCTGCGCTGTATGCCTAGTTTTCCTGCAAACTTGCCCAGACCTCCCTAGGCCCCAGGTTCTTCATCAGGGACAGGAAAAAGGAAGTAGCTAGACAACCTATGCATTCCTTGGAAATTCCCTGTCTCAGGGACCTGGCTCTAGGAACAGGAACAGAATTCGAATAATTAGAAGATAATATAAATTATGGTACTAAGGGAATATGTGTAGTATATAAGATAGATTGGCAGTCGGGAGAAGTTGATCATGGAGGTGTTGGGAGAGGAGCATGTCAGAGCCATTACTTGATAGAAGTAAGAAATGGGTGTTTGAATAAGTAACTAATTGATGAGACTAGACATAGAACAAAAGGCTTCAAAAGAATCGAGGAAAGTGACAAGAACGACAAGGTCTTCTTCCGCATCTGCCATCTCATTTGCTCTGTTACTTAATACTTGCGAGGGATTTTGAACTTACCAGTGTGCCTGCCATCTGAGTGAAAGAAAGCGGCTGTCTTTCACAAATGGGGTGCAGCCAACCAAGACCGTCTTCAGTAAAAAGAACCCAGCATTTGATTCCTTCAGACTGAAAGGCACCACAATTGTAGCGTGTGCAAATCTGCATAGTAGTATGCAATACTATTCTTTTCCAAATAGACAGATTTCTTGGCCAAAGAACTCCTTGTAAAACTAAATAACTACAGTCTACTACCTAGACAATAGAAAACTGACGTCTTAGTAATGATTCCACATGGTCTTAAACAAAGAGAACAGCCCGCTTTTGTTAGCTTTTTTTTTTTAAGTTCAAAATTAAAACAGGATCTTTTCTTATTAAAGCCAAAGAATAAAAAAGAAGAACAAGATTTTCTACATCCAGGACTTCTCTGTCCTTTGGGCACAGGGAGTAAGGGAGCCCTGTGGCTTCACGAGCATGCTTGCTCTGGCAAGTGCGCTGTCATTTCCCGTTTCCCTTTGCTGCAGAAGACCTGCTAGGAGTTGGGGTACTTTCATACCTTGCCACTTCTTACCGCTGTGTTTCTGCCAGAGGCTGTACTTGTAATGGAGTCAGTCTGGCTGCAGGTGTGAAGGTGCTCGCTTCATTAAGTGCTGAAGACAGCTTTCTGCTGATCCTGTCTGGAAACAGACGGACTGTAGTGATCGTAAATTAGTTTCTGGGCATTGACTTAAGTCAGGTCCGAATTCCAAGGTGTTCTTGACACCCCTAGAAGCTCTCTGAACTGGGCTACAGGCTTATTAGTTTAGAAGCTAGGCACTACCTATTGTTGTTACTAGGAAATTCTGGGGAGCCCAACCTGGAGTGTCACATGTTACTGGGCAAATTGGGGTTTCCTCTTGAGTTTTAGTCCCACTAATTAAAGAATTTAAGAAGAGACTCAGGCCCCTGTGCTCAGGAGACAGAACAGGCAGACCTCTTAGTTCTGGTCTTGCTAGAGTTGCTTAGTGAGACTCTGTCTTTAAAAAAGACTCAGTAAGAAGCCCAAGGACAATGACAATTTAATTAGTTTTTAAAAGAAAACCCTTAGGGCTGGAAAGCTGTAAATCTTGGTAGCTGCCAGGGAGCAGGAAAAAAAAAAGGAAGAGAGAAAAATCATGCCTTTTGTAAACCACCACATGGAAGAAATCAGGGCTTAGGAGTCAGGGGTAGTAATAACTTCAGAGAAAAAGAGCGAGAAAGCCCAGAGTATCAGGAGAAGCATGTCTAGATTATGGCCAGCATCTGGGTGTATATGTGTATGTGTGTATACATATTCGCGCTCTCTCTCTCTCTCTCTCTCTCTCTCTCTCTCTCTCTCTCTCTCTCTCTGTATGTGTGTGTAGGGGGAGGGGAGGGGAGAAAAAGGAACAGTTATACTTTTCTAAGTAATTCAGAAAAGCAAGCAGGCTTAACCCAGGGAAGGCTCCAGGAGCAACCATACCCAAGTGAGGTGGGAGGGTGAGATTTCTGGGATGGAAAGGAAAAGTACATCTTCTCATTGAGGGTGTGAATTGTTCCTCCCATTTGTTCAGCATGCCTAAGGTGGGCTCTAGGCCTTACTTTAATTACCTCTTTTGTTTTAGTAGCTTGGACTGTTAAGTCTCCTCCCAGAGCCAGAACTTCTGGTTTCTTATCTCCACCAGATATCCCAACAGTCTCTGCTCTGAAGATGAAACCCTGACGTCATTTAGGAGATAGGCTGAAATTAAGGACTGGGTAGACCCAATATTTCCATCCTGAAAATCCAGAGCTCCAGTTCCAGAGCTGTCTGCCAGAAGTCCTTTAGAGTTCTGGAGTTCTGCTCATACCCACAGGGAAGCAAGGACACTCACTAAGAGGAGATAAGAAAGCAGAGCTCCCTGCCAGCATCTGGGCATTCCTGGAACTGCTGCTCGAGGGTCCCTGCCCTAAGCTGCCTGTCAGGTTTCCACGTGCTCTTCTCTCCATTGCAGTCACACTGTTTAAACGTCCCAGATACACGCAGCACAGATTCGTAGATCCCATTCCTTAAACCAGCATTGACTGGTTTAAACTGTATGTGGCAAGCACATGGTTTTTCTCTTTAGTAACTGGAGGTAGGGAAACTGAAGCAAAGTCTACCCCTCCCCCCCCCACACCCAACTGAAAAAAAATCTTTGATTTGAAACTATTCAGGTGCTGACAGGGTTCTATTGTAACTGGCTTCGTGAAAACTTTACTAGTGTTGAGAGTGGGAAATATGTTCATACAAAATTCTTAGAAGTCTATTCTAAGGAAATAACCCAATCCTGCCATCAAGAAATTGATATCTTGGGGATGATATAAGAAATCACTGCATTTGAAATTTAAATAAGGGTTCTTTTAGAAAATCCTGCAAAAAGACTAGTGCTACCAAATATTCAGTGTACAAAGCCAGAATAATGGAAACACTGGCATAAGATAGTATGCCCCTCTAAGAGACCAAGTCTGACTAAGTTTAATGGGTTGTAAAAGATGCCTTGGGAAAGTCCAGGTTAGCTGCCTGGTTAGGCTGAGCTGCTGCTAAACTCCTCTTTCCTGGTTCTCATTTTCTCTCATTGTCGACCTAGGGCAGCTGGCCAAGTCCAGTGAGTCAGTTGGTACACAAATCCAGGCCCTTCGGCCACAGGGTATAGCACACAGCAACAGTATCTAGGAGGAAGAGAGGGGCTCGAGGCATTTTCGCTATTTGCCATGTGTTTTCTCCCCTCAGTCCCCCCCAGAAACTCCTTATTCAGTAGCTCTCATCTGGGCTTTTCAGTCTCAATAATAAGGCTCCAATGTATATATGAAAATGAATAAAATGATTTTTCTCTGGTTAATTAATTATTATGCTAACTCGTAGCCCGACCACAACACTAGAAGGGATGGGAGAAGGGGTCTTATTCCTTGCCCAACACAGACAGCTAGACAGACTGTCGCTGTTACAATCTACTGCCCTCTTCCTTAAATATCTGCAGTCCCAGCTTTCTGTGTAAGGCTCATCTACCAACGGTGTCCTGGGAACTTAGTAGCATTCTTTGATTTCAGAACTTGTTTTTCCTCCATACTTTGCTGTGGGTCAAGTGCCACCTGCTGGCAGTCAACTGTTATGGCACTTCCCCCCCCCCCCCCCTTTTTCTGAGTAGCCCTGGCTGTCCTGGAACTCATTCTCTAGACCAGGCAGACCTCGAAGTTGGAGATCCACCTGCCTCAACACCTACCAAGTGCTGGGCTGAAAGGCACGCACCGCCACTGCCCAGCCGCATATATTTTTGATTGATTGATTGATTGATTGCCTCAAGCTCTCTTTGTAGGCAAGAATGACCTTGAACTACTGATCCTCAGGTCTCTACCTCAAGTGCTGGTATTACAGCAGGTCTGGTTTGTGCAGTACGGAGGATTGAACCCAGGGCTTCCTTCATGCTATGCAAGCACACTACCTACTGAGCTCTGAAAGTTTCCTTGCTGGGAACTGAACCTAGCACCTCAAGCATGTCAGGCAAGTGCTCTGCCACCGAGATACATCCCCGACCTGATATTTCATCTTTATATGTCTAACGTCTGTGTGTCTATTTAAGGTGCTCAGTCTTGTCTAAACACAGTTTAGTATTTTATCTGTGCATTTGATGATGTACTTTACTTTGTTTTCAAAGAGGCATTTCTACTGGAATCTCTTTACTAGTTAATAAATCTGTACTGCTATTTTCCCTCACCTAATGACCACTGTCAAATTATAGTCTGTAAAGTATGCCTCCATACATTTTTTCAAAGGTCATTTTAAGGGCTATCCTTCACTTGTTCTGTCTCCTCGCAATCTAATGTGTACATAGTTTCTCCAGGATCTGGAGGACAGGGGAGCTTTAAGAACTTTGAGATTGTGTTCTGTTTTGAATAAAGCCTGAACAGGGTAGGAATGTATAGCTAAGAAGCAGTATGGAGATCACAGGTGGGAACCTAACGTTGCAAAGGGGTCTAAAGAGGTAGGTCTGCGGATAAAGAGCTTGCTGTGCAAGCATGAGAACCGGAGTTCTGATCCACAGATGTCAGTCAAAAGCTGGGTAATTATGGTGGCTTCCAATAATCCCCGCACTAAAGAGGCCAAGACATGGGACTGCATTCCCAGGGCAAGCTGGCTAGCTTAGACTAGCCAGAATCGATGAGCTCTGGGTTTGAGAAACCTTGCCTCAAAAAATGAAGATAGTGATCGAAGCCTTGCAGGGTCCAGCTGTTTCCACTTTCACCTTGCGCTCATGAGCAACGCTTAATCATGTGTGGAAGAATGAAGAATGTTAAGACTAAAAATTCACTTGTCCTTGACGCAGGACCGGAGTTTTAATGGGGATCAATGTGTACTGATAAACATACTTATCTTGCTGGTGTGACACAAATGATTCTTTCCTTTTGTGTTTTGAGATGGAATCCCACTGCATAGCCAAAGCTGACCTAAAACTTATGGTCCTCCTGCCTCAGCCTCCTGAGAGCCAAGATTAGAAATGAACATCATGATTGGAGCCATAATTTCTTGATCTACTTTGCATTGGAGGATGCATAGTAAGGATAGAAGGGCTGTTCATCGGATCACGCTGAGACAGCTCGTGGCACTTCCATGATCATCTCCTGTCGTAAACTAAAATAGGTGGCAGTTGGACTGAAGAGTTAAATATAAAAAAGCAAGTTACAAAACTATGATGATGAATATCAAGCTTCTAACAAGGACTAAGTTTCTAAGTTTAGGAGGTAATAGGAAATATTTTCAAGGGAAAAGATCAAAATGCTATAATTTAAAATTTAAAAACCAATATAACAGAAATGTTTTTTAAGCCACAGTAAAAATGAAAGATAAACACAAACGGACAAGGGCCATGTGGCCTAAAGATGACAAAGTGCGATGGGCTTTTGTCATTTAAGGCACACATGCCTCGCGATGTAGAAGCAGAGATATGGAAAAGAGCACCGACAGTTTACACAAGAGTTTGAGTGCAATCAGAAGATAGGAGAAGATGTTTGTTACTAACCAAAAATGCAAATTTAAACAAGCTGATGCGGGGGTACAGGTCAGTGGCGAGCATGGAAGCGCAGAGCCTGCCTTCTGTCCCCAGGACTACAGACAAGCGACCCCAGTGCAGAAAGCCACTTTGAACCTGTATGTAAAAATGTAAAAAAAATCGAGCATCTAGCAAGACAGAATAAAGGAATGGTGAATTTACTCGGTGAAATATTCTGTATGGTATGCTTTTTTGCTTTGTTTCTGTGTGTGTGTTCTTTTGTAAGGACTGGACCCGAGGCCTACGTGTGTCACACGTGCTCTACCGCTGAGTTACATATATCCCAGGCCCTCGTGCTATTATTTTTAATGGTGGTTATGAAAATGATAGTGTATTTCAAAACTGATTATATATATATTTAAAAGCAGTATTTAAAATTGTATGTATATTGTGATTAGCTCCCTCACTGCACACATGAGGAAAGCAGTGGGGATGAGTTCACTGGTCATCTTACAGTGGCAGAGGTACTCCTAAGTTTTGTTGGTTTTGAGACATCATCTCCCTTTGTGGCTCTGGCTGCTACAGGACTAACTCTGAAACCCAGGCTAGCTTCAATTTGGCAGAATTCCTCCTGTGCTTGCTTTTCAAGCAGTACAACTACAGGCATGCACCGGGACGCCTAGCTCATGATTTAAATGTGTGTGTCTGTGCACGTGCATGTGTGTGTGTGTGTGTGTGTGTGTGTATTTCCCTACTTTACAAAGTTTTGTAGCTATAACTGCTGTGAAAGCTGAGATTTACCAAAACAAAAAGAGGCAAAAGTACACTTAAGCCTGTATTTAAAAATGTAAAAAAAATCAAGCATATACTGAGGAGTTAAACTCATCATTCTAGTTAGTTTAACACTGGTGCTCTCATAGATAGACAAAAAAGACACAAATCTACAAGTGGTAGAAAAAAGAATACTTAACACCACATAGAGAGATTGAAATATGTATTTTTCCTTCCTGCCAAATTTCAGATGACTCTTGATAATCTATTCTAAAAATAGATATTCTAAAATAGATAATCCAAAATACGGTATTTTGTGTATGACTGTGTATGACAGTGATGCTTTCTCACTTATTTAAACCACCCCAAGTCAATAGTAAGGCTAGCTAAACATTCAACAATAGCAGAATGGTCAGGTAGCATTCTCTCTGGAATACTATATAGCCATTAAAAATGCTGGTTAGAGCTGGGTGTGGTGACAATTCCAGTACAGGGCAGGTGGAACTCTGTTAGTTTGAGGCTAGCCTAGTCTACATAATGGTCTACATAATGAGTTCTAGAACAACCAGGACTACATAGTGAGACCCTGTCTCAAAAAAGCAGAAAAAAAATGGTGGGTTGATGACTGCATAAGTAGGGAAAAATGCCTTTCATATAATGTCAGTTTTGTTTTTAAAGGGCAAGTAGTTATAGCATACATTCATTTAGATTAGACTCATAAAAATTTTGTACACCTGGAAAAATCTTAAAATATAACAAAATAGCTGACTTTGCAAATATAATATGGGTGTATATTTTATATGTATATGTATGAGATCAATTTTATTTTTTTTCCTTTTAATATTTTTTATTTTATTGATTTTTATTGAGCACTACATTTTTCTCTGCTCTCCTCCCTACCTCTCTCCTCCCCTTCAACTCTCTCCCAAGGTCTCCATGCTCCCAATTTACTCAGGAGATCTTGTCTTTTTCTACTTCCCATGTAGATTAGATCCATGTATGTCTCTCTTAAGGTCCTCATTGTTATGTAGGTTCTCTGGGATTGTGAATTGTGGGCTGATTTTCTTTGCTTTATGTTTAAAAGCCACTTATGAGTGAGTACATATTATATTTGTCTTTCTGGGTCTCGGTTACCTCACTCACAATGATGTTTTCTAGCTCCACCCATTTGCCTGTAAAATTCAAGCTGTTGTTATTTTTTCTGCTATATAGTACTCCATTGTGTAAATGTACCATATTTTCCTTATCTGTTCTTCAGTCGAGGGACATTTAGGTTGTTTCCTGGTTCTGGCTACGACAAACAAAGCTGCTATGAACATAGTTGAGCACATGTCCTTGTGGCACAATTGAGCATCCTTTGGATATATACCATGTGATAATTGTCTTTCTGTGTCTCGGTTACCTCACTCAATATGATGTTTTCTAGCTCAAGCCATTTTCCTGCAAAATTCAAGCTGTTGTTATTTTTTTCTGCTGTGTAGTACTCCCTTGTGTAAATGTATGAGATCAATTTTAAAACCAATACAAAATACAAGTTTTCAAGGCACTTTAAAGTTTGTGTGCATATACACTTATCCCCACATCTGTTTCTGTCTCCTCTCTTTTCTCTGATGTACGACGTTATTTTTATGAATGGGAGGCAGTGCTGATGTGGGGTCGTGAGTATGTGTGCTTGTAATCAGGTATAAGGTGGTATGTAACGAGAAAGGAGTCAGTTTCTCTCTCATTTGCTAGGGAAGGAATTGCCAAGCAGAAGGATCGATGGCAGCCTAGCAGCAGTATGCTGCAGCTGGCGAGCCACAGTAGTGAGACGGCCAGAGGATGAGGACAAGTCAGGCCAGCATCACTAAGTTTTGTGATTTGTGCTAAGGAGTAGGGCTTTTTTCCTGGTGTTGCCAAGGACTTATTGAAGAATTTTGGTATATTTCAGTATGCTATTGAGTCAGGGGCAGAAGATACAATTGCAGTCATTCATTTAGCAAACAGTAAGCCCTTGCTGTATGTCATAAGCTAAGGAAACAAGCATATGGGAGGTTCTTATTTTTCAAGTGAGACTAGACAAGTGGTCACCTCGTGAAGCCATTTTCAAGGGGTACTAACGTGACAATGCAGTGCATACCTGTACCCTCAGAATTTTGGAGACAGAGGCAAGAGGATTGCGAGTTTGAGACCAGCCTGAGCTACATCGTGAGACTGTAGCCGTAAAAAGGGGGAGGTGGGTGTGGAAAGATGGCTCAACGGAGCACCTGCTGTTCTTGCACAGGACCTGGGTTCAGTTCCTAGCACCCACGTGGTGGCTCAAAACTGTCCATAATTCCAGTTATAAGGGATATCGTGTCCTTTTCTGACCTTCACTGGCACCGGGCACACACGTACACACATGCGGGAAAAACACCCTCACACATAAGATGGACACAAACATTTTTAAAGGAGGGGTGTTTGGAGCCTGATTAGGATGCGGGGCCAAGTAAGGAGAAAGCCCCGTTAGTTTGGTTTCCTTGTTTCGTACAAATGAGCGTGTATAAAACTATGCACTTCCCCCAGTAAACAAACAACATGCCAAGGGTTGGTGGATTTTGTTTAAGGTCTATTTTTTTAAACAAAATTGCATGGTATTTCAAGGTGATTTGTTGGATCCTGTGAGATTCTTGCAGCATGGTTATTAAGGGCTGATTTGGGCCAGGATATTCAAGGATTTCACCTGCTTTCCTGCAAGCTTCTCCTTAGTCTTCTTAGTATTCACAACAGCCTCTTCCAAACTACATTTAACAATCATGATCCTTATTTATTTTCTTCTTTTTCAGTTATGAATTAGTTTACCATACTGATGTTTTCAATTTTGTGTGCTCAGTCCCGGATATCCTGCATTTTATACAAGATTTATAGCTTTACTTGGTGATAAATTAGTGTTGATTTGCCAGGTGATGGTTTTGATGACCTAGGAGACTGGAAATGAACAGCTGGAGGGGCTGGGTGTTCATGCACAGTTAAGAGGGTTGCCTGAGTCGAAGCTGATAGTAAGTGGTCAGTGCACCAGCAAACACATCCATAGCTTTTGCATTCCTAGGAAGTCCCGAAACCTTGCAAATGCTAGGACTAAAATAATAGCTGCGCAGAAATGAGAACTCCCTGTATCAGCAAAAGACTAGTGCGGCATTTTTAATACTGATTGTGGTAACTCATTAATGGGGCATTATAACTTAGTGAACTGCAACGCTGGTATACATTGTCGTACCTAGGATATCTATGATATATGAGATCTACACATGAGAATTGCAGGAAACTTGTTTTGGGTGGAAATCTGGTGTACTTGTGAGTACTAAGAATGCGAAATGTCATGGCACTGTAGAATTGACTGTGAGCTCTGAAGTAAGACCTGGATGCACATCCGGGCTCTACCACTTAGAAGGTATGTGCAACTACAGGGTTGTTTCAGAAAGGGAGTGCAGAAGCAGAGAGATGGAAAAGTCATAGGACTGCTGTGTCTGTCCTTAAGCCTGGAAGGGTGGGCTCCTGCAGACAGTGGAGAGAGGGCAGGGAGGGAGGGA
>NC_022026.1:21346629-21370879 GCF_000317375.1 Microtus ochrogaster
AGGGAGGGAGGGAGGGAGGGAGGGAGGGTCTTTATATGCCAAACTAGATAGTTTCGATTTTGTCAACTTGGTCCTTTCTTTAGTGGTTCTTAACTGACTTTGTCTTAGAACACCTCAGAAAATCTAATGAAAGCTGTTTCTTTGTCCCTTGAAAATGAAAACAACACAAATTTTCCTTATAGTTTCAAAAGATTTCCTAAACCCTGTTCTGGATGCCAGAACCCTCACTTCCACATTGAAGAGTCACTGAAAGGAATTTAGCCAAGAGTTCCATCTCTTTCAGGCTTGTAGCTTAGAAATACATCTCTAACTGTAGTTAGCCCACAAATTCGAGGGAGAGAGGCTATGACTCAGGAAATCTGCTAGGCCTTCAATGGTAATCTACCTCAGAGTAGATGATAGCAATGGTGATTAGCATAGAAGAGGAAATAGAGTCAAGAGCCATCTACAGTAGAACAGCTAGGAATGTGACCAGGTAGAGAGAAATGACATAGAAGAGGTGGGCAGCGTGGACTCTGTGTGTAGATGACTCTTCTGTTGAGGTACATGAGGATTGATGTGTTTATATCTTATTGACAGTATCCGTTAGAGAGCTGGTAATAGGACACAGCCCTGGGCCTTCTTTATCTTTAGTATGCATACAGAATATCTTAGGAGTTTGTTAAAATGCAAACTGTGGTTCAAGAGGTCTGGGACAAAACCTGGGAATCTCTATTGACAGAAACCCTCAGTGAGGCTGCCCACCACTAGCCTATAGACCATGCTAATAACAGCAAGAGACTGGAGCTAAGGGCAAGCACTTTAGTGAAATGATAGGCTCATATTTAATAGCATCATAGGTAATAAAACTACCAAAATAAACCACATCTCCTGGAAAGAATGCATAAAATAGAGGAGATAAAACAAATATTGAGCCTTGCGGAATGACAGTTATTAAAGGAAACTAAGGTTTATCTCAGTGTAGAGCACATAGTTACCATGTGTGAAGCTTTGGACTCCATCCCCAGAGGACACACACATGGGGATGGTCGTAAAAGACTATGGTGAGATTTTGAGAAGGGATGGTCAGCTGGGCATGGTGGCACACACCTTGAATCCCAGCACTTGGGAGGCAGAGGCAGGTGAATCTCTGTGAATTTGAGGCCAGCCTGGTCTACAGAGGGAGTTCCAAGACAGACCGGACAACAAAAAGAAACCCTATCTGGGGGGGTCAAAGAATTAGGAAGTCTCAAGAATGACTTTCCCCGCAGAAAGCAACAGTGAAAATGAGCTGCAAAAAGACACATTCGGATAGCAGTGTTTGACCCTGTTTTGCATACATTCACCACATGGGTGATGGTGTCCCGGAGGAGCAAAAATTCATTACTGAAGGTGAACTAACTTTAGTGTTATAGTAATTTATAGTCGTCCAGAGGGACTCAGTACATAAACAGATGTACAGTGTATCTACCATATTAAAATTTCATGGCAGGAGGAGGTGATTAAGGAAAGCTGTCTTAAAGGGATCCTGGAGTGGGAGCCAGGCACGGTAATGAGAAAATGGTTGAGAAGCAGTACTATAGAGAAGATCTGTACGGGGTAGATGAAGCTTCAGAGGGTGAAAAGGACCGGGCCGGGCATCTAAAGAGGTAGAGGAAGGGTATGTCAGGAAGCCTCAACAGCATTTGCAGAGGCAGAGCAGCATAAAATAAGACATGAAATCAACAACAATTGAATGTGAAGCAGCACCCGAAAAAGCAGGGAGGCCTCAGGTCCAGCTTAGAGCTCATATTGCCGGAGGTGGGGGCGGGCTATAGTGTAAACTGGACAGTGACAGAAGATGAGCTAGGCTTCATGGAAAACAGAATCACACAGTTAAATGGTGCTAATTTTGCCAGGGAGAGTCACCCCTGCTGACACAAACCAGTAATCTCAGCTATTTGGGAAGCCAAAGCAGGAAGTCTGCAAGTTCAAGGCCTGCCTGGGCTGTCGTCATAGATGACTGTGGCAGGAATGTGGGGGTTACCTATGAGCAAGGGGAGAAGCCTGTCAGGCTGCCTGCTTCCGTGTGAAATGACTCACTTTTCCATTTCATTTACCCAGGAACCTCTTTGAGTCATTGGATTCTTCTGAGGCCAATCTATTAGGGACTCACTTTGTTCCATCCAGACTTTCTTAAAATGGAGCTCACCCTACCATTGTAAACAGCGCTAGAGGGTTATTAGAACCTGCCACAGGACAGTGACTCAACTTCCTCAATTTGTCTAGATGACATTGGGCTGTTCCCTTTAGCTAGTCCTCAGCCCTTCACCTGCCTGGTATGTCTGTCTCCATTTGGTTCTAAATCTCAGCTCCCAACATCTCTCTTCATCCTGCATCTTCAGCTCAGCTACACTTTTCTCCAGCCCTCAGTTCTGTCTTCTTCCCTCTCACTGCATGGCATTGCAGCCTTCCACCTGACCACATAGAGCATCTTTGCCTCCGCCCCTGTAGGAAAAAGAGATCATTGTCCAGGCGGTTGTTCCGGATGTTGTTGTTTCCCGTGTGTTCCACCAGGGGGCAGTGAATGATAGACAGAAGGCTTTGTTGCGTGTGGCCTGGCAGAGCCGGGCTTCTAGCTTGTACTTACTGTCTAGTTAAGGTCAGTCTGCAAGAGTTGGAGTCCCAGGAGCCCCCATCTTTTTATATATCAGATGGAGAAAATCAAAGTGACTGTACTAGAGGCCCAGTTCTCCGAAGAGCTCTGTACATAGCAGAACGTGTTACCGTGGCAGCCAAACGTTCTCCTCCACCCACCTGTCCTCAGCTCCAGCCTTACCAACATGTAGATAACTACATGAAAAGGAGATCTGGATCCCAAGACAGCCACGTCATCTCACCACCAAGGCAGACACCTCATTTCATCCATGGGTCCTTGTCTCTTGATGCTCAGACCTTTCCCACGCTGGCACCTACCAAACAAGCACAGTACCAGGGAAATCAGTGGGCAGCCCAAACTGTTCTCTTGATACATATTAACTGATCAGGGGCCAGTTTCTCCATAACAAAACTGTTACCTGGCTACTAGAGCAGTAACCAACTAAGTCCCTATGGCACTCTCCCCTACCCTCCAGCGAATGAGGTATGTTCCTATGGTCCCTGTAGAGCTGGGACAGACACTATCATAGTGGATCCAAGTGCCATTAATTCTGAACACAGAACCTAAGGATTCTCAGCCATTCTGAGCCTCAGTAATTCTTAGATCCATCAGTTACTACCTCTCTGGGCCTCCACGTCCACATAAATTACAGGTAGTAATAATATCCACTTCATGGGATTATAAGGATTAAATGCGATAATCACATTAAAGATCATGGTATTTAATAAGTGTTGGTTAAAAAGTCATTTACCATACCCACACTGGATTCTACCCTGGCATCTCAGGCAACCTCTCAGACAAAGCCCTTGGTTCAGTAGCTCTAGCTGCTTGTGCAGCTGAGACCAGGCCTGGTACACTGGCATTTCCCTTTCTGGTTATACCACTTTGGTCTGAAATTTGACTATTGTGCTACCCATATCAGAGTTTTATTTCAGGGTATGGCTACCAGCAAGCCTCCACCCTCCTACACCATGCCTACTCTTGCAGAGAGTCCCCTTTTAACCAACCTCTCACTCTGCTACAGTCCAGCTCACACCTTTGAAGCAAATAAAGAAACTGACAGCAGTGATGATTTAGAAACCTTGATGTTCAAGATTTATCAGCAAAGGCACTCTCTCTCTCAGCTTCATATCAAGGCGTTCTATAAAACCAAAGTCTGGTCAGTACCTTGGAGCAGGTTTTATCAGATCCTCTATCTCTTCATCTTGGTCTTGAGCTGCTTTCTGAAAAAAAAAAGGGGGGGGAATCTTTCTGTTGGTATAATCTTGTCAGTGTAATTACTATCCAGAAAATCCTTTCCATGATCTGAAACCTTCTAATCAGTTCCTAAGTTTATGGTCTTCACAGACCTTACCTAGATCAGGAACGGTAATGAACAGCAAGTTCCTGTACAGCACTCCCGCCTCCCTGCAGCAGATGAGATGTTGAGCCCCTCGTAGAGTAGGTGTGATTCTCTTGGCAGTGTTCTTGGTTAGGCTCTCTGGGCGAGGTGCTAATGCAATGATTACAGCAGCACGTTTCCCAGGCTCATTCTGCAGAAATGAACATAGCGCCTCCCTCCAAACTACATTTTTGTGTGTGTGCCAGAGTTTGCATGAGCTGGATGTGAACCTTTGTGAAATGAAGTTTCCTAGGTGACTGAAAACGGCAGCAGCTCCATGGTCCCTCTGCATCTTTAGCACCCCAGTATCCATCCCCTTAAGATAACGTTATTTAGTTCTCAAGCACGCACACGTACACACACACAAGACCTTCTAGTAACTTAAGGTCTCCATTTACTTCTGCTCAACTTTGGGCTGTGTGGTGGTTTGAATGAGAAAGACCCCCGTAGGCTCATATATTTGAATGCTTGGTAGAACTGTTTATGAAAGATTAAAAGGTGTGGCCTTGTTGGAAGAGATGGGTCACTGGGGGCTGGTTTTGAGATTTCAAAAGCCCGTGCCATTCTTCATTTTTGTCCAGTGCTTCAATGCCATGCCTGATTACTGCCATGCTCCCTGACATGATGGTCATAGCTAACCTTCTAGAACTGTGTGCCCACATTAAATGCTTTATTAGTTGCCTTGGTAATGGTGTCTTACCATGGCAATTGAAAAGTAGCCAAGACAACCTGCAGTCTCCACTGTCATCAGCTTGCAGAGGTAGGGGTACTGTCCCCTCTTAGAAGGATCAGGATATTCTGATCCCTGTCCTTGTACCAATTCTTTAGGAAGCTGGACCCAACCAAGGTCTATTGCCCCAAGTAATAACCAGAGCTCTTAGTGATCAAGGCCACTTGGAAGATAAGGAGGTGCTTCCTTAAAGGGAAAGAGGCAGTATGTTATTAGGAGCCCAAACCATTACCTTCTGGAGCAGCCAGGGCAGACTTGGAGACTAGATTATCAGGAAGCAATGGAACTGGTTCTAGCCCAACATTGTAGTCATTCACCTCTAGCAATAGCATAGACAGCAGGCAGATGTTATAGTACACAAAGATTCGAGTTGATCATGGTACAGCCTAAAGGTTTATGTTCCTAGATGCACCATGCCCAACCATGGTTCCTCTTCCAACAGGCCGGCACAGCCTATTCACACTTTGCATATAAACTGATGGAGAATCAGCAAACTACCTGTGTGTTCATCCTAAAGTGACTATTCTTAGATCAGACCTGCTAGGGCTGTAGCATAAACGCATTCAGTTGGAACCAGTTTCTCTCTGGGTTCTTTTGAGGGTCAATACTATTTGAAAACTCTGGCTCCAAAGGATCTTTTATCTGCCTTGTACCTGGCCTACCTCTCGTGTGCCTCTGTTATCCTTCCAGTTGAAATAAAGCAGACTAAGGGTAGCCTCCTGGCACTTGGACCGCTGTTAGAATGAACTTCATTGAGGATTTTCCTCTCCCCACATCTATAACGTCTTTAAACTACTGGTAGACCCCTCTTACTGTTCGCCCAGAACAAACTAGGTGCTGCTACCTTCTTCCCCTGAGAGTTCCTTCCCATTCAGCAGGACCAGAGCACTGCTCTGTAGTGGCAGCTGGATGAGTCAGCAGGCCCACCTCGTTCAGACTCCAGTATTCATCCCTAACCACTCCCTCCAGCACACTTCCCCAGCAAACTTCCTTCATGCCCGCTCTAAGCATCAGTAACCAGGGTTTGTTAAGTTCCTAGACAGCTCATACATGCAGTCCGCAAGGACACTTCAGTTGGTCTTTACCAACAAGGCATAAGGCTTAAACATAGGGGACTCTGAAGCCACACTGTCTAGGTTTAAATCCCAGCACTGTCGCCTCCTACATTGACCTTAAATAGCTTAGAAGTTCTTTCCTCAGTTTCTTGACATCTAAGCGGTGATGATAATAGTACCTATCTCGTGAAGCCATTGTATTATAAGGAATACTAACCATGGACTATAAAGAACAGGAGCTCCTGATACACACTAACCCCCAGAGAGTGCGTGCTGTTAAGTTCTATATGAATTCTGCCGACTGGAGTCTCTAGCTGGGTGACACCAGATACATTGCCTTTCAGCACAGATCCACTTCCCCAAACCCAAACTTGAAGGACTCTTGCCCAGAAATCTTTGAAATGAATTTCAGTCGTCTACCCAGTGCCCTCCTACAGCAGAACATCTGCTTTACCTTTGTGCCCTTCCTCCGCCACGGTCGCTCCTCTCAGCTCTCACTAGCCCATGGTGTAGTGCGGCTACATTGTACCCTGCAGCGTGCTCCCATAGACCTGAAATCTGAGAGAGAGCAGTTCTTTTATTTTTCCTATTCATTTGTTTGTTTATTTTAGTAGGATATTAAGGGAACAGTTGTATCATCACAGAGAGCCAGATTTCTAGCAGGTTCACAATTGGCCTACTGCCTGATTGACTGGCAGAGCTGTTGACGAGGAAAGGTGGGTGGGCCCAGGGGACACTGTTCTGATAATCCTGTTATAGCTATGCTGACCCCAATCAACGTTAGCACTCTCTCAAGTGTGAGTCTGGTAGTCCCTTTATTTAAGGCCCAAGTACCAGGACTGGGAGTGAATTATACTCTTACTTGGGCCCTGCCCCTTCCTCCACCCCTACTTCCTGACCCTGGAAGAACTGAACTCCTCTATTCATTCCTACTGATGAAGGCAAAACGATCACAGTGTTCTGCTCAGTGGCCAGCTCAGGGGTCATGAAAGCAGCAACAAGGATAGCAACGACAGATGTGAAAAGGAGAGAGAGTGCCGGAGCGGTCTTGTCGGCGTCGCCAGCAGAACTCAGTGACGGAGCCAGTCTCCTTGGCACATGCTTGTCCTCCCAGTATGTGGGGAATGAGGCAGGAAGATTGCCATAAGGGTGACACGAGCCTGCAATATTTAGCAAATAAATAAACAACCCTTGGTGATTAATTGGCTGCTGAGCATAAAAAAAAGGGGAATGGCAAAAATATCGAGTTCCTTGCCCAAGTAGGTGGAAAATGTTGTTTTCAGCTGAAACTGGAAACAGTGATCTAAAAGCACGTTGAAGCTAATGGCTCAGTGGATAAAGCACTTGGTGGCAAAACATGAAGATACTGAGGATCAAAGTTTCGATCCTCAGAATCCATGTAAATACAATGTGGAGGTGGCAGCCGCTTGTAATTCTAGTGCTCAGAAGGTAGAGACAGGATCCGCAGAGCAAGTGGCTAGCCTGTATCAGTGAGCTCCTGGGTTCAATTTAGAAACCATGCTTCAGTGAGTAAGGCGGGGAAGAATGAGGAAAACTTCAGATGTCAACCGTGGACCTCCATACGTGTTGTCCACACACATGCATGCATACATACTTACACATCAAAATAGAGAGGTGCTGTAATGGTTAACGTTGTAACACCTTATCAGTTTGACAGGAAGTAGACTCATCTGGGAGATAGATGGGCTTCTGACATGCCTGTGTGAGGTTATCTCGGTTACATTAATTGATGTAGGAAGACCTCTCTTACCTGTGAACAGAACATTCCCAGAGGATCTTGGACTGTTACCTGGAGAACAGGAACTAGGAAGCAGCCATGCGTTCATTCCTCTTCTGATAGGATGTAAGGAGACTAGATGCTTCAAGCTCCTGATGCCATGATGGTCTGTGACCTGGAATTAAGCTAAAATAACCACCTCCTTCCCTTTTTGTTGCTTTTGTCAGAGGATTTTATCACAGCATCGGGAAAAGGAACTAAGGCAGAAATTGGTACCAGGACATGCTTCGTGGCTGGGATAAACCTGACTGCTTGGTCCTTGGGCCTTTGCAACTGTTTGTGGCTGGAATGTGGACACGTCCGGTGCTTTGGGTTTAGAAAGGCTGTTCAGTGCCGGAAGTAGAACTTAATGGGCTGTTCCGGTAACTTGGAACACAAGCATGCTAAGAGAAATGTGTTCTGTGAAGGGCTGGTTCATGAAGTTTCCGAGGGGAACCCAGATAGAGTGCATTTGTGTGATACTCTGGCCAAGTATCTGCCTTCATTCTGCCCGAATCCCGAAAGCTGTAGAGAAGCTGAGTTGAAAGATAATGTCCTAGTTAGTTAGTTTGACAGGTTGGTGCTGCGAAGGCAGCAGGAGTGAGTAATAGGACTAGATCAGCACTCCTGAAGAGAAACCCCCTGTACTGTGCTGAGATAACCGGCAAAGTGCTCCAAGGGGAACCCTCAGGTCAGGGAGTCCCCTGCCCCTCAAAAGTGACTGCCTAGGATAGAGAATGGTCAAGTGTAAATTGATTGTTGGGTATCGAGTTGACATCCTGAACTCAGTATGTTCAAAATAAAACTATGCCATCCTTGAGGCCATAGAAGCCAAATATGTTGGAGTCATTCTTGACTCTTTCTATTCATGATTCACATCCAATCTCTTAGATGATTTTTCAAAGGAAAGTAATTCTGTCTTCAGATGTCCAGAATCTGTCATGTCCTTCTACCTCCTGCCTGACATCCCTCATGCGAGCTACTAACTAACGTTTCTCTTGGTTTATTGCAGCAGCTCCCCAGCTAGTGTTCTTGATTCTAGCTTTGTCCCTTTTGTCTGTTCTCAGGACGGCCACAGTGACCCTTTTACAAAATAAGTTAGATTCCATCATTCCTCTGCTGCATTGGCTGTCTGCCTCCCTGTTTGATGCAGAGTAAAAGCAAAAAAAGCCCATCATGCTGTGGTCTGTTCATCCCTACCAACGACTCCTGTCTCCGTTCCTTGGTAAAACTATTAACCTTTTCCTTCCTTCAGTGTTGTCTAGCCACTGGACTTCTGGTGCTCGGCCCCAGGCCTTTCCCATTGCTGTCCCCACTTCCTCCTCATTCAAAGAATGCCACTTCATTCCCTTAAGGTCCTCTCATAACATTTTCTCTGTGTGGCCTCTATTCGTGCCTGGAGCTCCACTGCCTAGAACTGTACCGAGCGTATAGCACATCCCCAGTGAAAATGTTTGCAGAGACAAATGAGCGGGAAAGTTGGAATAGACGGCAGAAAGAAAAGGAGGAAATACGAATTTCCAGCCATTGGTGCGAGTGCTACCAGTCAAGTTATTGATTGTCAATGTTTAGGAAATAGAAAATAAAGTAATTAAACTGGTAAGATTAGCAAATGTCTTATCATCGTAGGCTCTCAGTATATGTTGACTGAATCAACGGTAATCTCTTAACAGACTGAATGAAATTATCAGAGCAGAAAGAGTGGGGAGGGGAGGAAAGGGAGGTTGAGGTTGGGGTTAGGGGCAGGGGTGAGAGAGAGATTAGAGAGATTATCCCAAAGTTAGATAAGCAGTCAGAGTGTAGTTGATTTCATGAAACATTAACCCGCTGAGCTGTTACGTAAGTGTTGCGTTTTAATGAAGGAACCACTAGAGGGAGTGCAAGGTTCAGCAAGAGTGTTCTCGATGAACTCATTCATACTCCAGGCACTGGCTTTTCCATGTTTCCATCCCGTCTTCATCTATGCTCCTGCATCTGTTTAGTCTTCTCCTGAACTGATTTCTTTCATGTGTCTTTGATAAATAGTTATAATTTTAATGGAAGTATGACTGTTTGGAATCAACACATTGTCACCTTGAAATCTGTTTTACTAATTACTAATTTACTAATTACTGTGGCCGGAATGTCCCTTGAGAATTCATGCATCAGTTCCTAAGCTACCGGTAGATATGCTATTCGTGGAACTTTGTTCTTTAAGAATCATTAGGCAAGAAGAGCAATGGTCATGGAGTTTGTTTACTTGCAAAAATGCTAGTGTCAGACCATTGGGTAAACTGGGTACTTGGGCCGAGAGTCTTTAAAGCTGGGCTGACCTGTGCACGCCCTCCCCTGCAAGGGCAGACAGCTGATAAAGACCCTGACTCCCTGAGCTTGTTTGAGTCCGTGGAAATTATTAGCTCTACTTCTGCACACAGAGATTGCATTGCTTGAGAAGCCTGCTGTCTATGATGCGCTTTAGGGCTAGAGAGTTGTTTGGGATGAGCAAAGTTTAACAGCCTGCTTTATTATCTTTATAATCATTGATCCCATTGAAATTTGCGGAAAGGATTTCAGTTTCTGGATTTGTGGCCGAGCTGGATTCCTGAGGAATGTAGAGTCCTTGACCTGTTGGCAGCTCATGGTTGAAGTCTTTTACTGCCCTTAATCTAGGCCTATGAGTTAAGCCCTCAGTATTGTGGATTTTTTATTAATAGAATAATTTCAATTGGAAATAGAACTTTTTAATAAACTTGACTTACTAGAAAAAATATTATTTTAAAAATGAACAGCTACTACAGACTTCCTGAACACGCCATAGTTTCCTTTGCTTGTCACATGCTTGACACAAGCATGACAGCACACTTGGTACAGCAAAGGAACCACACTAATGCATCTGTGAGACCTGCAATCAGGAGCTGATTCAGATCTCAGCTCGTTTTCCCTCTTGCCCTTTTCTTTCCTGCTAGGAGCGCACCCAGGCCCCCTGGGCGTCATCAGGACTGCCCAGGCTCTACTTGGCTGCCAATGCATCGCATACTTTGTTTTCATGATTTTCAGTTTTCAGAAGTACAAATATTTTTATCTATGACATAGTCTATTTAATGGAATATTTTCAAGGAGAACAAGAAATACAACTATTCTTTTCTTTTTTTTTCCTCTTAGCACCTCTTTTTATTTTAATTCGGAGCAGATCCTGAAACTGCTCCTTGCAAAAGGAGGGTGAATATCCTTCAGTTTGTGATTTGTAAATCCGGTGTTCTCTCTAGAGAAAGCCTTTCCGTTATCCACAGTCTGCAGACTCATGCTACCGCCTTGTCTCAGGAAAGTTAAATGGAAACTGTAGATGCATATTCAAAATATATATTTCTAATTTGTTGATCATTTACTTTCTATATTTTCTAATGTCAGAATAGTAAGAACCCTTGTTTTCTTTTCTATTTTTTTTTTTTTGGTGGTGAGGGGGGTTTGAGATTGGGTTTCTCTGTATAACAGCCTTGGCTGTCCTGAAACTCCCTCTGTAGACCAGGCTGGCCTCAAACTCAGAGATCCACTTGCCTCTGCTTCCTGAGCACTTAGATTAAAGACATACTTCTTTGCTATTGGGCTTTTATTTGTATTTTATGTCTATGTATATTTTGCCTGCATATTTTTGTGCATCACATACATGCAGTACCTGAAAGGGCCAGAAGATGGCATCAGATTCCCCTTCCCGCCCCCCCCCCAGGACTGGAGTTACAGATAATTGTGAGCTGTCATGTGGGTGCTGAGAATTGGACCCGAGTCTTCTGAAAGAGCAGCCAGTGCTCTTAAACTCTGAGCCATCTCCCCCGCTCTCCTCAAAGCTGAGTTTTATCTTACTGATGATATAGGGAATACTGAAGGCAAGTTAGAGCAGAATATTATGTTAAGGAAAGCTGTGGGACAACACATGGCTCTGTCCAATATATTCTTCTTTTGTAAGAGATATGACCGTTTAATGTAGGTCGGCAGTTCTCAACCTGGGGGTTGGGGACCCTTTCACAGGAGTCTCCTATCAGATAGCCTACAGATCACATATCTACATTATGATTCATAACAGTAGCAAAATTACAGTTATGGGGTAGTAATGAAATAATTTTGTGGTTGAGGTCACCACAACGTGAGGAACTCTATTAAAGGGTTTCAACATTCAGAAAGTTGAGAACCACTGATCACAGCAATATCGTGGAGGTTGCTAAATGCTTATTTTTAATGTCCTGACCAGAACTCTCTTGCAGTAAACTTACTAGAAGGTGTATTTATATCCATAAAGAAAGTGATGTCAATTAACTCAAAGACTTCTGTTTGCCCTCAAAAGCAAAGAAATTTTATAATAAGCAATAGCAAAATTTAAGAAAACTTAAGAAATGCATGCTAATCACATAAATTATGACATAAATCGTTGGGATTCAACTCCCAAGAAAAAATTTTATGGACGTTTCTGGATGCTCAGATTAATAAAGGATCCTTGACTCTTATTAGGTGCAACTTGGAATAGGCTCAATATTGAACGCAGGTCTGAGATTACATGATTTATCTGTCTTATGTCCTCAATTGCATTTTTTTATTTCTGATTAAAAATTGGTTGTCTTCCAGGCATTATCTGTAACTTGGGCAGTTCCAATATATTACAGATAAAGGCCAAACCATGATTTTCATCCTTGTATAAACCCATCAGTTTTCACATGCTTGAATGACACTACTGGCCACACCATTTCCCTTGGCCAGCCATCTCTCTAAAACTAGATCCTCAGTCTCAAGGAAGGTCAAGCCAGTGGGTGTAGACTGATAAATGTAAGCCTGCTGTAAAATAGTTGGGGGAAAAGCCAAATAGCCGAAAATCCTCTTTGTGCAGGTGCTGGGCCAGTGGTGTGCCTTTCCACGCTGCTTTGCTTCACTGTGTTGTTGAGTACCCGGAAATGCAGAACTATGGCCATTGCCTACTCTGTTTTATATTCTAATAGCTCAGGGAAGATTTTCATTCCATTGAGCACCAGACTGTGGGGTATATTTTTGGAAGCAAGTGTAGGTGTACCAGAGCCAAAAAAGGTTGGGAACAACTGTAGACAGACTGATCTCACTGTTCCTAGAGCTGCCAATTCTAGGCACGGAGCCCTTAAAGTGGACTAGAAATGTCAAGTGGGTGGTTAAAAGAAAATCCATTATGTGGGACTAATTTCTGATTTCCCATGATCAGGTGCATGCATTTTGTGTACATGCATATTTTGTGTGGTAAGAAGCAGGTGTGCACATAACTGATTATTTAGCTGTATTAAATCAGAATTGGGGTCTTATTGAAAGAAAAATATGAAGTATATAATTAGAATAGGTAATATTTTTATTTTTATAAATGCCTTTTAGATATATTGTGCTAACATTTGTGTTGAAGGCAGTAAGTTCGATTAGGAATTTTATGGTAGAAAAGCAAACGAAGCAGAGACCTAGGTTTCTTGGTTCCTATCCTGATTTCTCGCTTACGTTTGTAGAACATGTACACCTGTAAGGCTTGCTGAGCATAGATGGGAACTAAAGTAACAGAACGAGCTCTGGTAGAGGAAACAATCAGTTGTCAATATTAAAACCTGATCTGTAAAAGCCATTGAGTCAGTTCCCACAGTGCTGTGCATTTGACAGCCATGTCAGCTGCCCTGCAGGGGTAGTGAAGAGGGGTCAGGAAAGAGTCCTTAGAAAATAGCACAGCAAGGTTTGGACATTAGATAGGGAAACACTGGAATTTTTAATATATTAACCATTCCTACCTTACAACGATACATTCCCTTATCTTTCCTTCTATAGATCTTGAGGGGGCAGGGTGGGTGTGTAAGACAGGGTCTCTGTATGTAGCCTTGACTGTCCTGGAACTCACTTTGTAGACCAGGCTGGCCTTGAACGCACAGAGATCCAGCAGCCTCTGCCTTCTGAGTGCTGGGTTTAGAGGTGTGACAGCGCACACAAGACCTGCACAGGTGTAAAGCGAAGTCCCAGCACTGGAAAGGGGGAGTGGACACAAAGTCCCACCACTCACCAAGAAGCTGTTTGCAGTTGGTATCTTCTGGGCAAGGGAAAGGCCGTTTTCTCCAATGCAGTGCCGTTGGACCCATCAACAACACTCCAGGGCAGGCCCAGGAATGTTGGCCAACCCAAAATGGACTTCATGGTTTTTTTGTGTATATTTTGGTGTATTTTTGTCTTACTGGGTTGTTTGTTTTGATTTTAATATTTTGTTTTGTTTTGTTTTTATGGGTATTGTGCCTTACCGTGGGGAAAATATTTATTATGCAGGAAACAATGATTACTCTCAGTTCATCGAACAAAAACAATAAAGCTTATTATGGCATAGCTGTTTCAAGAGACAAGGCTAATATAGTATCCACCAGTAAGATATAGTATCCATAGTAAGAATATGAAGATTGATGAGTAGACAGGGCAGGAAGAGCTAGGAGGAGTTGGGGGAAAGGAAATAATATGATCAAAATACATTGTATGAAAAAATTAATTAAACATTTTAAGACATGCACTACCACATCCAGCCCCATTCTCTAAACCCTTATACCCAGTAGCTAGGAAAGCAAGCAAGTATGCTCCAATGGTGGTTTGGCACTTGTTGTAATAGGAGCGTTGGGGCTGCGTCCCCAGCACCCCAGCCGCCCGCACAGCTAGCTTTACCCGAAATAATTACACGGACACTGTATTCTTTTAAATACTGCTTGGCCCATTTCTATCTAGCCTCTTCTAGGCTAATTCTCACATATTAATTTAGCCCATTTCTAATCATCTATGTAGCACCGGTCTTACCGGGAAGATTCTAGCCTACGTCCATCCTGGGTCGGAGCTTCATCGCATGTGTCTCAGAGAGCAGAGCTATGCGTCTGCCCAGGAGAGGGGAGCATGACGTCTCTGCGCTCACTTCCTCTTCCTCCCAGCATTCTGTTCTGTTTACTCCTCCCACCTATGTTTTAACCTATCAGGGCAAGCAGCTTCTTTATTTAATTAACCAATGACCTTCCTCCATCAGGCACTGTCTTTAAAGACCAAATGCAGGTGTGCTTCAACTTAAGAAAATTCTGGAAATAAAATGATGTGCTGCTTGCCAAAGGATAGATACAAAAATATGGTCGAAAACCTTCATTTTATAGAGGGACTCTTGGTTGTGACTGCACGCCCCTACTGACTACCTTAACTTAACATCCCTGACTAGTTCAAGATTGATTGACAACATCAGCTATCGCATGATTCTTCAGCAACACATCTATCGTGAAGCATATATTGGTGTTACTACTTGAAAAATGCAGACATCAAATAACTAGTCTATACACTCACATAAACTAAAGAAAGGATTTCAGGGAGTTTGGTTTCCGTGTTTTGTGTAATGCCACACGAGCTGTGTGGATGTGCGTGTAAGAGAAAGCATAAAAGCAGGATAGCAAGCACTATCTAGAGAGAAGAGCCAGGCACTACATATTAGAATTAGATGGGCAAAGGATGTTTTTAAAAGAGCAAATAACAGAGAAAAATTGGCCGTTGCTAATTTCTGGGAAAGCCATCTTACTTTCCATCTCTGGTACGCCTCACCCCTGACCAATCAGTTGAGTTTTCCCTGCTGCTGATCTCTTGTAACCATTCCTGCTCTCAAGCAGAAATTACCCATAATGGCACAAATGGCATCATTTAATGAAGCAACAATAGAAGTACCAATACCATATTCCCAGAACAGCTTAAGAGGTTTGATCAGCTGCTACTGGAAGTAAACGGAATAAAATGTACCTTGTTTGAAAATGCGAGTGCACCTTATTAAGCACAACCTTGGATGGGGTGGGGGTTCTCTCCAATGCTACAGCTACAGCTAGGAAAGTGGCTTTGTCCTGACCTGGCAACAGCCATGGAAATTCACAGGAGGTTCAACAACTGCAGTTCTGTAGAAAATGGTAGACAGAAATATTAAAAGGGTTACAGGGCTTCTAGCTCATTAATTACAGCTAAGCACCCAAAACGTCTGATGTGCATGCACTCCTAAAAGGGCATCCTCCGCACCAGAGAAAGCAGTGGCAATTCTCTTTATCTTTTCAGATCATAATTGACATCCACCAAGTTCTGGAACCACCATCGCTAACTGCAAGGGCAGGCCGTTTGAGAATGTGCATTCAGGAATTATAACTTTCCCCCATTTATTTGGATTATAGTTTCAACATTTGCAATTTTCATATTATATCTTTTCCCTTTTTAAGATGTAGACCCATGGATTTTATTCTTTTGGCACTATTGTAAATAGGATTTTCTGATTTTCCTCTTGCTACTGTACAGAAATACTATGAGCTTTTGGGGTTTCATGTTTTACATATATTCTTTCGGGGGTATGCTGCCACATTCGTATGGAGACTAGAGGACTACTTGTGGGAGTGGTCTTCTTCTACTTAGTGGGACCCAGGGGTTGAACTCAGGTCATCAGGCCTGGCAACACATGTCTGCACCTGCTGAGCCATCTTGCTGGCCCTGGTTTTCTTTTTCTTGTCTAATTACCTGGCTAGATCCAACAGGGCAGTCTTGAGCAGAAGTGGTGAGTGCGGGCATCCTTGGTCTGCCCTGTCCTGTGAAGAAAGTACCCAGTCTTCCGTCGTCTTAAGTAAGACGCTAGATGCGAGTTTTGTAGGTTCCTCTTACCTAGCTAAGGATATATCCCACTCCTAATGAGTATTTGTAATGTGGATTGGATTGGATTTTGTCAAATGCTTTTTCTGGATCTACTGAAATGATAACTTGGTTTCAGTCCTTGATGCTATTGAAATGGTAAATTTTGTTGTTTTGCAGATGTTAAACCAAACACTTTCCTGGGATACGTCCCACTTGCTTAAGGAATATAATCATCTCCCAATACTTGTTGAGGATTTTTATGTCTATAAGGGACGTCAATCTGTGGTTTGTTTGGTTTTTTTTTTTGTGATGTCTTTGTGTTACCAGGATAATAATACTGACCTCATGAATGAGCTGGGATGTATTTCCTTTGCTGCTTCCACCTTCTGGAAGACATTTTAGATAATTGGTATATATTTTCTTTAACTGGTTAGCAGTGAATCCTGGTCTTCCTTCCAAAAATTAGCATGATCTTAAAATGCATGTGGGCTTACAGAGGATGCAGAATATTTAAAATGGTCCTGAAAAGAACAAAGGTGAAAGACTGCACACTGCAGTAATAAGAGCAGCCTGCCGCTGGCATATGAATGGAGGGGAAAAGAGTTGCACAAACCTCACCTAGGCGTGTTGGTACACTCCTCACACTCCAGTGCTCAGGAGGCTGCGGCAGGAAGATTAGACTTGAGAACTGCCTGGGCTACATAGTGAATTCCAGGCTAGCCTAGGCTAGATAAGAAACTGCAAACCAGCCTGACCACTTACCAAGGCCCCGTCTCAAAACAATAAAAGAAACCTATACATGGCCAGGTAAACAGCTCAGATGTAGAATACTTGAATAACATGCGGAAGATTCTGGGTTCAGAAAAGCCAAAAACTAAACAAACCTCCCCAAACAAACACTTACATATCCATGGTCATTTGATATTTGTCATGGTATTGAGACCATTGAACGAAGAAAATCAATGTCTTTTGAACATATAATGCTAGAATAACTAGATATCACTTGAAAAAGAGTGATGTTGAATCTTAATTCACACTTTATATTAAAGTTAACTTGAAATAAATCAAAGACCTAAGACCCAAACCTAAGACTCTCTGCAAATAACTTAGGAGTAAATCTGCATGACCTTGGGAGGGAAAGTGGTTTCTCAGAACACCAAAACAAACAAACAAACAAACAATACCCTACAACTAGCAAAAGAAAAAGATTGCCATGTATAGTGGCGCAGATTTGTAATTCAAGCTGCAACTTAGCAAGACCCTACCTGAAAAAATAAAAGACAGGCTTATATATAGTTCAGTGGTAAAGCATTTTCCTAGCACATGCAAGGCCCTGGATTCAATCCTTAATATCATAAATAAATAACAAATTTTGATGGCCATGGTAATATGGGCCTGTAGTCCTAGCTCTGGGATGCTGAGTCAGGAGGATTTCCAGTTCAATACCTGCCTGGACCACAGAATGATACTCTATCTCAAGAGCAGAAGAAAAACTTTGGACTACAAATGATATCTTTAAGTAGAAAGATAATCAATATAGTGGGGGTGGGAGAAAACATTTGCAAGTTCTTATAGCCAAGAAAATTATACATAACTGATACAATTTAACGATAAAAAGAATAGTTGAAACATCTACAAAGGATATGAATAGTTGCTTTTCCAAAGATGACATACAGATCACCAATAGTGGCATAAAAGATGTTTGACATAGTAAGTCATTAGAGAAATGCACTTCTTCATACCCACTAGGATAGTTGCAATTGAAAAAAAAAATCGACAGGCATTCACAGGAGCATGGAGAAGTTGGAACCCTCATATGTGAATGAGTGGCTCTAAAATAGTATAGGCACTTGGAAAACAGTTTGGTAGTCCTGCCAAAGTTAAATACAGATTATTGGCCAGCATTCAGGCAGGTGGATCTCTGTGAGTTTGAGGTCAACCTCGTCTACAGAGCGAGTTCCAGAACTGTTACACAGTGAAACCCTGTCTGAAAAAAAAAGAGAACTATTAAATATAGATTTATCATATGACCCAGAAATGATATTCTTAAAGGGGTCTCTTCTCCCACCCCACCTCTCACTGTAAACGCACAAAAGATAGATGTCCATGCAGTTTATATGCCAATGTTCATTGTGGCCAAAATGTGGAAACAGCTCAAATACATATTAACTGGCAAATGTATGAACATAATGGACTATGTTCACACAGTGGGGTATTTGTTTCGCAGTCAAGGAATGAGGGGCAAGAGCCATTGCTCAGTGGTAGAAAACACTGTGTTAAGAAGAAGCTAACCAGAAAGACTACAAATTATAGGCTCTGTTTGTATGAATTATCCACAAGAGATACATCTATCCTGGCACCCAGGGCAGTGTTGGGTACTGGAAGGGACAGAGAGTAGTGACTGCTGAGGAGTGGAGAGCTTCTCTGCATGATGGTAAGAATCTTTTAAAATTGGTTGTGTGGATGAGCAGTAGAGCTGTTTTCTAAAAAAGAGGATCAGAACTAGCTGCTCTCATAGTGGACCCACTGTGTATTTTTAGTCCAGGAAGGATAATGATTTGTTTCTCGAAGAATCAGCATTTGGGTTGCTTCTAATCAATGGAAGAAAAGAATAAGAAAACAGAGTTGGCACTGCAATTTGTCAAATTCACATTTTTATTCTTCTCGATTGTTGTCCCTGCATGCATGTATGTGTACAGTGTGCATGCCTGGTATCCTCAGAAGTTAGGAGGAGGCATTAAATCCCTTGGAACTGTAGCTACAGATGGTTGTGAGACACCATGTGGGTGCTGGAATTGAACCGAGGTCCTCTGCACAAGCAACAAGTGCTCTTAACCACAGAGTCATCTCTCCAACCCCCAGTTCACATGTTTCATAAAACTCGTTTTCTTTGTTATCATTATTGGCGTTTCTGAGACAGGGTTTCCCTCTGTGGCTCGGGTTGGCCTCAGATGCACAGGCCTCCTCCTGCCCTAGTCTCCTGAGTGCTAGGATATGTACTATCACACTGGGCTATACAACTGAGGGGTTTTCCCTTTTTTCTTTTATTTATTTAATTAAAATAAAATTACATGCCAGGTGGCAGTGGCACATGCCTTTCATCCCAGCTCTCTGGAGGCAGAGGCAGGCAGATCTCTGTGAGTTCAAGGCCAGCCTGGTCTACAAAGTGAGTTCCAGGACAGCCAAGGCTACATAGAGAAACCCTGTCTTGAAAAACCAAACTGAAACTCTGCGTTTGTGTGTGTGTGTGTATACACATATTTATTTTTACACACCATCCCTTCCAAACTAATATTGATCATTGTTTTTTAGTTCCTTATTGGTGTTTTGCCTGTATGTTGCCTGTAAGAGGGTGTTGGATCCTGGAGTTACTGACAGTTGCGAGCTGCCATGTGGGTGCTGGGAATGAACCCATTTTCCCTGGAGGAGCAGTCAGTGCTCTTAACCGCTGAGCCATCTTTCCAGACCCCCATTTTTAGTTCTTTGTGTAATAATTCCGTAACAAACACATCCTCTTTGCATTGCAGATTTTCAATGTGGAGGTGTACTTCGCATGTATTATATATAAACTAGGCATATCAGTTGCCCTTTGCATATAACGTACAAGTCCAGACACTCCTGCGCTCAGCCTCACAGCCTAGACTTACTCCTCCCCACCAAGCCCCCAGCCCTTCCCTGCCCTCACTCATTCTTCCTTTTACAACTCCCGAGCTTCCCCACGCTTTTCTAGAATACCCACCACACCTCTTCTCCTGGAAAGCTGCTTCTCCTTTGAGGAACAGTTTAACTGTCACCTTCGTGGTGTTCTTGGTATTCCTCCTACTCTGTAGCAGAATTAATTATTTTTGCTTCCTTTTCCCCAGTGCTGAGGATGAAACCCACATTCCAGGCAAGTACACTACCACTGAGCTACTTTCTAAGACTTTGACACTGTTGTAGTATATTTTTGCTTATATATGTGTATAGACACATATACATACATGTTTAATATATGTTGTCTACTATACAATTTCTTAAGTTTTTAGTAATCTTTGGTCATTGAAAGTAGAAGGTAGAAAGCACATATTCTCATTGTTCTGTGTTCATTGACTGTATCAAATATGAGCATGACCGTGGTAATATCCCTGTCAGTAATCGGTAGAGCTAGACAGACAGGTTCACCTAGCTGTTTATGGCCTGAAGAGGAAGCACAAGGAAACACTCCTTGCCTTCCCCTACCCAGATGGCTGATGTTTGGTTGGTTGGTTAGTCTGTTGGTTTTTCTAGACAGGGTTTCTCTGTGTAGCCCTGGCTGTCCTGGAACTCACTCTGTAGACCAGGCTGGCCTCAAAGTCACAGACATCTGCCTGCTTCTGCCTCTGCCTCCTGAGTGCTAGGATTAAAGTGTGTGCCACTACCACCTGGCTCTGAACTACTCTGGGAATGTCTAGTATCCTGAAAAATTCAGAGACATAATATCACTACCATTAAAGATTTTAAGAGATTGGCGCTAAGACTCTAATATATGCTATGATTATAAAAGAACACAAAACAATATACAGTAAAGGACTACAGTTTAAAGCGGCTTCTAATTGCTGTCAGAATTCCGTGAGGAGGCCCTCTCTCCTCCTGTATGACATGCAGGAGGGCTGCAGGGGACTGCACTTCAGCAATTGACAGCCCTGGCTATGTTCCCCATATAGAGTTCCAGTGTGACAACAGGAGACTAACAGCTTTCAACACGCCTTGGACAAGCGGTAAATGGCATTGCCACTCCCCAAGGTGGCCCAAGTCAGGGAGAAAGCGAAGCAAGGGGAAAATGAGCCAAGGCTCCTTGGAGCGTTTTCAAGGCTTTTAGGCTTTTTCCACTCTGTAGGGAATTTCTGTGTCTTTATCTCTTTTATGGAACTGTAAAAGAATATCAACCATTCAAAAGTGTTTCTTGAATATTAGTTTCCCATCACTGCTTTAACAAATCAAGGCCAGGGTCCTGGCTGAAAGCCACCGTAACTTATCCTCACACAGGTTTGGAGCCCAGTGTCTGACTCCTCTCTGGGTCTGGGGAAAAGCCTGCTTCCCTGCCTGTGCTAGGTACTGAGCTATTCTTTTCCCCAGCCTCTTTCCCCATCACCAGGGCCACCAATGCAGCCTCTTTGCTTAGTTCTCTCACTCCGCTTCTCTCCCATGTTGAATCCCCCTCTGCCTTCCTCCTTAACGATGCTTTTGATTGAATTTAGGACCCACCTGGATAATGCAAAATAATTTCCCCATCTCAAGACCGTTAACATAATCACACACAGAGTTCTTGCCACATGCGTCACACTAAAATAGAGTCCAGGGATGGAGATATGGACACCTGGGCTGGGGGATAGTGGAAGAGCGCTTGCTGACCACATGCTAACCCTAGCACCGTGCATAGCTGTTTAGCCTTCCGTGGGTATTTACAGGCCTGTGCTCGATCTGTGCTATCCTTTTTGTATTCACAGCGTCACTGTCCTGCTACACTGTAAAGTCCTGGAACACAAGGCCCACAGCGTCACTGTCCTGCTACACTGTAAAGTCCTGGAACACAAGGCCCACAGCGTCACTGTCCTGCTACACTGTAAAGTCCTGGAACACAAGGCCCACAGCGTCACTGTCCTGCTACACTGTAAAGTCCTGGAACACAAGACCCATGTTGGTTTTCCTTTCTAAGTGCCTTGTTTGTGACCTTGCCTGCTGTGTATGAGGGCTACCATATGAATCATTAATGAATAGTATAAGCCAAACCTTGTCCGTGAACATGAGGAATGAGGTTTGGTATCTGACTAATCAGATCCAGGTAATCAGACAGCCACTCTGCTCCTGCTGTGTGCCATGCATCTTCCCACTCAAGAGACGGTTGTGAGGCAGGAGCAACCAAGTGAGCCTAGGCTGGCCGAGAATGGTGGAAGATGGCAAAGCAGTAGTCCAGGGCACAGGTACCACTGCAGGGATTGATGACTGTTCCATTTAGAAGGAAGCCCACCTATCCCCTACTATCACCATGACAACTTCCGACCATAACCCTATCTGCTGTTGAAACACCCTGCTTTATGTCACTGCCAAGTGCTCTCCCAACAACTTCTTGGTTACCACATCACCAGGAGCTTGCCCCTCCCCCACACCCACCCCTACAACAACCCACTTGATGTTCAAGTCACTTTCAAAGTTAAGAAAACATTTCTTCTGCTGAACTAAAATATTGCCACTGGTCTTCCTAGTTGTGCTTTTAGCAAAAGTGTAATGCACCTGTTTCTAGAGACCCCGTAAGACTTTTCATCCGTTTATTCGTTCAGTGAATGCTTCCTGAACATCCTTTGCATAGTGGCCACTGTGTTCGTGATTTTAAAGAGAGTCGAGCAGACAAAAATTCTATCATCAAGGGCATCCCAGTCTAGAAGAGGGATGGTCATGTAGATAGTCTATTGCACCAGTGTTCTGGGAGAGGGAGAGGATGCCTAGTGGTAGCCAGCAGTAATGCCAAGCAGCTCTAACCAAGGATAGGAAGTCATGAAGGAGCTGCCTCTGCTTGGCTTCAGTCAGTCATTCAGTACTTATTGCATACCTACAATGTCCTGGGCGATCTATTAGTGACCTGGGATTTTTACCAGGCATAGGCTGCTAGGCAGTGATCAACATTTGTCAAGTCAAAGAGGCATACACTTACATTATTAAAAAAATTAAGTTGCTGTGTTTATGTTCCAGACAGTGATGCCAGATACTAGAATACATATAGGACATGTTGGTTAGGCTATCTTTCACTGCCAGAAGCTCCTGGTTGGCTGGCAAAGACTGAAACATAAACTAACATGCTATCATAATGTGACGGTCACCATGGGGAGATGGTCCAAGGGAAGCACAGACAGAAAGGCACTCGAATCTCGGCTGCAGCTGTGGGATCTGTGTGAATTTTTGGAAGTTCTCCCAGTGACACGGTGCTTGGACTGAGTCTTAAGGGGCAAAGAGGCCTTTTTCAGGCAGATGCAAAAGGAAAGGGTTTTTTAAAGGGCAGTAGACATCCAAAGGCAGGGAGATACAAGAAAACAGGACCTGCATCAAGAGTTTAGTATGTCTGGGTCAGCGGCACGAGACACAGCTGGAAACTCAGGGGAGGGCTGGCTCCCCAAGGACTTTGTGTACTGCATTAAAGTGTTTGGACTTCTCCTGAAGGCAGTGGGAAGCCAGAGAAGATCATTAAGTGGGAGAAGTGACACAATCAGATGTTTCTCTGACAAAAATAACTCTGGCAGGAGTGTGGAGGATGAAATCCAGGGGTGGGGAGCCCAGGGGCAGGAAGACTGGTACAGTCTGCCAGGGGGCGGTAATGAGGAAATAGGGAGGAGAGGCTAGAGGGAGCCCTGATGCAGCAGACTCAGGAAGGCAGGCAGTCTAAACTACACTCAGGTTGCTGGCTTGAAAAGTAATGGTAAGAATACAGGAGGAAAAGCATGTTATAAAGGTGACAATGAGGGCCTTGTTGTTTGTGGCATCTGTTACCCATTTGATAGAACTGTTTGTTGCTCTGACAGAAGTGGTCAAATAACTAACTTAAAACTAGAGTTGTTTTGGCTCACAGTTTCAGCGGGGTCAATCCACAGTCCTCGCCTTTATTAATTGTGGACTTGTGGTGAGGCAAAGTGTCATGGCAATGGAAATGTGACAGAGGCTACGCACTTAATGGAAGACAGGAAGCAGAGAGGGGTCCAGGACAAGGTACAACACCAAGGTAATTCCCCTGGTGATTTACTTCTGCTAGCCAGACCTTAAAGTTTTCAAAACCTCTCCAAATAGCACACCACATGAGGGCCAAGCATTCATTGAGCCTCTGGAGGGGGAAACTTCTGAACTAAACCATAATGCAGCAGAGAGGTGGCGGAAGCAGAGTGCAGAGCAATAGAGCAGGAGGAGACATGACATGGAAACAGCAGCCCAATAGTGCTGAGTGCCTAGCATGCATTGGCCACTGGTGGGAGTTTCTGAGGCCCTCAGATACAGAGATGCAAGGGACTGTGTTTGCTCTTCAAGAGCATGGCCTGGGAGTAAACAGAGGCTGCAGAGGTAAGGC
>NC_022026.1:21371389-21390294 GCF_000317375.1 Microtus ochrogaster
GTGCAGACTGCTGAAGTGGCCTAACCCAGGTGCAAAGAGGGAGGTTTTCCAGAGCAAGAACAGTCTCAGTGGAGTCTTCAAGAAACACAAGCTCACTATGGAGTAGAGAGGGCAGGGCATTCTACACAAAGGGGACAGCAAAAGTCACAACAGAGAAGAAGGAAAAAACCACAGTGGGGGCCTTTTCAGTATTACTACTGCCCCAGAGACAGAAGATGAAACTTGACAGGTTGTCCCAGGGAGGCCTTTGGTGCCATATTGTGGTGGTTTAGATTGGTAGATTAGTACATTGATAAATTCTAATAGATGTGGAGATAGCGTTTTCAAGGGTGACTTTTGGCTACGTAGAAATAGTCCAGTCAGATGGACCCACTTCCCCCTCCGACAACATACACAGGATTCAGGAGAACAGGGACTTCGCTGCAGAGTTTAGAACACAGCCAACCTTCTGAAGATATTTGGTGAGAGTGAAAACTAAGATCAGGGCTAATGTGGGAGGCCAAGATCAGACTCAAGAAGCTTGTAACAGCAGTGCGCAAGGCAAACTCTGGAGCCAGCCCCGCAGTGGTAGGAGAAGGCACAGAGGTGTTCAAGTCCAGAATATACCAAGTATCTGTCTGGGCCAATCATGCTAACTGCGATAAATGTATCTGTGCTTTAAGTATCAGAATGGCAGCCAGCTGTCCTGGGCACTTCTGGACACCAGGGATGCAAAGAGAAATAAGACACGTAGCCTGTTCCTGAGAAGCTCTCACCTCATGGGGCAGACAGACAAACGTATGAGAAGATAAATATAGGAAGTGTTAGAGCGCAGAGCCGGCAGGGCCCATGGAGGAAACAGCTACTTCACATGGAGGTGTGGGGGAAGGCTTTATGGTAGTGACATCTGAGCTGTTGTCAGACACGGAAAGTGGAGCGGGTGGGCAGAAGAGGGTGCAGACTCGTATAAAGGAATGTGGGGTTTTGAAATGGCTCGGTGAAAAGCTCAGTGTGGCCCAGCTACAGGGACGAGACTGTGGATCAGTGCACATCCGCGTGCCCGGTAGTAGCTGGCTGCAGGTGAAATGAATGATGAAACCCGCTGAAATGTAGACGCACAGGCCTCCATTCTCTGCACATTCTGCTGCTTCTATCTCCTAAACAGCCTTGTCGCCAGCTCCATAGTGTCTTCTCCGCCAGCGTCAGGCCAGGCCTTCAAAAAGGCTGTATTATGAAAGAATTCAAGGCCTCATCTGGGCTTAATGGGCAAAAGTAATGACAGCTGCCGTGGGTGGGAAAGCCACATCCCAAGGCTAGAACATAGGGTGCGAGATAAAGAATGACAGGGGCTGCTGCCTTCAAGTCTGCTTTTGAGTGTACAAACATGAAAGGAGTGGAGGCAGGAATACAGGTCAGTGACGGGACATTGGCCTGGCATGCTCAAGATCCCCACTCTAAACCAAACCAAACAGATCTGACTGGAAATGCTTACTTAGTAAATGGAGGAGGTGGATCATAGGTCAGTGCTACAGATGCAGCTATTGGGAAAGGTCTCTATAGACATCAGAGGTAGACAAAGTCCTTTCCTAAAACTGTCCAGTTAGCGTTTTAGGCTTTGTAGTCCATAAGACATCGGTATTCCAATAAAACGTTATTTGCAGAGCTCGCCATGGTGGCACATGGCTTTAATCTTAGCACCTGGGAGGCAGAGGCAGGCAGATCTCTGGAATTCTAGGCAAGATTGGTGTCCAGCAAGCTCCAGACCAGTCAGAGCCACATGGTGAGACCCTGTCTCAAAAACTTAAAAAATGGCATTTGCAGAAATATGTGATAGGCTGGATTTGGCCTGTGAGCCATGTTTTGCTGACTGTGGAAGAGATGGCATGCTGTGTGCAGTCATAGGATCTAGAACTTGAGTTTCAGCTCTTACACACTAACGTCATGACCTCGAGTGAGTTGTTCCAACCTTCCTGCCTCCTTTCGTCATGTAGAAGAAATTCATGATAGCACCTCCTTGTGGGCTAACTGAAGGAACAACTGGCCTATTTCCCATAATCCCGACGTAGTGAATGCTCAGCAAATGGCGGTAGATTACTAATAGCACCATTATCATCGAGACTATTAATGTTGTTATAGGTTTAATTTTAATTAAGATCAGAAGAGTAGGCGAGCTCACTGGAAAGTGAGTCACGCAGCTAAGGGGCAAGTAGGTCACAAAGCTGTGGAAAGCTGAGCATGGTTTGCAGCGCTACAGAGTGTCCGGATGTAGCAGTGTAGGGCTTCTAAGGAAAGAAACTGATAAACAGACTAAGGTCTTCCATATTTACCAAGCAGGCTAAGGATGGGAAGAAAAGGCAGCTATTCAAAGGCCTGTGCATGGCCTGTAACTACGAAAAGAGGGGCAGTTTCCCTAACAGTCAAAGACGTGAACATCAACCACATGTTCCTGGCCTGCCACAGTGTTATGTCATCGGTGCAGATGGGAAGTAAATTCTTTGGACTTCCCAAAGGACAGTTTAGCAATATGTATCAGAATGAAAACTAAGAGAGTCTATTAGATTTCAATCTTCTGAGAATTAATAAACCTCGAGGATACAGAAGATGATACAAATGTGTTTTTAGAGGCATGTAATGACATTGTCTTCAGCATCATGATAGCAAGAGCAATCTGTGGTATTCAACAATAGAATTGCTTACAGCTGATAAATACAGCAGCATTCTATACAGACATTAACGTGATGCCACTGCTCTGAACTTAGGGCAGCTTTATCTTCCCCTCACTTGATTAGCATTTGGCACCAGCCAACATATATGAATTCTTTTCTTTTGTTCGAAACAGAGTTAATGCCATTGGTGTGCCAGGACTGGCTGATGGCTGGTTGCTAAATATTAAAGAATTTCTGCAAGTCCTTGGGAGTATTTAAAACACCGAAATTGGCAACTATTCTAAATTGGAGCTTTATCTTTCTCTGAAAGGTACGTTGTCATCATAGTACTTGTTACTGTTTCTGTACAGCAACACACGCTCAGGAGAAAATATTCAGCCATTCAGACTTCTAACAAGAAACACAGTTACCTGAAATCCCACCACCAGGATGACAAACAAGCAAAAAGTGTTTGCTAGGAAGCTATTTTATAACCCTTCCATGCTATGTCCAGACGGTAGTCCCACTCCTGCCCAGACCACCGAAGCAACAGGATGTGATCTGCTCCACTGAAAAAGGTACTGAGCCACAGGGCTAACATAGATCAGAGAAATAGGTTAATCAAGATGTGAGAGTTAGCCAGTGAGAGGCTAGAGCTAATGGGCCAATCAGCTTATAATTTATGGAGACCTATGTGTGATTTTCTTTGGGGCTAAACAGTTGAGGGGTACCGGGCGGGGCAAAAAACAACAACAAGCAGGACCCTTCATGTTACAGAAAATATCCTTCCGCAAAATTTCTACCCTGAATCTAAGTATGAAGAAAGAAGTGGAGAAAGTGCAAGTTTGCAACATTTAGTATGCAGTTGGGATGCACTACCCAAAGCTACTGTCCTGAAAGGCAAAAGGGGGTTGAGGGAGGGTCCTGGGTTTGATATTATTTTATGTGTATAGGTGTTTTGTCTGTGTGTGTGTGTGTGTGTGTGTGTGTGTGTGTGTTTGTGTGTTTGTACCACGTGCATGCCTGAATCCCTTAGAGGTTAGAAGAGAGTAGCAGATCCAGTGGAACTGGAGTTATAGATGGTAGTGGCATGCCATGTCAGTACTGGGAACGAAACCCAGGTCCTCTTAACTGCCCAGAGGTTCTGGATTTTAGAAACAGTGAGCACTAATCAAATACAGTTGTCAACTTTGAAATGGTTCCAAATTGTGTGGAAAATCATAGACCACTAATATAGAAAATACTTTAGCACAACTGGAGGAGATATAGAAAATATAGTATTATTGAATGAATGTTTATTTTCTTAGGTGTGCTAATCCTTTTTCCAAAGAGGTGTATGATAAAGTACTAAAGTGTACTGTATTTGTGGATTTCAAATAATTCTGTAAAACCAGGGAGCACAGATGGGAATTAGTAGCAATTAGTGAATGCAAGAAGGTATACATGGCTGGTTGTGGTTCTTTCTCTTACCTTTTCTCTAGATTTGGTCATTTAAAAAATAAAGCTATTTTGTCAGAGTTCTTGTTAAAGTCCAGGAAAATGTGTGCTAAGAGACTACAGATGTACTGAGAGAACTGCGAAATAGATGAAATAGATGTTCACCTCAAACTCTGAAACATGAACAAAACCTGAACACAAGAACTAAACCTATAAAACTTTTTCTTTATTTTTTGGAGAAAGGATCTTGCTATGTAGCCCTGGCTGGTCTGGAACTCTATGTAGACCAGGCTGGCATCAAACTCACAAAGATCCACCTGCCTCTGCCTCCTGGGTACTGGGATTAAAAGTCTGTGCTAAAACTTTTTTTTTTTTGGTTTTTTGAGGCAGGGTTTTTCTGTGGCTTTGGTTCCTGTCCTGGAACTAGCTCTGTAGACCAGGCTGGTCTCGAACTCACAGAGATCCGCCTGCCTCTGCTTCCCGAGTGCTGGGATTAAAGGTGTGCGCCACCATCGCCCGGCCTGTGCTAAAACTTTTAAAAGAAAGTATAGGAAACAACCATTGAGACATTAGTTGGGCAAACTTCTAAGGGCTAGCAACAAAAGTATGATCTATAAAATCTGATGAATTTAACTTTATCAGAATTAAAATCTTGTACTTCAAAATGCATCATTCTGAAGATGAAAAGATGAGCCACCGACTATGAGAAAATATCTACAAACCATAGATCTCTCATGCCTAAAATATACAGAGAACTATCGCAACTCAGTTATTAAAAGATATCCTAATTTAAAAATGAGAGAAATATTTGAGCAGCTATTTCACTAAATAAAATACATGATTGGTTAATAAAATCCATGAGATGTTCCATGTCATTAGCATTTAGGAAAATACAGATCAAATCCACCATGGTATACCATTTCTTGTTCACTAGAATGGCTGTGATAAAAAAAAAAGTTATACTATAGAAGTTGGTGAGGATGCTGGGCAACGTTTTCATATATTCATTGCTGGTAGGAATCTACAATGGCATAGACATTGGAAAACAGTTTGGTGGGTTTTTTTTTAAGAAGGTACATATAAATGTGTCATCTGTCCCAGCATTCCTCTCCTAGAAAATTCTCTCAATCAGAATCCAAGTGGACATGTTCACAAAGATTCACACACACACATGTCCATAGCAGTTCTCTTCACTGCAGTCAGAAAGCTGGAGGAGTCCTATGTCTGTTAACTAGCACAGAAACAGGGGCAGTTTGTATGGCGCAGTGCTGCTCAGGGATTAAAACTGATGAAACACTGATATATACACATGAATAAATGTCAACACCATTGAGGAAGATGAGCAGATACACTTTTAGGTATTTACAGGTGAGTTGAAAACTTGCATCTATATAAAATCTACCCCAAAATATTAGAGCAGCTTTAATTACAATCACCTAAATCTAGGGGCTAGAAAGGTAGCTCAGTGGTTAAGAGCACTAACTGCTCTTGCAGAAGACCTGGCTTTGGTTTCCAGCACCAACATGGCAGTTCACAAACATCTGACACTCCAGCTGCAGGAAATCTCACAACCTCTTCTGGCCTCTTTGGGCCAGATACACACTTGGTGCACATACAGACATGTAGACAAAATATTCATACTCATAACATAAAAATAAATGAATCTTAGCACACACCTGTAATCCTAGCACTTAGGAGGCACAGGTAATCCAATCATTGTGAGTCTAAGGGCGGCCCATGAATAGCGGAGTAGGTAAACACACTGTGTTATGTCCATCCAGTGGGAAATATTCAGCAATTTAAAATGAACTATTAAGCCATGAAAAAACACAGCAAAATCTTAAATACACACGGTTAAGTAAATGAACACTACCTGAAACAGCTATATTTGGTATGATTCCCACTCTCTGACATTCTAGGAAAGGCAAAACTATAAAGACTGTTAAAAAGATTAGTGGTTGCCAAGGACTCAGAGGAGAAGGTGGGAGAGGAGAGGAGGGGTGAGCAGATGGTACACCAAGGCTTTCTAGAGCAGTGCAACTATTCTATATGACTCTGTGTCAGTAAACATATGGCGTCGTATATTTGTGAAAAATTAAAGAACGTGTGATACTAGACGTGAACCCTAATGTAAACTATGGGCTTTAATTAGTAATAGTGTCAATATCGCAATAAATGCACCATGTTAATGAAAGATGTGAGGAATACCGTAGTCTCCCAGGGGAAAGAGGTGTATATGGCAACCCTATTCTATCTACTTGGGACTTTTGTTTGTTTTCTTCTGTTTTGTAAGTCTAAAACTATTCTATAAAATACTCATAATTTTTTAAAAAAAAATTGTGCCAGGCGGTGGTGGCACATGCCTTTAATCCCAGCACTTGGGGGGTATAGGGAGGTGGCCCTCTGTAAGTTCGAGGCCAGCCTGGTCTATGGAGCAAGTTTCAGGACAGTCAGGGCTGTTACACAGAAAAACCCTGTCTTGAAAAAAATTATGCTAGGAAAAAAAAGATCAGTTAAGAAAAATCAGATAGTCTATAATGGTATTTATAGGAAATGTACAGAAAGACAAATCCTATGGAGAAAGAAAGTAGATTGGGGATTTCCGAGACTGGAAATAGGACTAGAGATTAGCTGTTAATAGGCATGAGGGATCTTACTGGAGAGCTGGAGATGTTCTAAATCTAGTTTATAAAGAGGATTGCACAGCTTAGTAAATTTATTAAAAATCATTATGCAATTCATATTACTGAATTTTATGGTCCTCAATAGTATTTCTCCAATTCAGCATGAATCCTATTACAATTCTAGTTCTCTGTTTTGGACAAGCCCACATGTAGCCCAGTCTAGCCATGAACTCAATATATAACTGAAGCTGACTTTAACTAATTCTCTGGCCTCCGAGTGCCGGGAGTACAGGTGTGTGCTACCATACCTCACCAGCTGGCTTTTTGAACAAATTGACAAACTGATTTTAAAATTCATTTGGAGTATCAACACCTACGACAGTAAGGCATTCTTGGAAAAGAACAAGTTTGAAGGATTGGTGCTGGCCTAAGAACAGAAATGCAAACTGATGATATGGAATTAAGAATTGTGTGCTTCTCTGCTTGTCTACTGGCTGGAATTTAGAATTAAGAATCCAGAAATAAGTTAGAGCATTTGCCTAACATGTATGAGGCCCTAGGTTTAAACCACAATACTGGAAAAGAAAAAAAAAATCCAGAAATGTACCTTCACATTTATAATTAATTTTCTACAATAAATGATAAAGTTTTGATTAAAAGACAACAAAACCCCACACAATTCAAATATGGGCACAAGCCAAGTGCAGTTTGTGGTGAACACTAGTAATTCCAGCACTTTGGAGGCCAGTAGGAGGATTTTGAACTCAAGGGTAATCTCCAAAAAATAAAAAACAAAATATAGGTAAGGATTTGAATAAGCTTTTTTCCCTTTTTTTTAAGATTGATTTATTTATCATGTACACAGTCTGCATGTGTGTGCCTGCAGGCCAGAAGGGGGCATCAGATCTCATTACAGATGGTTATGAGCCGTCATGTCATTGCTGGGAATTGAACTCAGGACCTCTAGAAGAGCAGTCAGTGTTCTTAACTATTGAGCCATCTCTCCAGCCCCATAAACTTTTTTTCAAGGAAAAGACATAAATGGCCAATAAACACTGGAAGAGATGTTCAACATCATTAGTCATTAAGCAAATGCAAATTAAAATGACAGTGAGATCCCTATTCACACACATTGGGATGTTAGATTCAAAGACATAATAATGACAAGTGTAGGTGAAGACATAGAGAAGTTGGGACAACCGTGAAGTGCGAGCAGCGCGACTGTGAAATGGTCCAGCACTTCAGAGAGTGCTTGGGAGTTCCTCAGCAGCAAATGTAGAAGTTAGTTGCACAGGACCATCCCCTTGACATTTGTAAGACCAAAAAGAAGGCCAGTGTAGCTGGAGTAAGTATCAGGGACAAGTGGATACAAGAGGATAGGGAAATTGCTAGGAGTCACCATGCAAGGACTTGTAGATCATGGCCGTGCTTTGGATTTTTTTCTAGATGTGACAAAATTTTGAGCGGGGGGGCCTTGGGTCTTGGTAAGTTTATAATAGACCCTGTACAGGATGAGAAAAGCATTTTGAGAGAGGTCAAAGAATTCCTGAGCATCCTTGAAGGCATACGCATGAGGGAGCCCTAACAGTTTTACGGTGCGCCTCCAGTTAAGTATTTGTTTTCTTTCCAGTGTCACGTGGCCATTTTAGCTTTGGAGCTGGGGGAAATAGGCAGCTGCATTTAAGGCTGTGGTTTGAGAAAACTGACTGGGGTTGCTGAGTGTGGCCAAGTAGCCCGTGTATATACAGGTAGGCTCTGGCACAGAAATACAGAGGCACTCTGTAGAAAGGAAACGATACTGCCTTTTGCCATCTCTTCCTGGGCGCAATTAGGAGCAATTAATTGAGTGAAAAGGACCTTCAGTCAGAAGGCTCAGCGTGAGCTCTCAGTGACTGCGACAGCAGGGGTAAACCGGCAAAGCTGGCAACTCCAAGTAATCTGGAGAAAGCCTCCTTCTGGCAGTTTCTTTGGCTTTCTATCCTCAGGGAAACTCCTCACCCGTTCTCGGCAGTAGTTTCTTCTCCCGAATTCTCTGCCTCCCCTAGTTCTTTCCTGGCGCACTTCAGTTCATTCTGCCCTGTACTGAGAACTTAGACAGTAACCCTGTGTGCCATGGTCAGCTTCCTTCAGAGCTTCCCCTTGCTCCTCACAAAGCCTTCCAAGGCCTTTGCATCTCCCTGGGGAGTCCAGACTCCTTGCTGCCTCCAAGCCCCATTGATTTGGTCCTGCACACCTCTTGTACTGCTCTGCTCACCTTCATTTCCCAAGCTGCACTGGCTGTCTTCAGCCACCTACGCAGACCAGGAAGGTTCAAGAGCCTCCGAGCTCCTGCATGCCCAGTCCCGCTGACTAAGAGCCTATTCCATCTCAAAGCGGCTAGTTTCTTTCACTTTTCTCATCTTAGTCCTGGTTTCACCTCCTCAGAGAAGCTTTTCCTGACCAAGCTGCCTAAGCCCTACATCACCCTGTTATCCTTCCATGTTTCTGCATTATTTTTCTGATCAGTGTCCTGTTTCCTTGTTATTTTTATAACCTATTTACCATCTGTTCCATATTTCACCTATATGATGAGGTCCTTGAGAAGAGGGCATTGGTCTCGTTTGTCCATCATTATTCTCAGAGTGCACTCAATACAGATTTGTGTGTTGAGGAAGGGAGCAAGGGGAGTGGTTCATTTGTTTCCCAGGCCCCACTGTTAAGTAACCCCAGTTTGCCTTCAAAAGTACCCCTCAAATTTGTATATCAGTGTAATACAAGTAAGCCATAAAAAGAGGGAAACTCAGCCATCTGCAGCAAACATGGGTGGATTTGTAAAATTAGCCAGACACAGAAAGACAAAAGACAAATGTCACATGATCTAACTTAAATCCAAGAATCTGGGCTAGTGAGGCTCACTGGCAGTGTGCATGTCTAGTACACATGAAGCTCTGAGCTCAATCCCCAGCGCCATCAAAAAACCACTTAGAGTCTAAGTCAACCTGGCAGAAACAGAAAGTGGAATGTGGTTGCCAAGGGCTTAGGGAGTTCTTGGATAAGGGACAAGAAGCTGCAGTTTCTACAAGATGAGCAAGTTCTGAGATCTAATTCGTAGCACATTGACTATAATTAATAATTTATTGTATATGTAACTTTCTTAGAGTACATCTTAATTGTTCTCATCACACAAAATAAGCGATAATTACTTCAAGTGATAGGCATGCTATTAAATTAATTATGATGCTTGTGTCACAATGTATATGTATTTCAAGCCATCAAACTGTATAAAGTTAAAAAAAATACTTCCCAACCCTTCTATGGGCAGAATAAAATCCTGATTTTTTTCAGACTGGTTATAATGAAGGGGGATTGTCATATCAATTTCAGAGTCAAAAAATAGCTTCAAGTTACCTGTTCTACCCTGTCCCATGTATCAAAACCTTTCCCACAGCACCTGCTATAGGCATTCCTTGAAGGTGCCGCCATCAAGCAGTTGGAGAAAGTAAGGGACAGCTGAATAAATAGAGTTCTGGACCCCAGGTGTCCACGGACTTCTCACTAGTCCTACCTTTAACTGCCGGTGCTGTTTTCTGTTTCGTGTGTATGTGTGTTCGCTATGTATGCACAGATGTGCTACCATGTGTGTGGAGACCAGAAGCCAGTGTCAGGTATTTTCTCTACTTGCTCTTGGAGACCTCAAAGGGGTCTCTCACTGAACCTGTAGCTCACTGATTGGCCAGACTGGCTAACCAGCACTGCCTTTCCAGTGCTAGGATTATGGTCACAGGCTGTGTTGACCAGCTATTTACATGGGCCCTGCGGATCCAAACTCAGGTCCTCCTGCTTACAGAGCAAATGCTTTAGTAACTGAGCCATGAGCCCGTTTGTTTCATTTTCTGTGTTGGAATTCCACATAAATTTTCTTCTGAAATACTTTTGTATTTATTTACTGGGTGTTTTTAAAGATTTGTTTCTATTTTTAATTATGCATATGCATGTGTGTGCATTCACATGAGGGCGGGTGCCCCCTGAAGCCAGAGACAAGTTGGAATTACAGGTGATTGTGAGCCACCCAACATAGGTGCTAAGAATCGGAGCCATCTCTCCAGCCCTGGGGGATGGGGTTTTTATCTTTTTGTTTTGAAGCAGCAACTTGCTCTGTGGTTTAGGCTAGCCTTGAACTTGCTTCATAGCTTTGGTTGACCTGGAACTTAAGTTCCTCCTGCTTCTGCTACCTTAGTGCTGGAAGTACAGCTGTGTGCCATCACATGTGACTCTGTGCTACTTTTTTGTGTCTTCATCATCAACACAGGAAGTTGATGTGACTAATAGCCATAGCCTCATCTACCTCCGCCTGTCACTGCAGACACTAATGTACCAGGAAGCGGTGCTTTCTGAGCTGCAAACCTGACCATGGCATTCAGGCAGCAGTGCTTAGTTGAAGCAGCTGATGCTTTCAGAGATCAGCAATAAGCTGTTGTGTTCAGGCATCCAAAAGTTCATGCTGCACTGCGGGTCAAGGAAGTCTTTCCAATATGGCTTTTCAGCTTAGCGCCAGCCCGCCCACACTGCTTCACTGGAACCTTTTGGGTTCCGGCATTAAGTTTCACCAGAGTGACATCTACTTGTTGTTTCCCAGGTAACTTCAAATCATTTTCATTTTAAGTGTGTCTACCAAACAACACTGCTATAGCTAACTTATTTTTAGTGATATTTAATTAAACATGTCCTTGTCTTTCACTTTTTTTTTTCATTTTAAGGGTTTATGACATGGCCCTCCAGACCCGGCCAGCAGCTCAGCATTCTCGGCCTGGACAAGCAGCTGGATCAGGGTCTGCTAGGCGAGCATGGCGGTTTCCCACCACCATACACAGAGATACTTCCAGGCCACGCAGTGTGCAGCATGGCAGGTTTAACTTTTACTCAGATAAAAAGGGTTTGTGTGGATGTAGTTCCCCCTTGCTGGCGCCATTTTGTAGTAGGAGACTGCTCTTTCATTTCCCAGTGCCCAAAGCCAAATAATCACACAGAAACTATATTAATTACAACACTGTTTGGCCAATGACTCAGGCATATTCCTAGCTAGCTCTTACATCTTAAATTCACCCATTTCTATTATTTTGTGTATTGTCACAAGGCTGTGGCTTAACAGAAAGGTTCCAGGTCCTTCTCCTTTAGCAGCTACATGTTATCTTTCTGACTCCACCTACTCTCTCTATATATCTCTCCCAGCCTGGCTATATTCTGCCCTGCTATAGGCTGAAGCAGCTTCTTTTTCTAACTCATGGTAATAAAACATATTCACAGTATACAGAGGGGAATTGCACACCATTGGCCAGCTTCTACAAAAATCCATGCTTTGTTTCTCTGCTTATTTGTCGTAAGGGGTGGGCATTTGGGCAGTGAGTCACAGCCCTTAAAATTTTCTAATCTGGGTACTGACCAGTCTATTTCTTAATGATCTGTTCCAGCATTTTCCTGGTTGGTCACATTTATACAGTGGAGGCTTTTTTTCTCCTTTATTCAAAGAAAACAATAGAAATAATTTTTATTTCTAAAATTTTTGGTTCTGATAAATTCTTTGAAAGTAAGAGCCATTTGTTTCAGACTCTTCCAAGCGCCCAAGGACTGTTGTAGGTAATGAAAGTAGACACAGTCCTTCTTCCAAACAGTGTATGGTCCTAGTAGAGGAGATGGGGCAGGAAGTAATTCTCATAATCAGGTTTGAGAAGTGCTGTGGTAGATGGCCCAATAAATTCTTGGACCATGTACACAGAATCGGGGAGATCAGCTTCTTCTATCTGGGAAAAGAATGTGGAACTTCTGGGATGTGCTCACAGCTGGGTCTTCAAGGATGATCAGGGGCTTCTCAGAAAACAGACTGTGTATGTACAGAGGCTCAGAGGCATGCTGTTATATTTAGGAAACAAAAAAAATGGTGTGGCTAAAGTTTGGAACAGAGAGATCAGAGGCCTTCTTGAGAAATAATAAACCTAGGCAAAATTATGAAAGACCTTGTAGTATAGGGGCTTTTCAGCAGGGCGGTCACATTGTCAGACTCATGCTAAAGAGGCTTTAACAGGCAGTGGGAAACGTGTGCGCAGAGAGCACAGGGAAAAGAGGATAGGCCTGCTTGAGACTTTGCAACCTTAAGCCTATTCTTTAAGCACCCAGGGGCATAAATCATCTTGTTTTTCAATTGTAGAAGAGGAATAGCCTTTTCCTCCCTTACTTCAGTTAGAGCTAATGAGAATACATGAGACCACAAGTCCACACAGACGCTTAGAAGGGAGTTCCCAGGTTAGGGCCGGATGCTGGGAGGCTGAAAAAGCATGGTCTATTCCATATAGTTGAACACTCATTAACTATACATGTATGTATGTATATAGATAAATATTGTCTTTCAGCTCAATTCAACTTCATTGTCAACATTTTAAGAGCAAGATGCAGGACATGTGTTGTCTACAACCCCAGAGCATGGAGAAAGATGCAGGACATGTTGTGTTGTCTACAACCCCAGAGCATGGAACAAGTCCTCAGCACCTACCTACAGTTTGATTGCCCCCCCTCTTGGGCCTGCTGCCTGGACTGAGCTATCATGACAGAGCCATAGTACTGCTGGGGACTAGTGGTCTATTCTCTAGGAGTAGCCAAGCGGATTCCAAGCCTTGTTCCATCAGCCATTTGAGTACCAGGCAAAGCCCTTGACTTTCTGTCTAGAGCATGATGCCTCTCTTTAAATATGAGGCTACTCGGGAGAATTCCTTAACTGTTAGATTGAACTAATTACCATTTTTGCTAGGAAGTCACTGTCTGTATATGAAAGATGGTAAGTAGGTAGCTACAATATTATGAATGTTCTTCTGGAATTTGGCTACTTATTTTCAGAAAACTTATGGAAAGAGCATTCATAAATTTTAAGTTGGATTTGAAAAATATATATTCAGTGGTGGTATATTTACCTAGCATGCACAAAAATCTGAGTCAAGACCCAGTATCATAAAAAGGAAAGTTGTGGGGTTCAGAGCATTTTTGGATTTGAGAGTTTTAGGATCAGGGATACTTAACTAGTAGTCTTTAAAATATCCTCAAATGTGAAAAACTCTTAAATCTGAAGCACTTCTGGTCTAAGCATTTTGAATAAGGGATGTTCAACCTGTGTTCCATCTAGCTAGCATCATAGTCAGTGTAGCTATAACAAGACCCTATATATTTCTAATCCAAGTCTTAAACAACTTTATGATCCGTGGCCAAACTTTGAGGAAGAGAATAGTCCTATGAGCAAAAGGATATATGAGGAGCATCCATATGTTTTTCTTGTATGTCAGAAATTACCCTAAATTTGCATCAACCAAAGCCAGAAAGTCTGAAGGCCTTTTCTTCCTCCCTTGACTCAGCAGAAGTTGTGATAAGTTCAGGGAACACAATGGCATTTCCTCATAACCACACCTAATATAAACTCCAGTCAGTTTAATTGGGTCTTTTTCGTAGGTTGGGGGTGCAAGCACATGAAGTCTTTGGCTCTTGAGACAGCCATCTTGTGTGCCAGGACCAGGTGCACAAGTACAAATGCATATGCATCGCGCCTGGGACAGCTGCTTTGCCGGTGCTTTTGTGTTTTCTCTAACTAGAAAGGGTAGCAGGCACAATTTCCATAAATTACACCAAAACGTTGCTTAAATCCTCTATCCAGTGCTCCTAGCTAAGCCCCTGAGTTGTTGAGTTTATTAAATGAGTTTAAAATAAAAGCTGGTGGCTAGTGAGATGGCTTAGTGAGTAAAGGCACTGGCTGTGAAGCCTGAACACCCGCGTGGGAGAGCACTGACTCTCACAAGTTATCCCGTGACATCCACACGCATAGCCCCTCCCCAGCAAATAAGGGAATGTAATAAAATGTAAAAGCCATTAAAATAATAAGGTAAAATAAAAACTGAGAGCTGGAGCGAGAGCTGCAGTTTGTACTCGCTTCACAAATGCGAGGACCGGTACATTTGTGTTTTAGTAAGCGCAGCAGAGTGAATCTGGTATCTTGTTGCTTCTCTCACTGAGAGTTAGTTATATGGGCTTTCAGCCTCCTGGACTCCGCTGAACTAAGAGCATTAGAGGTAGGCATTGCTGAGTGAACAAGGATAAACTTGAGGTACATCCTAGGAAATGGCTTTAATGGATTTAGAAGCCGTGGGGGGTTCTTCTTTGCTTCTTTTTCTTTTTTTTTTTTTAAAGCAAAGTACATAAAAAAATTTCACCAGCCAAGTAAATACTTTGGATCTGCTAGTCTACATTTTATGAATAAAAACATGTTTTAGAGCAGGAAAATTCTATTTGCCATCTGAGGAAAATGTCCAAAAGAAGCTTAGAGCCAGAAAAATAAGACCTTCTGTGCCCAGTGAAAACAACTAGTGAGTTTCAGTTCTCGATGACTCGTCTGCTCAATTCATTCCCTGGCCCAAGTTCATGTTAGAGCAGTGTCCCTGGACCCGCTCAGCACTGCAGCTCTTCTGTTTATGAACTATCTAAGCTCTCGGGTAGGAACTAGAACTGCTCACACTTTTGTATTGGATGGTATAATTATCCAAAGGGAAATATGGCCCAATTTTAAAAAGGACCTTCCGGCACTTCTCACTATAATGGATTCAGAGTCAGTTTTCTTGATCCATTTCAGGCAAATATTACCTCCTTCCTACTCTCTCAAGCCTTCATTTGTCTTCAGTAGCGACTGCCTATCATACCAAGTGGTACAGAAAGGAGGAAAGTGCAGAGAATTATGCTGCTGCCACATCTATTTTATTTTGTGGTCACATTTTCAGTAGTTTTCTCATATGTTTAATGAATTTGTTTGTATTCACAAGAAGGGCCTTCTTGACCTAATCATTTGTCACACATTCCTGTATAAATTCTAAATATGAAGATTCTAGATCAGTGGCTCAGTTTGGTTTATAGAGGCAAAGATCACATGGAAGTTTATGCAAATCTAGCCCTGGGTCATTTACCTGCCTTTGGGGAGAATTTCAACAACTCATTAATCTCAAATCCAAGTAGCTTACTGAAAGCTAAAGTGATTAAAACCTTGGTGGGAGGAATAGGCGAAACCTTGAGGTATAAGTTGCTGCTGAAAGATCAGTAGTTGGCCATTTCGGTAGTCAAAAAGCTCCAGGCATGCAGAAAATGGCCAAGAGGACAGAGACAAAAACTTAAAAAAAAAAAACCCGGCAAAAATGTTCATCAGAAGGACAGTCCAGATCTTTGGGAAATCATAGGAAATGAATGAACTTGACCTACATTCACCAGACCAAAATGGTCAAAGGGAGTAGACACAAAGGAAAAGGGTCAGAATCACATGAAAGGAAATGAGCAAGAGCCGAGATAGAATGATACCAAAACTATTTATCACGATGACTATACATGTAGGTTAAAGATCCAGACTACTGAAACGTGGATTCAAGCACTTCCGCATTGCCTTCTCCACCTGACTCCTGGCAGCCACCGTGCTACTCTGCTGCGAAGACTGGGGCCACAGAATTTTTCTGATATAAATGGTATCAAATAGTAGTTGTTCTTGAGCGTCTGGTTCATTTTACTAAGTATAATGTCCTACAAGATCATCTATATTATTGCAAATGGCAGGGTTTCCTTTATTAAAGCCTGAATTACACTCTGCTCCCATATGTATGCTACATTGTCTTTAAACATTTATCTACTGATGGACATTTGGAAATCTAGTGTCCCACAAAACACCTATAGTTAACACCAGCAGACTATATACTTGGAAAATTTGCTATGAGGATAGATCTTAAGTGTGCTGATCATAAATAATAAAGATGAAGATAAGAAATTTTAGAGACTTATGGCACTCATTCTAATTATTTTTCAAATGTATGCTTATTTCCAAACTCAGCAAATGTATTCAATGAAACATATATAGTACAGCTCTCTATATGTCAATCACATCTTCATACAGTGTTTTCACAGTTTCAGCTCAGCCACTTCCTGGCTGTGTGACCTTGGGCAAGTTCCTTAATTTCTCTGTACTTTACTTTCTTCATTTGTAAAGTAGAAATAATAATAGTCCCTACCTCATGTGACCATTGTGAGAATTAATTGAGGCGACACCACTGAAAGCATTTAGTGCAGTTCTTGGCACAGGCTAACACTCAATAAATGTTGGCTGATATTTTTGTTGTATACCAACAGAGCCAAACTGTATTTTCAGCTGATTCCAAAATAGCTATAACGAAAGCAGAGAATGTTAGGCTGCATGCTAACCCTAAAAGAGAAAACAGACATTTGACTAAGTCTTTTTAGAAAGGCCCAAATGGGGGAACATCACTAGAAGTCTATAATGCTAACTTCCCATTTTCCCACTTATTATTTTATTATATACATAAAAGTTTGTTAAAATGGTATTCATAAGTATAGACTCCATGCAAGGTAGTTTTGCCAATTTTAATTAAATTACAAGTGAAATCTTTGGTCCAGGGATTATTCATCTATTAACAGTCTTTGATATATATTTGTACATATTCAAAATGGCATATTTGAGATTCTCTGTTTCAGAATACTTACAAAAGGGATATATAGTGAATACTCTAAATGACTATCAATAAATGACAGCCCCCCCCAAATTTATAAAAGATTGTTGCAGAATCTTTGAAGTGATAGAACAGTGTTGGCATGGGCCTTTGCCACAGGGAGAGAGCCACCTGATGTCTTACCTCAGAGTCTTCATGTTGTGACTCAGTGTCCCTGACCCTTTTTATTTTTCAGGGTTGTTTTCTTTTTAAGATACAGTCTCTCTGTGTAGCCCTGACTGTGCTAGAATTCCCTATGTACATCAGGCTGGCCTTGAACTCAGAGATCCACCTGAGTCTGCTTCCTGAGTACTAGGATTGAAAGCATGAGCCATGATACCTGACTGTCCCTGACTTTTAATGGACATTAGAAACTAGCAAATGCAGTTGCCTGAGCATTATGGTTCTGAGTCACAGCTCATCCAGGCATTTAAGGAGGTAGGTGGAGCTCTGTCTGTCAAGGCCTTGCATGTGTGTGCTTATGTTTGGAAGCAACTGCCTGATCACTAAACTGCATACTCATTCATCAAAGTGTTCAGAAATATATATGTTGAGCCTGGTCTCTCTCCTGAACATGTGTGCCAGTGGTGTGAAAGAGAAAATGTGGGGGATAGTTAGGGAAGTTATTTCTTCAACCATCTCAGAGACCAGGAAGGGGCCCTGGGTGGTCGCAGTGGCAGATTAACAGTGAGTGATCTGGAAGTCCTGTGGGTACTCTAAGGGAGAATGAAGATGAATTTTATCCCGGAATAATGTGCCAAGGGAGAGTGAACCCTCTGGGTTAATCTTCCCTTGGAGAACAAAAGGTGGGAGAGATTTCATAGCCATCTCAGCTTTCTAGGGTAAACGGGACTCAGAGACACTTCAGTACTGTCATTTTGCCCCTTTGTTTAAGACAAATATCACTCATACCTAAGTCCTTTAGGTAGTCATAATCCTGCTGAGTGGACCAAAGCAGACGTGTAAATGTCTGTCAGGTACTGTCATTCCTGTAAACTAAGTAAGTCATCTGTCAAGCAGTAATACCAAAGGTCATTTGTTTTCAAGCCAGTAATTGAGGTGTCTTGATGATGAAAAGAATAAGGTATGGTGAAAACATAATCCCAGGACTTTTGGTGGTGGTGCTAAGAGTGGGTTCAATTTTTGGTTTTGGTTTTTGTTTGGTTGGTTTTGGTTTTGAGACTATGTAGTCTGAGCTGGCCTCCAACTCATGATATTGTCTGGACTTGAACTCATGGAGATACACTTGCCTCTGTCTCTGCTTCCTGAGTTCTGGGGCTAAAGGTGTACGCCACCATGCTTTGCTATAATCTCAGGATTTTGGAGGCTAAGGCAGGAAGAGCACAAATTCAAATCCAAGCTGGAGTCAGGCATAGTGGTGAACACATTAATTCCAGCACTCTGAAAGCAGAGGTAGCCAGAGCTCTGAGATTTGGAGGCCAGCCTGGTCTACACAGTGAGTTTCAGAACAGTTAAAGCTACACAGTGAGACTGTCTCAAAATTCCAAATTAATAATAATAACAAATTTATGGTGGGTATCTAATGATACCCCATCTCAAACAAGCAAGCCAGATGTGGTACATAGTTGTAACCCTACACACTTAGGGACAAAATATTAAAAAAGAGAGATAAATTGATCAAACATAAAACCCTTTTAATCTCTCTCTCTCTCTCT
>NC_022026.1:21390394-21396130 GCF_000317375.1 Microtus ochrogaster
TGTGTGTGTGTGTGTGTGTGTGTGTGTGTGTGTGTGTGTGTGTGTGTGTGTAATGTGTGTGGGTATGTGTGCTACGGTGCATATGTAGAAGGGTCAGAGGACAACATTGTGGAGTCAGATCTCTTCTTCTTTACTTACATAGGTTTTGTGGATCAAACCTGGGTCACCAGGCCTACATGGAAACTGTCTTTAGACAATGACCCATGTCTCTGACCTCAAATTAAAAACTTTTATGCATCAAAAGACATTAAGGAAAATGAAAAGAGAACCTACATGATGAGAAAATATTTGTCAGTCATTTGTCTCATAAGGACTTACTATGCAGAAAATGTGAATAATCCTCACTACTCGACAGCAAAAAGACAAATTCCAGACTACACAGAGGACTTGAGTAGGCATCTTTCAGATACACACACATACACACAGAAAGAGAGAGAGAGCCAGCCACCGGAATCTCAAAAGATGTCTGGTATCAGTTATCAGGGAAACACAAATCAAATCCTCAATGAGATGCCACTGTCCATGTTCTAATATGGCTCCGAGTTAACAAAATCAAGCCCTGAACAATACCAAGTGGTAAGCAAGGTGTGGTGACTCGTACTTGTAAATCCCAGCACTCAAGAGGCAGAGGCAGAAGGACAGCCACAAATTTAAGGCCAGCCTGCCCTATAATAGTGTGTTGCAGGCCAGTCATAAGACCTTGTCTCAAAAACAAACAAATATTCCAAACAGAACGCCTTATCATCCTTCATCAGCTCCTTGAGGGGTCTATATGATTAATAGTTATGCCCTTCAGGCTGGAGTTAGGCATATTATTAGCTCTCCTGCTTTTCAATTAGTTTCCAACATTTCAACTTAGTTTACTATTTACCAGCATGGCTTCAAATATGTTTAAATTTGTTTAATCAGGTCTAGGGGTGTTTCTCAGTCCTAAAGTACTGGTCTCACGTATGTGAGGCTGTAGGGTCTGTCCCTGAGGCTGAGAAAGAAAAAGAAAGAGAAAGAAGAAAAGAAAAAGGAAGCCAGGGCTGGGGCTATAGATCAGTGGTAGAGCATCTACCTAGCATACATAAGGCCCTAGGTCCAATCCTCAGTATCACATAATAAAAGAAAGCAAACTACCCAACAGAAGCTTGTGCACAAAAGCACCCAGCACAGTTCTTTCCCGTGAGGCTGTCAGAGCTCTCAGAGGGTATTTTGTTGAGATGGAAGCCCTCTAGCTTATAGCTGGCGGTAGGTACTTTCAGGGAAGCATTGAAAGAAAACATAAAAAGCAATCTGTAGATGACAAAAGGCTTACAATAGCTGTGGTTACCTTATTACTGCTCATTTTCAAAAGGGAAAAATCTGATGAGAGTTCATTACAAGAATAATAATGCAGCTGACAAGGAGATGTAGTTGTTTCTATGGCATGCAAAACAAGATAAAAGCCAATCCAAAAATTGTCAACAAAATATCTGTAAACATAATGATTAACTCTTTTCAAAGAAGACAAGGTATTGTGTCTAATTTATAAAAATATATGAACATTATCTTTATAGGGAAAAGACTCAGAAATAGCATATGAAAATCTGGATCTAGTGTAAAATGAATGTATCAAACATTTAGTTAGATTATACCCAGAATCTATCAGGGAAGACAAATAAAGAGATTCAGTAATCTAGACTACATCTTAAACATTTGTATTAGGTAAATGATATGAGTCCCCAGTTGAAGACCAGTGACTAGGAAGATCCAGGATTCAAAATCAAGAAGCACAGTTATGACCAAGTTAACATTAAACAAAAATCTCCTTAAATTTTGAGTGAAAACATTGTGCAGTAAGCCCCTGTGCTGGCTAGTGTTCGTCAACGTGACACAACCAGAGGACACCTCAGTTGAAAAAATAGACCCACCAGGTTCAGGTTCGCTTGTGGAGGGCCTACCCCATTGCAAGTGGTGCCACCCCTGGGCAGGGGGTTCTCGGTGAGCAAGCAGAAAGCAGGCCGAACAAGCCATAATGAGCAAGTCAATAAGCTAAGAGCAGCACTCCTCCATGACCTCTGCTTTGGTTCCTGCCTCTAGGTTCCTGCCCTGGCTTTCTTTGATGATGAACTACAAGCTATAAAATACAATAAACCTTTTCCTCCCCAAGTTGCCTTTGGTCATGGTGTTTTATCACATCAGTAGAAACCCTAACTAAGACAACCCCCATCCATGATTTCACATTCCTCTGTTTCAGTTCCTCATAATGAACCATGATCAGTCCAGCACATTAATATATTTGGAGGGGGGCTGGAAAGATGGTTCAGTGATAAAGAGCACTGGCTGCTCTTCCAAAGGACCCAGGTTCAAGTCCATTACCCACATGGTAGCTCATAACTTTCTGTAACTCCAGTTCCAGGGGATCTGATGCCCTCTTTTGGCCTCCACATGTGGTGATAGGTATGTGGTACACAGACATACATGCAAGCAAAATACCTGTGCACCTAAAATAAAAATAAAGGAGAAAAATGTTTAAAAATATATCTGGAGAGACAGAGAACCAGACTGCATTCATATAACTTTTATACTGCACATTTATCATTGTTTTGTTTTGATATTATTGTTAATCTTTTATTGTGCCTCACTTGTAATTTGGATTTTATCATAAGCTATGTATCACACACACCTATGGTGTGTGTTTACATACATACATACAGAAAAACATGATTATAAATTGCTTTGTACCTTACAGGGTTTCAGGAACCCACTAGGGGTGTTGGCATACAGTCCTCACAGATGGCTGAGGGCTGTGGTCCTCTACTTGTCTAACATTTGACAGAGCAGCAAGCTGAACTCTGACAAATAGAAACATATCATGGCCTGTGGAGACATGGATGATCTCATACAGCATACAGCTTATGAAATATTTATATTGATACCATTTTGCCATTTTAACCTAGGAGAGGCAAATCACCACTTCTGACCTGACAGCTCCACCTATGCCATGCTGCAGTAATAACACCACACAAAGCCAGCAGACATAGGTGCCTCTTTCTTTATGAAGTCAGACAAAAATCCTTTGTGGGTTTTTCCTCCCGGCCCTCTGAGACTTGATTAAGATAGGGTGATGGGCTGTTAAAAATAATGCTTGGCTCTCTGTTCTAAGTAACAATAAAATATTTTCCATATAAGAAGTAAGCCTAAAGCCCTTAGTTCCTTCCTAAGTGAGAAAACTTTGCTTTCTTAAGTAATAGAGAAATATGGGAATATATCCCAAAAAAGAGGGCTTGTTTACCATATGCGAGGCCAGTGAAAGGAAAAAGTAGGAAACTAAGGAAAGTAATTCTGGGAAGACACAGAATCTTTGTTATCTAAGAAGATCTTCCAGCAGGTACTGCAAAGCATTCCCAGCTTGCTGTAAGAACAGACCAAGAATTCAAAATTCTTTGTCTTTTAAATACAGAAATAACAAAACTGCCTTTTTCATCAATATGCTTGAAATTAAAGTTCTTGTCAGAAATGTGATAAATTACACACCAAAATTTAGCCAGCTCTGATGTAAACAAATATAACTCTCTTTTGTGAAACCTCTACAACTTTCTGTATCCTTTCTAATTCAACGTCTCTCTTGGTGGCAAAAAGAACACATCTTTTAACATACTTATATATATAGCTTCCTGTAACTTCCATAAATAAAAGCAGAGCTAAGGAGTTGATAAATGCTCACTGCCTAAGCATCAGGACCAGAATTTGGATCACCAGTCCATATAAAAGCCAGGTAGACTCTGTGGGTCGCCTGTAATTCCGGTGCTCAGGAGGTGGTGACAGAGGAACCCTAGGACAAGCTGGCTGCATCTATGAGGGCCAAGTTAAGTAAAACACTTCTTCATTAAATAAGAGAAGATTGAGACACCCAACATTAACCTCTGACCTCCACATGCAAGTGCAGACATGTGCAGCCACATATATGTGATCACACATAAACACATAAATGTACCATATATTCATACACGCGTGCACAAATAAGAAGCAAATGCACATAAGCCCAAGGTTCTGTGCTAATGTGTCAACATTTCCTTAGAAATAATTAAATTAGGCATCAGCCAGAGTTTTCAGTTACCTTAAGATCTTACAAATTATCTTAAACTGGTAGAATACAAAACACAATTACTGTTGAAATTTGTTTGCCATAATAATGACTCGACTTGGTTAAACAAATGTACATTTTGCATACTATTAAACATTTGTTAGAAGTAATGCTAGCTCATTCAGTCAATGAACCTGTAAATATTTAGGAAGAACACATCTAAGCAGACTAAAAATACTCCTGTATATTATACGTGCAAATGATAAATAAGATATAACTGATTTTAGTACATAAATTATTAAATTAGTCTTAATTATTAACACATTTGCATAAAGTATATGACCTTGAATTCTTAAAATATTTTTCTTTTCTTTTTAAGAGAGAGTCTCACTGTCCCCGTTGCCCCTCGACCCTCTCTACCTGTGGCAGATGAAGGCGCTGACCCTGTGAGAGTGGGATAGCTGGCTATGCCCCCTCCCCTGTTTGCCAGGTGGTGGTGAAAGATGCCCTGCCACCTTATCCCTGCCATCTGCGGCAGGCGAGGGAGCTGAACTCCCCCCCTCCCCCCCTCCCCCCCACCCTTACCAGCTGCAGCACTCAGAAAAGCTGGCCCTGCACCTCGCCCGGGCAGCACAGTAGAGCTGACCCTGTTGGCAGGGTGTGGGTGAACCAGCCCGAGAATATGAGTTTGGGAGATCTGACCTACTCCTCGACTTCCAAGGGAGAGATGCTCCCCACCCCTTTGCTGCCTGTGGCAGCTAGGAGAGTTAACCCTGAGGTCGGAAGAACAGGGGTGCTGTCCTTGCTCTTCATTAGCTGCAGCACTCAGGAGAGTGGCCCCTGCACCTCGCCTGGGTAGCACAGTAGAGCTGGCCCTGGTGATGGAGGTGGAGGTGAGCTGACCCTGAGAGCAGAAGAACTGGCCCAGCCCCTTGCTCGTTGCCTCACAGGACAGCTGGGGCAGTGCTGGAGAGTTCAGCCTGGTGGTGAGGACTGGGGAGAACTGTCAGGATGACCAACCCTGCCCAGAACCAGGGTTATGAGTTGGCTCACCTCAACATCTACCCCATCTATGAACTGCTAGAGCATGCGAAAGGGCTGGACCTGCAGGTCCAAAGCTACAGGATCTCTACAACACAGGACAAGAGGATATGCAAGAGGAGTCCCAGTGAGGGCCCAATATCCACAGTGTAGCAGAAGCCAGAGGCCTCAAACCAGACCCATGACTCTTTGCAATGAACGTTTGCAAGTAAAGGTATATGGGCTAAAGGGTTTACTGTGTGACTCACTGTCATACACTGCAGCTTCCACAGTGAGATTTTTCTTTTCTTTTTTCTTGAATTTTATTTTATTTTATTTTGGGGGGAGATTGCAAGGGCAGAGGGCGGATGTGAAGTGATGGGGAGATGAATGGGATTGAAATGTATGATGTGAAAGCCACAGAGGATAAATAAAAAAGAAGTTTTAAAAAAGACTATGTAGTCCTGAGTAGCCTGGAACTTGCTATGTAGACCAGGCTAGTCTTGAACTTACAAAGATCTGCCTGCTGGCATTAAAAACTTGCTCTACCATGCCTGACATTTGGATGGGTTTTTTTTTTTCCTTTGGTTTTTTTTTTTTTTTTGGTTTTTCGAGACAGGGTTTCTCGAGACAGGGTTTCTCTGTGGTTTTGGAGCCTGTCCTGG
>NC_022026.1:21396230-21399195 GCF_000317375.1 Microtus ochrogaster
AACTCACAGAGATCCGCCTGCCTCTGCCTCCCAAGTGCTGGGATTAAAGGCGTGCGCCACCACCGCCCGGCGTGGATGGGGTTTTTAAATATTATTTTTTAGCACTTTGAAAGTCTTGGAAGTTCAGTTTCCTCATTTGGGGGGAATTTTAGCAATCTTATCTAAATGTGTATTTATTTCTATAAGCCTATGAAAATAAACGCAAGCAGCAGCCCACTCCTCCTCCCACGCCTGCCCCATGGCCTCTGTCTGCATCAGCTCCTGCCTCCAGGTTCCTGCCCTGTTTGAATTACTGTCCTGACTTTCTTCAGAGATGGAATGTGATATGGAAGTGTAAACCAAATGACCAGCCCTCCACCCCCACAAAACTCCAAAACTCCCTTAATCTGAGCTTGCTTGCTTCTTGTTAGTTTAATACTAGGAATCAAACCCAGAGCTTTGCGATGCTAGTCATTGCTCTACGTTTGAGCTTTATTTCCAGCCCGTGGTTTTATGAGACAGGGTTTTGCTGTGTAACCCATGCTGGCCTACAACTTATGATTCTGTGTCTGCCTACTGAGCGCTGGGATTACATGTGTATGGCGTCACTTTATGAGATTTTGATAATCTAATATGGTAATTCTATCCAGAGGTAGGAAAAGATTACACATTGCTACAGAAAATAAAGAACTAGAATTGTCAGTGTTGTGGCCATTGTCATTCATGACCATCTTCTCTTTCCTCCTTTTACTAGCACTTACTGTTCCATCCCCAAACTGATGCTTATCAGGGTCACACACTAACTCTTCCACGTATTAAGACAGTAGATTTATAAAATGTAAACTTTCCGAACTAGAAACTAGCATGCACATGCAAGAACACTCAGAGCTACACATTTAATTCTCACAGAGAATTCGTGCTTGAACTCATCCTTGCTCTCCTTGGTTTCTTCCCTGTCGCATACCTAGTAACAAGCCATTTAGCTAGAATAATTGCTGTGTTCCCTCGGTGAAGCACAGGCAGTGTCCAGTGATTATTTTTTTTTAACCAACTCGCTGCTCATCATCTTCAGCATGTGAACCAGGGCATCATTTGGAGTATGGAAGATTTCACGAAGCTTTCTACATTACGTAAACACTAGAAAGGTTTCTCACAGTAGCAATAGTGCCATTTCAAATGTCTATGTGTAGAATTTTGTGTCAAATAAAATCTCATGGAAATCAGAAAGGGGGCAGGATCTGGATGTTTGAAGTATCTATAGAAACAAACTGGCGTTTGGAATGATGCTTTAAAATAAGTTCTAAGTTCTAATACATTCTTGATAGTGTTATATCTAATCAGAAAGGCTCAAATAAAAGTGTAATAAAAGAGCAAGTGAATGTTGATAAAAGGCTAAAGTGATAGCACCAATACAGAAAAGTCACCGGGCGCCAGTGAGATCAGTGACAGTGGGTTTTGTGAAGCCAGATACCTTTAGTAGAGGCTTCTGCACTCCTCATTGTAAAATTGCGTTCTTAGAAAGGCAGCCACATCGCTGTGCCCAAAGCGTTGTGCATTTGTCTGTTTTACTTTGAGTTCTCATGACTAACAAGTGCCAAACCATATTGCAATAAAAAATAACCAACCTGTGGGGTATACATAGAGTCTGTTCAAAGAACCCAGTCTCCATCTTCTGTAAACTTGTCTTTAAGACCCCAGTGAGGTCTTAGTGAAATCAGTGTTTATTGGTATGACCTCAAGGAACCATGACCCCAGGGGACCATGACCCCAGGGGACTACAAGATTGGTTTTTTTTTTAATGATCCCCTAATTGTCATAGAAACATCATCTTATTCAGTATAACTACAATAGTCTGATCTTTGGAAACCACTGGATTTGTGAGTAGGAAAACACTACCAGTCATTCTGAATGTTTCCTTGTTACAGCACTTCACTTTCTGATCATTCTGGGCCATTCACTATATAATCCTTATAGGTGAAATTTGTTTTTCTTAAAACATGGGGGGTTTTATGGGACTAGATCTCAAAGGTTAGATGCTTGGCTGTAAAGACTCCCTTGGACTGCTTTTTGGTTGTTGGCTGTAGCAACATGTTTTCTTGCAGAGATGAAGCATCTGGTTTTTGTTATCTCAATGATGCTGTCCTGGGAATATTAAGATTGCGACGGAAATTTGACCGTATTCTCTATGTGGATTTGGATCTGCACCATGGAGATGGTAAGCCCTCAGTTTCAAAGATACTTTACTACTAGGACAGCAGGCTTTGATCAATAAAGCTACTTCTAGGCAACTAATAAAAGGAGAATTGCCTAATGCTATTGAAATATCCCCAATTGTCATTTCTGGGCTAGGTGGTGCATAGATTCCTCGGACTGAAACCATCCATTCCTTTCTCCCGCCCAAGCTGGGCAGGCTCCTGTCATTTCCTCTCTCCTGTCTCCTGAAGCTAAACTTTATAATAGAAAATGGAAGGATAGGAAGATCTCACTTGTGTTTACTCCAATGTCTGAGAAGCACTTTGGGGCCTTTGAATGGGTTTTTAGGGGAGCTCTTGGGTTAGAGGTGAGGATCTTCTCTCTCAAGGTACAATGGCTATAGGAAGGACCAACATTTGGGGGTTTTCATTGCAGGCTATCAGTTCACGGATTGATCACTTTCTTTGTGTTACCAACATATATAATCCTGGGATAGGAGTACATTGCTAGAAACAAAGAATTAAAGATAACAGAAAAGGATTAAAAACAAACACCACACACACTGAGAACCATTCTCCATGAATTTCTCACTACTTACCAGGGTGAGACACAGCCTTGATTTAAAATGTTCAAAGCCTCTTCAGTACCCATTACAGGGGGCAACATGTCACAGTGGATTATTTTTATATGACCAGTGAGCCAAAAATGAGTTTCCATTTTTATTTTTGTTGTTGTTGTTTGGGTTTTTTTGGGTGTTTTGTTTGTTTGGTTGGTTGGTTGGTTGGTTTTTTTT
>NC_022026.1:21399295-21417736 GCF_000317375.1 Microtus ochrogaster
CCTGCCTCTGCCTCCCAAGTGCTGGGATTAAAGGCATGCGCTTCCACCGCCCGGCTTTTTGGGTTTTTTTTTTTTGAGACAGGTTTTCATTATGTAGTTCTGGAACTCACTCTGTAGACCAGGCTGGCCTTGAACTCACAGAGATCCGCCTGCCTCTGCCTCCTGAGTGCTGGGATTAAAGATGTGTGCCACCACCTCCTGGTGGTATGCATATGTCTATGTGTATATAAATGTGTGCAGGGGCCATAAATCATTTAGGGCGTCTAGGATGTTTACCGTCTAGCCACATGTACTTTGATGACTCCTAGCCTAGAGAAATGGTTCTCATGCATGATTGTGCATCTAATGGCCTGGGGGAGTTTATGTGCTGACTGCTGTGCCCCAGGTATCACATACTCAGACTAAGTACGTCACTCACGTAGTCTGTACTCTGAAAGTGCGTCACTTGTATTACAGATCACACCTTGAAAACCACGTTCTTTATGGAAAAGTAGACTTTTTTCTTCGTTTTGTTTTTCAAGGTAGGGTTTCTCTGTGTAGCCCTGGCTGTTCTAGAACTCACTCTGTAGATCAGACTGGTCTCGAACTTGATCTTCCTGTCTCTCACTCCCAAGTGCTGGGATTAAAGGTGTGCGCCAACCACTGCCTGGCTTGAAAAAGTAGACTTTCTTTATCTCACCTTTCAGGGCCTCAAATCGGCCTCCCCTTGTCTTTCTAACCATTTCTTGCAACTTTTCTGTTCAGCAAGCATATCTCAGTGTTCCAGACATGTTTCTCTAACTCTACCTCCTTGACTTCACTTCCTTTTTCCCTAGTTTAGCAACCTCCTCCCTCACTGTACCCCTAAACTCTACCCTATTCATTCAGGTTCCAACAGCAGTGGGTTATCCTGACCACTCCAGCCCAAGAGCGTGCTGTGTGGCTGAAGCCCTGTATGTTCCTATCACTAGTCACTGTTTCGTATTGTACTCTTCTTATTGTTCATTAAAAGTATCCTTTCTTCCTACAGAAAGCCTAAGTTCTCCCAGAGCAGAGATCAAATTGTCTACTTCTTTCTGTCAGTACTGTACATATAGTAGCAGCTCAATAAAATATTTGTTTTGTGAATGAATAAATGCTGATGGAATTCAGAGTATTAGTACCAGAGTTCAAAAATAGACCCCACTCTGCCAAACCGTGTAGAATGAAATAAGACTGTCACCTGAAACTGTTCTTTGCGTTCGCAGTGTTATTCCTACACCATTTCGAGTTTCCTGTTTCAGCCAACTTTTACGGGGTGTTTCATTTCACTTTATTTCCCCTCTTCAGCACCTCCCTTCCAGTGACCTTTGCCCTACCCCAGAATTCTTACACATTTGCTTTATTTTAAATCTCCTATGATTCTGCTACTAGCATCCTGCGGGTGGCTTCACTGGCCTCTCCTACCCCCACCCTCACCTTTCCCTACCTTACCTCCCTCCTCTGGATACCAGCTCCACATCCCCTGCCTCTCTAGGTCCTTTTTAAAGTCCACTCTTTTTAAAACCCCACCTGGTAGCTTCTTGTGTGAGACAAGATACAAATGGCCACTAAACACATGAAATGATGTGCAGTGCCCTAATACTAAGAGAAATGCAACTTAGAGCCATTCCTTTGCCTAAGAGTTAAAAGAAATAACAGCTGCCAGTGTTAGTCATCGCAGGAAAAAACAGAAATTTGCATACAGGATTGGTGCAAATGTAAATTGCTCCATTTCTGGGTGTATAAATCATTAGCAGTTTCATAAAGTGCTCTTGTTTAGTACTTCTGCCTCTGTTGAAACGGTCTTTTCATTTATTTTATTTTGTTTACTTAATGCTTTCTGCCTGGAGTCTTTAACTGGTTTTAACTACCTCCCTAGGGCAAAACACAAGGCTTGGGAAATTCAAACATACCTGTTATATACAAATAGAGTTCATATTTTTTTAAGGTCTCTGTTGGCCTCTAAAAAAGACTTAAATACATTTAAGTCAACACAGAGACAATATCTTTGTTTGAAATATAAAGGAACACAGTACCTGAATTCGCCAATAGTTCTTCCATTTCAGAGTGTCTGAGTATGAATGTGTGACCCCGAGAGGAGAGGGTAGCACTGGGCAGCATGGCCAACACCTAACTAGTGGCTTTGGAGGGTTACTTTGAATCTCAGCTTTTATCTCCCAGGCATCTAGTCATCTTCTGACTGTTAAAGAAGAAGGAAGACATCTGTCTACAAAAGCTCCCCCCCCCATCTTCCTCCAGGCTTTAAAATGGTTTTAAAGCTGCTATTAACAACTGAAGGTGCCCCCTACTCTGGGCACACACCAAACCAGTTTGAAGTTGGTGAACAGCAAGCTCCTTTAAAGTTTTATTACTACCCTGGGTTTCAAGAATTTAATTGTATTTCTCTCACTTCCTTTAAGCAGTTCCAAAATACAAACATTTGTTTTAGTAAATAAATAAACAGAAGGCAACATCCTCCTATACAGGAGCTGTTAAGGGACAGGACCGTGACTATTTTTCAGCAGGAAGATGGAATGTAAGTTACTTGGTGCTCATGGGACTTTGGGTTACCCACTTTTATAACCAAGTCTACATTATAGAGAGGCACCTCATCATTAAGTTTTAACTGAATAAAGTTGAATAACTGATTTATTAGTTATATTTGAAAGGATTACCATATTATAGTTCTTTGAAAAAGTCCCAGGAATTTAACTAGAAACACTTAAACAGAACAGACCATGAACCTGCCTGGCTCGTGCCACTTTTCTCTACTCTGTTCTGTGGATAGAGCCTCAGTTCTGGACTCTTGGTTTTTTCATAGTGATTCGAATAGACATCGGGGTGAACTTGGGCATCCTATTGCTTAGAAAGAGGAAGCTCAGTTCCAGTTTGTCATGGATTGGGGCTATATTCTACCTTGTCTGTAATTACTGAAATCAGAAACCAGCAGCTTGTGCTCTCTTATTTCTCTGTCATTCTGTATTACTATAGCTGCCTTCTCCTCTCACCTCCTTCCCATAGCTACTTGTTTAAATTTGCAGCTGTTGAAAACAGGAGTTGAAGATCTGATGTGATCCTTCTGACTTTTTTCTCTTGGTAGGTGTCGAAGATGCCTTCAGTTTTACATCCAAAGTTATGACTGTGTCCCTGCACAAATTCTCCCCAGGATTCTTTCCAGGCAAGTCACCTGCATGCTCCCCGTACCATTACATGTCTAGATTCTACAATTCCATTACATGCTTCTTTATCTTATTTTTATATGTGTCCATGCTGTTGGCACCTTATTTGTGCTAGTCTGTGTGAAATTTTAACTCATATCACTTCAAGTGACAGTGAGAAAGGGAATGACAATGGATAGATTTTTTTTTTAATTCGGGTGATTTTTATGGTCTGTGAACAGACAGACCACTTATTATTTTATCACATACCACATGTAATTCTGATAACTGAAAATTACATGTGATATTAGCTCTTATTGTTTTATCTCACGTAAATTACTATTTCTCAGTTTCCTTCCCGTTTTCCTGCTTCCCCCAACATTGTTTATAATAAATATTTCTCTGGATTGTTTTCATAGTTTCATCTCCTCAGGAACGGTTGTTAGAAGAAGTTAGATTGTTCTCCTAATTGACCATTTTGCTCTTCTAAATTGCTCTTGGACAGTCAGTCCTTTGTGTTTTCTAGTGCTCATGTTCCTGATGCCTGATCATAGTGTTCCTGTCTTTTACAGGAACAGGTGACATGTCTGATGTTGGCCTGGGAAAAGGTCGGTACTACAGTGTCAATGTGCCCATTCAGGATGGCATACAGGACGAGAAGTACTATCACATCTGTGAAAGGTATGGCAGTAACGCCGAGCTAGTTGCAGGTAGATTGGATCTCGGAAATGTGCAATATTTTTCAGTCTTCACAATTCTTGTTTTCAAGGAATAATTGGAAACTAAAAATCATCGTATGCTCACACACCTTTTACTTGTTTTTTTTTTTTTTGAGACAGGGTCTCTCTACATAGCCCTGGCTCTCCTGGAACCCTCTGTGCACACCAGGCTGGCCTCAAACTCAAACTCCCAAGTGCTGGGACTAAAGGCATGCGCCATCACCATGCCTGACTCACATAGCTTGTAGATATTACTCACTATGCTTATTTAACATGCTAACCGTCCTGTTGGAGAGCACTAAACAGTTGGGCCAGAGACCAGAGGTATGACATAACCTCCTTTACAGTATGATAAAGGCCATCCCAACATAAAAGCTTTTAGACTGTTGCATGGAACCCCTTCACTGGTCCTGTCTTGCATGTGTGTCATCTCATCAGACCGACAGGGTATGTTTCAGTTTTCTCATGGAGACATGTGCTTTTCTCCACTGTCATGAATATTAGAGTTGACGGTCGTTAGTTACCATTGATTATTGCCTTCTACCTCTACACGCCCTTCCACGTGTAGTCAGAAAGCAGAGGAAGAGGAAGAGATGGGGGATTGGAGACGAGGGACTGTTTCTCTGCCAGAGATAGAACCCAGGGCCTTTTATACACTAAGCTATATCCCTCCCCAGCCCAAATGTCTTTTTAACCTCGAGTTAAGGATCAAATAACCAGCATACACATATATAGGCAGACAGTTTGGTTTGAAGGCCATTGGGGTTCAGAGTCCTACAGAATGGAGAGAGGTTAAACTCATATTCATAAAAATTAAGACTGGTCAGGTGTGCTTTTACTGCTGCCAATGGGAGTGGACAAGGTAAATCTGACTAGAAGTCCACTAGGCAAGCTCACTGAAAGTAAGCAGTATGGATGGGAACACGTTTGATCCCTACCCCCACCCAGCTCACATTTCGCCCAATTGCTGGTGGAAAACAGGGACTTCCCAGAGGAGCCTGCCTGCGCTGGCCACCATCCCTGGCAGTTTTGTAAACAGAGTAGAACCATGAGAAATAAAAACTTCAAAGGCGCCTCTTAGCTCAAGAGATAGAGCAAGGCAAGGCATCGTGCATTCGGCAGCACTAGCCTCTTCCGCATCTTCATCATGTCCCTTGTCCCTCAGATAACTCTGGATTGTCAGGCCTGTCACCGGTGATTTAATTGCCCTTCTTTGTTCCCCTTAGGCTCTGTTCTGTCCTTGAGATGTGCAGATCAGAACTGCTTATGTAACATTACCAGTGAAGATGTCCTGTGGTTCTCTGTAAAAGGAAATTTATTTTGTTTGTCTTTCAACCTCCTTGACAGCGCCCAACATTTTGTTGGCCTTTTTTAAAAATCATAGCAGGACACTAAGTTGTTCTCTTCAGGGGACTGTCCACATGGTTTCTTAGAGCTCTTTCCTGGGTCTTAATTGAAAGATCATCATTTTACCAGCCTGCAAGTATACTCTGGAATATCTGGCCCTCTAAGTGGATCACTTACATGTTCCCCTATTGAATCATCTGCCAATCATAAAACCTCCTGAGATTTTCCTTTGTCCCCCATCAGCTTGGCATTTCACTGCCTAGGGGAAAAAATGGAATATTATGTGCAGACTTAAGGATTTCCCAGCATCTACTCTCCTGAAGGAAGGCTACTATTTATCCTTCAGTCATAAAAATGTCTTTTTCTCCTCTATATTTCTTTGTTTATGTACACCAATTCCCTCTAAATGATTTTTCAAAAAGTTAATGCCATGGCAATTCATGTTTAATATAGCCTTGGTATTAAATATAATTAGAAGCATTTTAAAAGTAAATATAGCCCCAAGGTTACATATGATTTCCCTTTACAGAGTCCATTCTGCCACAGGCATCGTGGTACACTGATGGCTTGCATTCATTAAAGAGTTCTGGCTTGTCAACTAAAGAACCAGACATGCATCAGTTTATAGAGGCAAGGATTGCCCTTTGAGCTTCATGAGTAGTACAAACAGTGATCACCCAGAATAGCAGGCTCCAGGTTTTCATATGAACCATAATGATGATTTCCTCTGCCTTTCTTCAGAAGTCAAGTCTGTTGAGGGCACCATGTCAAGCCACCTTTCACTCCAGGGGTGCCAGGAAGACCGCCTATGCCAAATATCTGCCCTTCCATTGTTGGCTTATACCTGACATTCCTGTAACAGGAAGGAGACTTTCTATAATAAAAAAAACAAGCCCCTAAATGAGATTTTGGCACAATCTCCTCCCCAAGCCCACTTAGGATGAGGCGTTTCATTTGATGGACAGCAGGCTTGGCAAAGGTTGGAGTGTTGACCCCCTGGCTGTCAGGCGGTCAGATAATAGAGTACAAGAGGAAAAGTATAAAGAAGGTGAAACTGTTTGACATCTGAATGGCTTTGCATAGTTTTGTAAATTCTAGTAACCATGCTTATCAATCCCAGCAATTATCCTCTGAGTACTTCTACCTAGCGTGCTTTGGAACTAGAGTCCCTAACATGGGCTGTTGTTACAGCTGACCCATCTGCCTACCCCAGGAAGAATCTTAAAAGGCATAGCTCATCTTTGGGGAAAATCATGCCACCTGTCTGCTCTGTCCTTGTCACCTGTTTCGTTCCGAAAGCCCACTGGTTTTCTGGCTCAACACTCGCTACAGAGATAGAAAGCTTATTAGCGGCACACATGGATGGTGTAGGATTCCAAGTTGTCTCTCAATTGCTAGTTTGTTCCTGAGCTGGTTTTGTCTGTGGAATTCATTGAAACTCTTCCCCTTCCTTCTCTCCTCTCTCTCTTTTCTTTCTTCTTTTTCTCATTCCCTTTTGTCTGTTTCTTTCTTTCTTCCCTTCCTTTAAAATAAAACAAAAACAAGATAACCTTTTCTTGCTTCCAACCTTTCATGCTTTGCCAGCTGGTCAGGCAGGGACTTAATAGTTTCATCACAACACTGAGCCCCACATTTAAAATTTCTTCTTATAATAGACTGGATATGGAAATAGTACATGAATATTTTCTAATACCATCAAAAGATCTGGAGGTTTTTTGATTTTGTTTTTGAAATGACAATTTCATATTAGATATCCCTGGGTCATTTCATAGTAACAACAGAGGTTTGTGATTTCCATAAACTTCCTGTAGGTTTTATGGGAGTTAGCAGAGCTGGCATTGTAAGTAAAACCCATTATCAACCAGCATAAAGGAATAGTAGCATTACTATTGCCAGCATGTCTCTACCCTCAAATGGAAGCTTATGGCTCCAGTATAGAGATTTTACATGAAACAAGATAATAATAATCCCACCAAAATCACTCCTAACTCAGAAAATCCTCCATACCATACTCAAAAAGTTTGGAGGAAAGAAATATTAAATATTGTCATCTAGAAGTGCACATAGGGGTGTGGCTCTGTGGTAGGGCACTTATGAAGCATACATAAAACTCTAATATATATTATATATATAATATATATTATACACACACATACACACACACACACACACACACATCCATGAAGCGCTGGATTTCATCCCCAGAAATGCGTCAAGTAAGCATGGCAGCACATGTTTATACTCCTAACACTCAGGAGGTAGGCATAGGAGGATAAGGAATTCAAGTTATCCTTCACTACATAGGGAATTTGAGGCCATTCTGGATACATGAGACATGTAGGCTACATGAGACTACATGTCTCAAAGAAAAAAATGTTTTATTAAGAATATTCAAGTGTGGGACTGGAGAGATGACTCAGAGGTTAAGAGCACTGACTGTTCTTCCAGAGGTCCTGACTTCAGTTCCCAGCACCCACATGGTGTCTCACAACCATCTGTAGTTGATTCTGATACCCTCCTCTGGTGTGCAGGCAATACATGAGGACAGAAACACTATACACAAAATAAATAAATCTTAAAAACAAAATATTCTTCAACTGCACTACATAAATATATTATCCAAAGGAGACACTAATGAACAAATTCTTCACTAAGAGGACTTAGGAAAGATTCTGTTAAACTAGAGTTCTCACTCAGTGGCAGTCTCTATCTATATATGAGGATTTTTGCGAAGAAGAGATATCAACCTATCCTGAGAAATATTCTTATTCTAGTAAGCTATGGTTTTATGTTATTCATTGAAATAAAAATCTACCCAGAGTTGATACTTGGGCTATTATTCTTTCCTATAGCGTATATTATGTAGTTCAAAACTGAAGTAAACCTTTGGTCACAGTCAAAGACCACCGACCTAAAGAAACTCAATCATTCAAAGACTGAATGAAATTTTAAACTCTTAATCTCTTTTAAATATGTATTTTTATTTCTAATTATGTGTATGCATTATGTGGGTATGTACATATGACTGCGGGTCCCTGTGGAGGTCAGATGTTGAATCCCCTGGAGCTGGAATTACAGGTAGTTATGATGTGTTTCACATGGGTCCCATCTTTCCAGCCCACCCCAACGTAATGTTTTTGCCTCTTTCCATTTATAAAAGATTTTTCTATTTTAATTTAAACTCTTTTTGCAGTGTGGGGAAATTAAATTATTTTTTTAAAGCTTATCACTTGCTTTTCAAGAACATCTGTGGTCCTATTCTGGACTAGATGGAGTAGCCAACCCAGAAAGTACTTGTTGTTCTTTAGGACAACAGCAGGGTCATTAAAAGAATACCATATTTCACCATAAGCTTTTATTTCTCATGTCACTCACATCCAACAAAAAATGGGGAAAAACACATACATCATTGATTCTTAATCTAGTATCTTTACAGCATGTGCTTACAGGATAAGAACTGTCCTGATTTTTTGGAGTTGATCTTGTATCCTGCCAAGAACTCAAGAACAATGGCAATGGGTTTTTGATCCTACAGCACGTGCTGGCTTTGGGGGGGCCTGGGCAGTTTGGATGCTCAACTTACTAAACCTGGATGGTGGTGGGCGGTCCTTGGACTTCCCACAGGTCAGGGAACCCTGATGGCTCTTCAAGCTGATGAGGGAGAGTGACTTGATCGGGGGAGGGGGAGGGAAATGGGAGGCGGTGGCGGGGAGGAGGCAGAAATCCTCAATAAATAAATAAATTTTTAAAAAAATAAAAAAATAAAAAGCAAAAAAAAAAAAAAAAAAGAACTGTCCTCTGACTTGAGCATCAACTCGGAACTAAAAGTCCTTGGCGTTTTAAGTGCAGCATTAGTTCTGGGAGTCCAGGACCAACATCTACCTCTCCAAAGCCTCTCTGACCTTTCTGCAAAAGAACTGAGAGCTCCTCACTTTATATTGTTTATGAAACATTAGTTAACATGAAGGAGGAGGGTAGGGTGAGGGGAAGTTGCCTGTGCATACAGGTGCTGTGTTAAACATCTGACCTGTATTTCTCTTGTGAGCATGTGTGCATGTTTAAGTATGAAGAAACTTTTATTCGTTCATTCTACAAAAATGTACCATATACTGTATAACAGATACTACACTAGACACTGGGACAGGAAATAACGCAGAACCTTGCAACTTGTAGCTTGATCTCTAGAAGTGCACTTAACTGGGGCAGGAGTAGCTCTGAAAGTATGCATTGTATCATTTGATCTTTGTGACATTCTACACTCTCTGAAAGCAGGTATGATTATTCTCATTTTTATAAGGAAGAAAACTAGAGAAAGTATTGACTTCTCCAAGGTCATACATTCAGTAAGTAATGAAGCCTAAGTAATGAAGCCATACTTTGAACCTGTGTCTTTCTCCAGCCATTGACTAAGTTGTCTCTAAAGTATCTCATGAAGTGTGAAATTCAATTGTTACAATTGAATTGAAAAAGTAACATCCCTTTGGTTTCTTGGAAAACTGTATTGTAGGCGTTTGCAGAAAGCATTTTTAAAGATAAACCATTTAGCTTTATGCAAATTAGCCACATGACGTCTGCAATACACATCTATTGTGTATATGAACATGCAGCTGTGACTTTTGCCAGAAAAGAATCCTCAAGATTCAATTTCTAATTTTATGGCCAGAAAACAAGAGTAAATGTTCCCAAATTTACATCTTCGATATAGAATTCTTGATTTAGGTCTGAACATGGAGGCTCTGAGTTCTCCTTTCCCTTCATTTGTCTGACTTCCTCCTGTAGAAGGTGAATGGTGTCATCTGTCATTTTATAGAGCTCTTCCTAGGGAAGTGTACCCTTTTCATGTGCCTTTTTTAGACCAGTATTGTGAAAGATTGTTTACTTCTTTGTACTGAATGACAACACTTCTGACACCTCTCGGTCCTGGCATACAGGGTAGAGATTCTCCGTCCACACCCTGAACTACCCCATCAGGAAGTAACCTACTGAATAAAATGAGAGAATCAAATGATAGCTCCAAGGGAGATTTGATGGAAGTGTTTCCTTTCAATGTTGACTTTGGATGTTAATGTTTAAAGAAGAGATGTTTCAATGATGATAGGTTTTTCTAGAAATTACCTTCCGCTTGGACTTACATCTGGCACTTGGCCCTCTGTATCATTGAAATTTAGAAACAGACAGATTCTCCGAGAAAAGAGGGCCCAGCAATTTTAATTTACTTCTTTGGGTTTCATGATGTGCTAACAGCAGTACATCACACAGATATTCACACATAAATATTTTAAGCAATACGAATTTTTTTAAATTCTCTTTAGTTTGATGAAAAGGGACGGACTCTCTAGAATTTGTATTTGAGTACAAATAATTACATAGACTTACTTCCATCTTCATCTCCATTTTCATTACAATTGGAGAACTGGCAGAAACTCACCACGCAATTACCTACCTCTCATCGTTTGGGTCACAGCTATACTGCCTGGATAATCACTAGTCACTTTGGTCCGGTGATAAAGGTAACAAAAGCTGCCAATTCATTCTGTAAGCCTTGCATCTGGATCTTAGCCCTCCGTAAGTAAGGTATTTTTATTACATGCTTTTGTTCGATTTGATAAACTTCTATCCTGCCTCTCTGTAGTGTAGCAGATGTAAAATTGCCTATTGTTTCTGGAAAATAGATGAGTCAGACACTAATTAAATTCACTGATAATGTTAGCCACAGGTGGAAATGAGGCCAAAGTGGGCCGTTCATTTATTCTTCCTGGCTTGATTTGTCTTTTAAAATATTACATTCAGAAGGCTTTAAGAGCCTCACAATGTAGGATAATTTGGAGGGGGGAATCCTGTGCTTCATTAGCCGAGTTGTCCTGAGCCAGTGAGCTAACCATGCATGCCTGGAAGACTTGTATGAGAGCATAGTGGGAACCGGCATCTGCCTTCACCTAGTCTTTAGGACCTGAAATGCATGCAGTTAGAGGGGCCATGCAATTTTCGCTTCCTTCGCCTCTCATCCAGACTTCACCAAGTAGCCTAGCACACTCTGTGAAGCAATGAAATCTTCAGAGGTAATTGTAATTGTTTTTTCCATTTAAGTCAAGGAGGACAATGTTCTGAATTCTGTTGAGGGGTCACTCTGCTACTCTGGTGCACATTGTCACTGTTCTTTCCTTAGTGATGACTGATCCCTGCCCCTGGAAAAAGGGATGTGATTCTTTGGCAAGAGTTTAATAGGTTCTGATGCTAGAACATATTCTGAAACTGCTCAGAGGTAGGAAGACCTTGTCCTAAATAGAATTTTGATAATCATACCCTTAAACACCGGACTTTTCTGAAAAGGATCCCAAAGGATCTGTGCTCAGTGGAATGTTCTAATGTCAAAATTCACTGCTCTCTCCACCATGTGACCCCTACTTCCATTGTAATTCTACCCTCCCCTTAGTCTATAGCCGATACCCTGCCCCTTCAGTCCTGCCTTGGAAAACTGTTTAAGCTGTACATTAATGGTACAACTTTGAATGACTGCATCTAACACTGCCTTATGCCTAATAGCTACTTTGATTCATGAGCTGTCTAACTGGCTTATGTTGACTTGGACCATACAGAGGTTGAGTTAGCGCTGGATTCCTCTACCTGATGAAGAAGCCCGGTGCAGAGCTTGGGCGGACCTTCATCTGCGTACACTGTTGTTATTATGCTGTCAAGAACGAGCCATATCCACTAGTACTTAATAAAAAGATCTATCCATGAACCAGCTGAGTTAACACGTGAACAGGGGTGGGGGCTTAGGGGAGGAGAAGAGAGAAAGGGCAGCGTTTGCCTGGAGATGCTCTGAGAGCAGTTGTGTGGGAGCTTGGGGTGAAAGAGTTTGTGTGCGCCAGCTCCATGCAGGAGAATCCTGAGGAGATGGGGAAATGGGGAGGGGATGGGGGCATCTTAAATGTATAAGGGGTGAAGTAGAAAAATATCTATCCTATTTAAATATAGGCAAGCCTCACTAACTCAGCCTAATTAGAGGAAAGCCAGTCTGAATCATGGAATATTTGAAATGCATTTTTATTACTTTCAAGCATTGGACATGCTAGTAATTCAAAATAGACTAACAGCATAGAACAGCACCTCAGGGAAGGGGTTTTAAGAATCATTTGTAATTAGCATATCAATTATTTGTATGTAAGTGGATGTGCACAAAGTGCATAAAAAGTTTATTCTCCTAAGTAGGACAAACATTCCCCAGTGCAATCCTGTTTACACTATTAATTTGCTTAGCCAGCCCTTTTTGTGCCAAGATAGATGTATGTAAGAAATGCTTATTTCCTCAGGGAAGAATGAATCGCTTCCCTGTGTTTAGTCCAGTAACTAAGAAGCTGAGCGCCACTTGATTGGTTTGGGATTTCCAGGATATGGAGTTTTCAATTTGCATACAGACTAGAGAGATTTCATATGGAGAAGATCTGGCAGCCATTGCCAGAGACCCAGTTTCCCCATCTGGATTTCATTGAAGTGATCTGGATTTCATCAAGCAACAGGACACTGATCCTAAATGATCCACCAGACACTCCAACATAGACATGTTTAAAATACATCCTGCCTAAGAAAAATAACTGCCAAAATATGATAAGTTGGAATTACTCTATGTGCAGTACTTAAAAGTAATAAAAATGCATTTCTTTTTAAGTCCCACAAAAACCATGCAATATCAAGTTAATGATGAAAATCAATCCCCAAACTTTTTCCTGCACACCTCATTGTGTGACAGCATCGCACAGATTTCCAATCATCTGGGAGAAGATATTCTGTTGTGAAGAGCTATACCAGGTGCTAACTATGTGGCGGGATTTCGGCTTTGAATCTTAGTAAGGCCCTCCTGAGTAAAAACGGGTGAGGGTAGGGCTAGGGGCACGTTTATTGTTAACAAGTCATTATTGTCCACATAAGTTTGAGAAGCTGGGCAATTGCATTGAAAAAGAGGTTTTATAGGGCAGGAAGAAATATGATTAGGAAATGAGAAGCAGAGATATCTGCTTGTATTTTACCCTACACAGATTGAACTGTGCTCTGGGTAAATGGTGAATTTTCCAAGGCTTAGCTAGAGAGTAAAAGCAAGTGTGGAGGACAGAAGCATGAGCAGTAAATATACACACCGATGTTGCAACTACAGTTTGGAATGGCTCCAGCCCTCCCCTTTCCCCCAAGGGCATCCCTAGCCAGGGTCTGCAAAGGCCAAATAGCTCTTTGGCTTCCAATCTGATTTTTTACATAAGAAATCAGAGAAGTTGGTCTCAATTTTAATAATATATTCTTCGAACCTCTATATAACAGAAAGGCACTTGTGTTTCTGCCCCCTCTTAAAGTGAATTTTGTGTTTGGTGAAAGGTAATAGATTGGCAACACTGGAAAATGAATTACCGTATTCCCAGAACAGGTATAACCAGGCAGTGACACTATGAAATTTCTCTCTGCCTTTGGGGACCATTAGAGTACTACTCAGGAAGTCACTGCTATAGTGTGCTGTGCTGAACTCGACAGTATCCTAGTGGGCTTTAAGAATTAACATAGCACTCGAAGGGCCTGACTCAAGGCCATTCATTTATTCATTCAGCGTTATGCAGTGTTTACTATGTGCCTGGTGCTGGGAGAAGACGTTCACAAACGTTGTATCATTTAATCTCCACGATAACCTGCGAGAGGGAGAGTATTATTCTAGTTTTATAGCGGAGGAAAACAAGGTTCAAAAAGCAAAGTGGTCTGTCCATGTCGCCATGCACACACTAGGTCCAGGCTTCCAACCCTGTGCCAGTGTTCTCCCTGAACCGCATGACGTGGAGGTTACAGAGGGGGACTGAGGAGACATGCTCAAACAATGTGACACAAAGCTGAATGTCATTTGGTCCGTGAGCACTCCTGGTGGTTTCAGAGCAGTGAGCTAGCTCAGATCACATAAAGGGCTATTAGCACAGTGAGCCTTAGGAGTCATAGCCTTTCAGTCTTCTTTAGACCTGCCTCTCTGCCCAGCCCACCACCTGCGAGATAATGTATACCTTGCTTGCTGGTGGGTCCGGCCTTTCAGGATGAAAAGAGCCTGAGAGTCCTGGGCCTTTGTGATGATACCATTGAATTCAAATTGGGATTTTTATACTAATTCTAGCTCTGACAATTCACTCCGGGCCACTAGTAGGTCCTTTAATTCTGTATGACTCATTTTCTCTTGTGTGAATGAGAGTGGTTTACTTCCAAGAAGTAGAGTGAGAGATAAGTAATAATTCCCTAAAAATAGTGCACTGCCCTTTCTGTTGCCAGGGTGAAATATATTTAATGAGTAGAATTGCTTACTACAAGGCCAGCTAGAAAAAGATGCCAATTAGAATCTACGTTTTTATGTAATGCTTCAGCGAGAACAGCAAAGATAGCTCTTTAAAGTGCTACAAAATACGTCATGAAAGGGAAAAGAGCAGAAGTTCTGGGAGGTTGTGTGCCGCTTGGTGGGCTTGGGGAGTTTCAGGTTCAGCTTTTGTTTTATAGGTTTGGGTGTTTTAGAAGTCTGAGGAACCAGTGCAGCTTGTCTGATGCTAAAAGCAGAGAAAAAAATCATAGGAAATTGAATGCCTTCTGGATGTGTCCAAGAGGCCCCCATGGCCCCCAATGAAATGACACATCACCTTCACTGCAGGGAGCCCCCACTCTAATTCCTTCCTCCCACAACTATTTGTAATAGAGCTGAAGTCCCTGAGGCATTTGCCATATGCTGAGTCCCCTGACAGCCGAGGCTTTGCAGAATGAGTCAGCAGGACCTGAGCCGAGATAGGGTGGAAAGAATGGAGAAAACACATACACGGAAGAAAAGTTGACTGGCCTGCATTTGGGGCCTTCACACAGCCCTCTTCTGAATCCCATTAAATCAGTGAGTTTAGTGTTTGTTTATATCTCAGAGAGGAGCTTGGCTGCTGGCATGAACTTCTCTCAGGCTGACTAGGGAGAGCTCAAAGCATTGGGAATACTCTCCTCTGTGGTCAACTTTTAAGTTTCTTGGTTTTTTTCATTTCTAGTGAGGGAGTCTCTACGGCAGTGGCTCTCCAAGTTTCTCATGTTGTGGTAACCCCAGCAGTACAGATATTTTCATTGCTACTTCATAAATGTAATTTTGCTACTGTTAGGAACTGTAAATATCTGATATGCAGGATATCTGATAGGTGAACCCTGTGAAAGGGTCCTCTGACCCCAAGGGGTCGTGAGGTACAGGTTGAGAACCGCTGCTCTAGAGGGTGTTGGTAGTACTGGTTAGAAAACATGGGAGATACTTGGCTGGGTGAGCTGAGGTATAAACTAGAAACTCAGGAGATGGAACCTGCTGACAGCCTGTCTCTATCACAGGCCTGGCTAGGCAGGCAAGTTAGGGTTACCATGTCCTGCCACAAGCCATGATCATGACTGTGACAGTCAGTCTAGCATCCCAGAGCCTGGAGATGAGATTTTAGATTCAAAATTCCTTAACAAACTAATAATAAATACATATTCTCCACCTGCCCCCCGCAACACCGCCACCGCCTCTCATCCCATTTCCCCACCCCAGTGAATGATGTCAAGTGTTCAGAGCAGAAACTGTGGGTGAATATTTCCAAGCTTTTGGGGCTTTTCTTTTATCTCAAAGTATCACGCCTGTCATCAATCCTAGCTGTTTTCCTCCTCAGGCTCCAACAGCCTCCCCCAGATTAAGGCCTGCTGAAGTCTCTGTGCCTGCTTCTCCTCATTTGCATAGCCCCCTCTGGAAACCAGACTGAAGAATGTCTTGTGTGTTTATAAGGAAGTTACTAATGTAGTGTAATGAGACGCCTGTCTTCCCCCTCCTTTCAGGGGAAGAGATTTTATACTTTCATAAAAACCTAAAATGAATGATTTACAGTGTAAGAAGTAGCACTGTTACTGCCATTAGGAAAGGTTTTCCAAAAGCAGGCTGGGGTGGCGTTTCATCCATGTATCGTTTAATGACTATTTATTGAATGCCTACTATGTCTAAAGTATTGATTCTACGTTCAAGAAAGTTAGGAGAAATTTCAAAATATTTGATAGCGATTGATTTTCATATTCATACACATTTGAATAAAATAAAACATGGAAAGTTGCAAGAACCATAAAATTTAGGAAGCTGCAGGCATTCAGAGGAAATAAATACTTTAGAAAAAGACTTAATGAAGGAGGTAACATTTGATGTGGGTTCTAAAGGGCACCTAATTACTCTGTCTTTACAAAGTGTGCAAATGCGTGTGCATATTTATAAAATCTGGGTCAAGTTTGAATATACAGAAATTGTAGGGAAGCATGTTCTGTAGAGAGGAAGCAGTAAGAAGCAGAGTTAGAAGAAGCCGCCTTGTGCATGGAGGATAACAGTGGTTCAGTTTGACTGGACTGGAAAGTGAAGAAGAAGCAGAAGTGACAAAGACTGGGAAAGAAGGTATGAACTGCAGCCTGGATGAGCTCGAATCCATAGCTCTAAAAGCATTAGGCAAACCAGTGAATGTAGTAAAATGAGGAAATAATAAAATCAGAGTTTAGTGCTCAAAAGTAATATTGTGTCTTGGCACTGCTGTTACGTGAAACAAGGTGGGTGACATTGTTGGCACAGGACCTACTACACCATCTAGTTCCGGAAGTCATGGTAGCAGGTAGACTGTAAGAATTTAGAGGTTCCACTCTGCTGCCAGGCTGGAGCTATCCCACTTAACAGATGTATGACACTGTATAGACTTCTGAACTTCACTGTGCTGCAGTTTCCCCGCCTGCCTTATAATTGTTATGAGGGTTAAATGTGCTAATACATACCAAGTATATAGAACTTGATATGTCTGGAACTCTGCTCTGGATAAAAATCTTCAAAAGAATGTTAGCCGCTCATATTTTCTCCATACATGGAAGAGATGGAATCTGAGATATCCTTCAAAGAATGACTATGGCTATAGACGTGGAGAAAGATGACTTGTAGCCACAGGCAGCATGTGACAAAGGGCCTGCCTGCATGGAGACGCAAAGTGAGTGAGGTAAGCATTTTGCCTGTGGGATGACATATCATAGGCCAAGCGGCTATTGAGTAAGAGGTTCTTAAAAGTAAGCCAGAGGTAGATCAGGAGGGACCTTGAGTCATAAGCTAAAGTAGAGGGACACTGAAGGATTTGGGGAGAAAGCAAGTGACTTGATCAAAAATTTCCCCTAAGGAAAATTAACTTATTGGCAGTTTATGTGAAGGATTGGACAGAGAAGAGACCTGAGATAGGGCAAGTTGTTAGGAAGGTATGGGCGGATCCCCTGTGGATTCAAGTGTTCAAGGCAAGTGAGAAGGATGCTAATGATGAATAATAGGAGAGGAACAGGGTGGGGGACCTCACAGAGGTTCTTAACTCATGTACAGTTTTGTACATGAGAGGCTGAGGGTGTGGCCATCATTAATAGACACAGGAATTGGAGGAAATAAGATGGTAGGTTCAACATGGTCCAAATAGAGCTGTAAATCACCACACCTCTGCACAAGCTGGCAGGCTGGTCCCAAAATTTATATGCAAATCCAACCAGGAACAGCCCAGACAGTCTTGAAAAGAAAGGAGAAAGTTTGGAAACTCATACTTTCTCATTTTTAAAACTGACTACAAAGTTGCAGTAATCAAGAAGTGTGGTGGTGACTTCAGGGCAGGCCCGTAGATGAACGGAACTGAGTTCATAGAGGAGAAACCAGCCTCCACATTTACAGTTGTTTGAGTTTATATAGCGGGGCTGAGATCGCTGAGTGGGACAACTGGAAAACAGCGTATAAAGCAATGACGTTATGACTTTACACCATATAAAACAGACTTAGATCCAATGTAAGTGTAAATGCTAGATACTGTAAAACTCTTAGCATGAAACAGATTATGACCTTGGATTAAGAGACAGTTTCTTAGACATGACATCAAGAACATAAGCAACAACAACAAAAATGGGTAGGTAAAACCAGACTGTCAAAAGTTAAAACTTTTTTCTTTTTTAGATTATAATTGCAACTATACTCCCTTCCCTTTCCTCCCTCCAACTCCCAATATCCCTCCCTTGCTCTCTTTCAAATTTATGGCCTCTTTTTTCACTAATTGTTATTACATGTATGTATGTCCAAGTATATATATATATATATATATAGATAGATAGATAGATAGATAGATAGATAGATAGATAGATATAGATATAGATATATAGATATAGATATA
>NC_022026.1:21417836-21472883 GCF_000317375.1 Microtus ochrogaster
TATAGATATAGATATATAGATATAGATATTCCTAAATAGAATCTGTTCAGTCTGTATAGGTTACTCGTATGTATGTTTTCAGGGCAAATTTGTACTTCAAGTGACACTATCATGAAAGTGCAAAGGTAATCCACAGAATGGGAGTGAATCCTTGTCGGTCGTGAACCTGACCATGGACTGGTGCCTGGGATATACTACGAATTATTACATCTCAGTGGTAAAAAGCCAACCCAGTTTAAAAATGGACAAAGGACTGGACTAGACAGTGCTTTGATGATGTCCCCATGTCTGATAAACACAGAAATAGATACTCGACTTCATTAGTCATCAAGGAATTAATTACAAATGGGGCCACAGTGACAGGGCTGTAGCTCCATGGCAGAGTTTAGGCAGGAGGCCTAAGGTCTCTGGGGTTGGATAAAATGGGATAGTATACCTTACCCATCAAGGTTGTATTTTTATATTTAAGAATATATATTTATTTGCATATATATATATGCATATAACAACAGTTAATGAAAAAAGAAGCCATGAATTTGAAAGAGAGCAAGGAGGGTTTGGAGGCAGAAATGGGAAGACAAAAATGACATAATCATATTATAATCTCGATAAATAATACAAAAACTAAAAGAAAAATGTAAGTTTTGACAGAGAATCTTATGGTAAACAAATTAAAACAAAGCACAGAACAGTGTACATGAAATGCAAATAAAGTAAATACTAAGTATTTGCCTCATTTCTTTAAAAAATTTTAGTTCTTGAAAATGAAGAATAGCTATTTTAATTTAAAATAAACCAATACAGAAGATAAGTGTTGACAATAATGTGAAGACAATTTGAGCACTCAAACGGTGCTAGTGGAAATGTAAAATGATGCAGCCACTGTGGAAAAAGTCTGGCATTTCTCAAATGCTTAAACATAGAGTTATCACATGACCCTGTAGATAAGCACGCGTGCGCACACACACACACACACACACACACACACACACACACATGCCTAGGAGAATTAAAAATATGACTACCCAAAGAATTAGGCTTGAATGAGCAGAGTAGCGTTATTCATATTAACCAAAGAGTAGAAATTATCCAGATACCTATTAGCTTATGAATAGAGAAGCACACAGTGAAATAAATATTTGTAGATTAAAAAGGAATTAAGAGCCAGGTGTGATGTTGCATGCCTGTAGTATCAGTACTTGGGGGGGTAGAGGCAGGATTAGGAGGTGTTCAAGGCCACCCTTGGCTACATAGTGAGTTTTAGTCCAGCGTGAACTAAACAAGACCCTGTGTCAATCCTCACTAAAGAAAATACGATACTAATTCATATGATAACACAGATAAACCTTGAAAATACTATGCTAAGTGAAAGAATCTAGACACAAAAGACCACATATTTTATCATTCTACTTTTTTAAGGACAAAATTAGATAAACCTCTAAAAATAGAAATTAGAGCAGTGCTTTCCAGGGTTTGTGGTTTGGAGCATGGTAGAATGAGTAGTGACTGTGCTCACAAGGTTTCCTCTGTGCCTGATGGAAAAGTCCTAAGATGCCTTGTAGTTATGGCTACACAGTTCTGTGGCTACATTAAAAAAATATTGTACACTTTAAGTGCAAGAATTGTATGATATCAATTGTTTTAAATATACTGTGTGTACATGTTATATGTATATAGCTGTGTGTTTGTGTGCACATGTGCGTGCGTGCCTGCTAGAAGTCAGCCTATGTGTCTGATGAGCCCTTGTGGTTTCGAGACAGGTTCTCAGTGAGCCTGTAGATTGAAAATGAGGCTAGGCTCCAGGGATCTTCCTGTTTCTGTTTCCCCAGCACTAGATGACAAGTACATGCCACCACTCCTGGCTTTTTCATGAGTTCTGGGGATCTAAGTCAGGTTCTCATCCTAACCCACTAAACTGTTTCCTTAGCCGCTGTCTTAAGTATACTTTCAAAATAGCTGTTACTGGAGCAGTCCACGCTTTATGCAGCTGGAGATCTTGGTAGAACCAGCTGCTAGATGCTTTTAAGACATTTCGAAGGCTAACAGAGAAAAGGCTTTTGGTCGGGTAACTCAGCCAGCTCTCTCCTGAGAACAGAAAGTAGACTGCAAGAATCATAGGGGCCCTGACATGGGTAAAATTTTGACAGTGCTGACAGGAAGAAACACAAGCTATTTCTTATCCAAAATAAGTGAATCCTTTGAGATGCAGGGATAGACCATGAGAGAAGGAGCAACAGAAAAGAGAATCTAGAGCCCAGAGAAGGTAGCCTCGTGGAGAAGGGATCGAATGGAGGTCATTTTCCGGTAGAGACAAGAACTATGGGGATGTCCTCACTCACTACACAGAGCCTCAACCACTTACCTCCAGTATGAGTTTAAAAGATTCACCTCAAACTTTTTATCAGCGACTAGTTACCCATGGGGAGAAAGTGGAGGTGAAGGGGGAGGTTCTCATTTATTTAATAAATTTCTATGTTTGATATTTGGGGGTGGGATGGTTTCGTTTTGAGACAGGGCCTTCCTCTATGGCTCTGACTGACCTGGTGCTCCCTGCGCACCCAGGCTGGCCCCACCCTGGCATAGCGCTCTTCCTGCCTCTGCCTCCCACGTGCTAGGATTACAAGTGTGCACTACTACACCATCTGGTTTTGGATTTTTCTTAATATATCAAGAATATCCTATCACCCCAGTTTGTTTTTCTTTTGAAGCAGGCTCTTACCACATAGCTCAGGCTACCCTACATTCACTACCCTGCTCAGAGTTTTATTTGAACAGACAGTGTAAGAAATGCAATTGTTTATCAATTGGAAATAAAGGATTGCCGAGTTAGAATGACTGAGTGGTCTTTGGTAATCTATAAATGTTTATGGAATTTTATGATCTGGAGCTGTAAACAGAACTGTAGTGAAAGCAATTCTTTTGAATTCTCAGCTTACTATAATAGAGGAGGACAGATAATGTGGATACCATGGTTTTAATTCAAAGGCCTTACTTATGTTGGCAAGGCAAAAATGACCATTTGTGAGGCAGTTAAGGATGCTTGTCAGAGTTTCTGAAATCATTAGCCATATTCTCTGGAAGAAAACAGGTGGGCTGTTGGCTTGGAAACAGGAAGTGATCGGGCAATCAGTTGTTTTGTTTGTGGTTTTTGTTTTGTTTTGTTTGTTTTTGTTTTTTTGAGACAGGGTTTCTCTGTATAGCTTTGGAGCCTGTCCTGGATCTTACTGTAGACAAGGCTGGCCTCGAACTGCCTCTTCCTCCCAAATGCTGGGATTAAAGGGTGTACCACCACCGCCAAGCCAGAAATCAGTTTTAACTGGAATAAAGAGCAAGCACAAGCCAAGCAGTGTGACTCTGTGAGTTAGAGACCTGCCAGATCTACAGCATGAGTTCCAGGACAGAGAAGGCTGTTACACAGAGAAACCATGTCTTGAAAAACAGAGAGAGGGAGAGAGACAGAGACAGAGAGGAAGAAGGAGGAGGAGAGAGGAGGGAAAGCAGGGAGGACGAGGGAAAGCAAGCACAATAAGGACATGGGAAGACAAAAAACTGTAGCAGCGAAAGTCGTTCAGCGTCTTAAATGTAAAATCGTTCCAAGCATTTGCTTTTCAAACCTCCAAAAGTGGCCATGCTTAGGACTAACTAAAGTGCAGTGCAGACAGACACCGCTCTTGTTGAAACCAGAATGAAAGATAATGTCAGAGAATTAGGACAGTCCTTGGAGACAGTGAGGTAGGTTTTGTCTTTTTTTTTTTCAATTCTGTAAACCCATTGCCAACCTTGTACCTGCCTAGCATATAGTAAGCATTCAATTAGCATTCATTTGTTTGATGAACGGACGGACGGATGAACATTATAGCACTTAACAGTGTTTTGAACTTTCCTGTCTTCTACCCCTACTGAACCATCAACACCATCAGGTTTAGGTCTTTGCCTGTCTTCTTTTTACCCCCTTTGGTTTTGGGAGACAGGGGTCTCACTGTGAAGTTGCAGCTAACCTGCTAATTCACTGGTAGCCCAGGTTGGCCTGAAATACTGGGCAATCCTCTTGCTTCAGTCTCCTGTGTATTAGGGTTAGAAGTATATGTTATCACTAGTATAGGAAATAATAGGTACTTGACTCTGGGTTTAAGTGAGTGAACAAGCCGGGCAGTGGTGGCGCACACCTTTAATCCCAGCACTCGGGAGGCAGAGGCAGGTGGATCTCTGGGAGTTCTAGGCCAGCCTGGTCTACAAGAACTAGTGCCAGGACAGGCTCCAAAGCTACAGAGAAACCCTGTCTCGAAAAACTAAAGAAAAAAAAAAGTAAGTGAATAAATCCTGAACCCCAGAGAATAATGACAAGGAAAGAAAAAAGTAAAAAAAAAAAAAAAAGAAGCAGAAGCTAAAAGCCTCAAGGGAGGTAAAAGACTATTTCATAGGTCTATAGACAAGAATTTTAATAGTATTTGTTTAATATAAGCAAATGATGTTGACTTCAAAGTGGAGATATGAGGGGAGGCATACTGGCACAAACCTATAATTTCAGTGCTCGGGAAGCTAAAGCAGGAAGTTCCCAGACCAGCCTGGGCTACATAGTGAGACCATATCTCAAAAAACCAAACCAAACAAACAGTGTGTGTGTGTGTGTGTGTGTGTGTGTGTGTGTGTGTGTGTGTGTGTGTGTGTGTGTCCCACACTAAAAGACAAGCAATGAGAGGAGGGGTATGAACTTGGAAATGGTGATTTGTCCACATAGCCCCATTCACAGTCCCCCTCACCCCTAGCCATCTGCCTACCCCTCTCAAGTTTTTCCAGACTGACCTGGTCTTGCCTAGAGAGCTTCCATGTCCCTTGTGCCATTCCCTCTGCTGCTAGGCTTTGTGATTTTGTTCTTACATGCAACATCAAAAATCAGTACAACTTTTAGCAAGATCAGTACTTATAGATCTCCAGGGCTCCCATTTGACCATCAAATCAGATGAAAAGCTGCCTAGTTTTCCATGTCCACCATCCAGCTTTCCGTAAACTGAGGTATGTTCAGTGTACGAAATGCCTTCCCTTTTTCAAAGCTTCTGATTACTGTTTTCTTTACCCATCCAGAGCCCGTTTCATCTGAACTCCCTGAAGACTCATTTTCCCTACAGCTCTAAGGAAGACAACTGTTCCAGAAACACCTCCCTTCTTTTCCTTCCTCTCTCCTAATTACCAGTCATGAACATTATAGGTATCTTCTTTTCTTGGGTATCGCTCCATGTTGCTCTATTAATTCTGGCATGGAAGTTCCTCTCAAGTCCCTGTCTTTCTTGTGGCCATAGCCTGTGGATGGTTGTAAAATCAGCCTTCAGTGTATCCCACACTGGAGTTCACTTATCTCTAAGATGAGCTTCTAATTGTGTCACCAACACACACAGCATGCACATTGCCTGGGTACATGCACGCACATAATGTTTGTGACATTGCACATGCTTTACATAAAAAGCCAGGCTCACTTATTTCTGACTTTCTGTACCTCCACTCGCAGTTTGTAGCCTGTATGACACATAGATTCTCTTCTCCGAACTCCTCTCCTCTTCGTGCCCTCCAGAACCATTCTGCAGCCAACTCCCCTAACTTTATCCCACCAGCCTTCAACTTCCTTTTTCTGCTGTGCTTTTTGTTTGATCATGTCTGGGGATCAAATTCAGGTCTTATATCTGCTACCTTCCACACCTTAAAAAGATTTTTAAATTTTTTTAATTAAATTTATTTATGGTATTGGGGGAGCACACATGTGCCATAATTGCTTATAGAGGACAACTTTCAGGAGTTGGTTCTCTTCTACTATGTGGGAACTGGGGATTGAACTCAGGTCCTCAGGCTTGGCTGCAAACGTCTTTACCCACTGGGCTACCTCACTGGCTTTAACAAAACATTTTATTTCAAAATAATCACACATTCACAGGAGATTGTGAAGGGAAGTCCCGGGCACTTTCCTCCAGCTTTCCCTGGTGTGACAACTTGCACACAGTTACAGTACATCATCAAAATGAAGAAAATATTTTGGTATAGTTTATTGACTTCATTCACACTCCACCAATTATACATACATTCATGTATGTGTGTCTATGAAATTTTATCATATCTGAAGCCTCACATGACAACTATAATCAAAATACAGAACTATGCCATCACATGGTTATGTCATCCTACCCCTGTCCTTTCTTAGCCATCTATAACTACTGGCAGTGACTAATCTCATCCCTCTGTAGTTAGGATTTTACAACATTTATGAATGGAATCACACAGTGTATGTATATGCATATATATATATATATTAGATTGGCCTTATGTACTCAGCGTACTTTCCTTGTAATCCTCCCAAACTCTTTGCATATAATAATGGTTTGTTTATCATATTGATGAACAGTATTCCACTGCTATGGATGCTGGTTTGTTTAACCATTTGCCTATTAAAAAAGTACGTTTGGATTTTTTTCCAGTTAAAGCTATTTTGTGTAAAGATGCTACACACATCCATATACAAGTTCCTACATGAAAATCAGCCTTAACTTTCTGGAATAAATTGCCCAAGAGTGCAATTGCTAGCTCATATGGCAAGTCTATTTTTAGTTTTGACAGGAACTGCTAAATTATTTTCCAGAGTGGCTATACCATTTTACATTCCCACTAACAAGATATGTGTGATTTAGTCTCCACATCTTCACCAGGAATTATTATCACTGTTTCCTCCTAGCCATCTTGAGAGTTGGCTCATATGTGGTGCGTCTCATCTTTCAGGACCTAAAGAGCCATTATAGCCCCTGTAGAGCCTTTTCCAGCCTCACCTGGAGAAGCTCACTTCTCTCTCCCTTATGCCAAAACTCGATACTTCATTTATCATTGCACTTTAATTATTTATTGTCAGAGTTTATGTAATCCCCTCTTATGAGCTACATGGTGATACAGACCATGCCAGATTCCTCTTGACTCCTGGAGCAGCTGGTCCAGTACCATTCTGAGCACCTAGTAGGTACTCAGTAAGTGCGTGCTAAGTGAAAGGAAGGAGTGGAAAGAATGGTAGCCCTCCCCTGCTAGAAACCTTTTTAAAACAGACATCACGCCTTCCGCTGTGTCTCCCAGCAACAGTTAATGGGGTGCTCTGTTTGTGTAGATGCTCAATAAATGTCGCCCAAACTCTTCAGGTAGCTTATCTTCCCTCTGCACCCATGAGATAAGCACATGAAAGTGAGAATAGACCAAAGAATCCTTGCATTAAGGATCATATGTCATAAATTTTGTAATATTCTTATAATCTTTACAATCACTCTGCATTCATCTGTGTGATGAGAAATCAAAACAAAATAGTCCTTTAAGTCAAAGAATGCCTCTGTGACCATCATTTTACTCCCTGGTTACATATGGATTGGGGAGGGCAGTGTTTTATGTTCCTGAATTCCTTTTGCCATCTAAGGAGGATCTGGGATTTTTCTGTTTTTCTGCACTGGTGTAATTTGACATGTTGATTATGAAAGGGTCATTAACTTCAACATTTTTGATCACTTTTTGACTCTGTATTTTCTCAACTCTGAAGTCTGTTAATTTGCACTTGTTTATATGTCTCTGTAAGAGTCACTCCGGCCCTTGAGGACTGGACTATGTTTTGTCTGGAAAGTAGATTGTAAGCCCCTTGAGAGCAAGGACCTTATAATTCCTCGGAATGCATTCTGGACATTGTCAGTGTTCAATTAATGATAATATTGGAAGCCTGACTAAGATTACCTGTCACACTGACATTTCCCTTTTCATCTGTAAGGCTGCATGCCCTCGGCAAATAGCAGTTAGGCTGATGTGATAGCATTGATTCTACTCAAAATTACACTATTACCCACCACAACTTGTTCTTTGGGGTACATTCAAATTGTAGTTTTTGATCAGTTGATACTGTTCTCCTTATAATACTGTGAATGCATATGCACTGGGGAGGGCCGTATTTCAGAGGCCTCAAGTCCTTTGCAGAATGAAAAGTAAGTTGATACCATCTATGCTCTCAAGGCTTCTTGCCCCCACTGATAATTAGGTGATAAACTCCAGGTGTGATTGCTGTCTGACATTATCAGAAGGAAACCTTCATAACTATTCAATGTATATGTTTTATTACTCTAATTGTAAAATGGAATAAATGTGTATACTATGCCCCATGGCTATGAGCGTTAACTAGATATATATGAAGTGTTCAGTGAAGTCTAAGTTCTGAAATAAAAAGGGCAAATTTGGTCATTGGTGATGGTGGAAGTAGAGGAATTGTCATTCTAAGTCAAGTTTATTAAAGTATAACACACATACAGCCAGGCTCACCCTTTAAGGTCGACAGTTTGATGTGATGGATAATTCAACTATCCCTCCAAAACACTTCACAACCACTGCATAGCCCTAACTAAAGCGGATCTTTTTCTGACAATTTGTGTCCTTCCTCTTCCCAGTGTACTAAAGGAAGTGTACCAGGCCTTCAATCCTAAAGCAGTGGTTTTACAGCTGGGTGCAGATACCATCGCTGGGGACCCAATGTGCTCCTTTAACATGACGCCAGTGGGGATCGGCAAGTGTCTGAAGTATGTGCTTGAGTGGCAGTTGGCAACTCTGATTTTAGGAGGAGGTGAGTACAATGGAAAGTCACCAAGAGAGCTTGTCAGTCCTCCTCCACACTTATTAGCATAGACGATAAGTCGATTTCTTGGATTGGATAGTACTAACCTGCCTATGGCCCAGAAGCCTAAGTCTATGAAATCGATTACTTCCCCAGTTGAGCATAGACTCTGGCCCATCCCTAGTCAGCTTGCCATGTGCTTTGACACCTAGGCACTCTGAAGTTTGTTTTAATTTGGAAATAAAGGTTAAGATTAGAACATTTGCTTAGCATACACAAGATTGTGTTCAAATCTGAGTATGGAATAAGAAAGAAGAAGCCAGATAGTAATGGCGCACACCTTTAATCCCAGCACTTGGGAAGCAGAGACAGGCAGGCTGATTTCTGTGAGTTTGAGGCCAGCCTGGTCTAAAGAGTGAGCGTCAGTATAGCCAGTGCTACACAGAGAAACCCTGTCTTGGAAAAATAAAAAACCGAAACAACAAAACCAAAAGGAAGAAGAAATTATCTCAGATTATAATAGAGGATGTCAGTCTTCTGTCAGAGAAGCCATTATTCTCTTCTTACCCATTCTGTTTCAGAAACATCAATGAAATTCTATCTCTACTCATTCATGAATAGTAAATACATGAATTAATTGAATATCTAAGATGAAGTCAAGAATTACTCATTTTCCCTAAAGCATGATTTTGTTATAAGGAAGCAAACTTGAGAGAACCATAGTCTCTTGAGCATTCTTGCACCCCTCTTACTGATGTTAACATTCTTTAACTAACAGAATGCTAGGTCTGTTGGATAGAAGCATTGATGTGCTTGGAACTGTGCCCAACCCCAGTCACCTTTATAGATGCTTTAGGATGAGATCTTCTGTCTCTTCACCAGCCACAATATTTATTTCATTGGATCAATAAATTGGTGTATTAAAATATGGTCAAGTGGATTGAGATTAAAATGCACATATGTCACCAGGTATAGTGGCACATGTGTATAATCACAGTACTTGGGAAATAGAATCAAGAGGATTGGGAGTTATGAGCTATCGTGGATTACACAAGACCTTATCTCAAAAATGTACCAAAAGAGTACATATATGTAGGCTAGAGAGATTTCTCAGTGGTTACAGACGCTTGCTGCTCTTGGCAAAGGGCCAAGGTTTGGTTCCTAGCCCCCAAACAGCAGCTCAACCCTTCATAACTCTAGTTACAGGGTATCTAATACCCTCATCTGGCCCCTGTGGGCACCCAGCATATACATGGTATATGTACATACATGGAAGCAAAAAACTCATGCACACAAAATTTTTGTAAAGAAATTAAATGCATAGATGATGACCAAGTTAATAGTTTTATCACCCTCTTGTAAACTCCAAATCCAGGTAAACTCTGGGCAGGCCTTAGGTCAACAAGTGAGCATACAGCACAAATAAAGCAACCTGGTCCTTTGGCGTCTTCAAACCTCAGAGGGATCAAAATTAAAACTGATTACAAGAGACGCTCTCTTATGAAAAGCTGGCAAGAAGCTTATTAACTTCACCTCCAGAAAAAGATAAAATTGATAAGCATTACATGGCATATTACTTTCCATAACAACACTAAGGATGGAGATTATGATACAGGTCCAGCTGGGGGGAAAGGCCTTTCTCCAACAGACACCTGGAAGAATTTAACTTTTGTCTGAGGCTACAGCCTTCTCTTGAAGAGTCTTACCATTAGCTCAAATCCTTTTGCTTTTTTAACCGAAAGCTTGGCTCTTGAATATGTAAGTATAACTCTTCTTATGCAATATGTGTATCCTGAAAATGCCTGCGCATGAGTGGTGTGTTTGCAGATAAGTCATATCATGTGTATACTAGAGATAACATATTCCTTAAATAAAACCTATAGTGATTCTTTTTTAAATTAATAACTATGCCAAATAGGTCTGCCTTGCAAACTAATTTCCCATGCCAGGAATGTTTAAAGTAATATCTAAACCGTACAGCTGAAATTCTCTGCTCTTAACACATAGACAATTAGCAGAGATGGCTGCATTCTTAAGCTTCCTCAGACCGGTCCCACTGAGGCCTGAAGGACATGCTCCAGAAACCCTAGCCTCCCTAACTTTTGAAATAGTAGGAAAGCTCAAGAAAAGGGTAACAGCAGGTCCCAGTTTATATATGTTAGCCCGTTGTGACAATGACTAGTGTTCTCTATTGCGCTTCAAAGTGCATCCTTTTGGATGATAATGTATATGGGCACCCTACCTAAAATAGAGCTGATTTTATTTCCTGTGGTCTGCTCCGAGGTTAGGAAATATTCCATTTTACCCTTAGACTCTTGGAATTCAGCTGAAGGCCAGCGTGCTAATGCTTGCATGGCAAAGCACATCCATTCAGCACAAAAATATGCTGATTATTAACCAGTGTAATATGGCTGCTGGGTGACTGTGACAGGACCTGACGCGGCGGGTCAGGGTGTCAATCATCAGTCCCTTCCTCGGCTCACTTTCTTTGATCTCTGCCACCAGGCTTGCGTTTTGTGGTGAAAAGGACCGCTGATATTTAAAGAAGGAAGTCTGTTTCTGTCAGCACTTTCCTTTCCTTTTTCCTGGATGCCTTTAGGACTAGATCTGCCAATAGCTTTAAAATACAAATCACAGCCAGCAGTCACTTTATAGAATTGTTGCAAAATTCATCTGAGAAACCATCACATTGGGTAGGTTACCTCCAGACATCTGGGTTCCAGGGTTCTCGGTCTCCCTGACGTCTCTTGGTGGAACTGAGGTGCTTGCCTTTCTCAGGTGCATTATTGCTGCGAGATAAGAGCCACTTTAATCTGTGTTGCCCTTGAAGTTCTACTCTGTGCATGATCTGGCTAGTCCGCTGAAGTCTACCCACTAGGTGGTTTACAAATACCATTAAGGGATGCTTAAGGAAGATTCTGCAAGTTGGAGTTGTCTTTTTAGACCTTTTATTAAAACAGTTTTCTCTCCTTCCTTACCCTCTTCCCTCTCCTGTTTTGTGGCTATTCTTTCCTAACTTCACAATTCTTGATGGAGACAGGAGGCTATAACCTTGCCAATACGGCTCGTTGCTGGACATACTTGACCGGGGTCATCCTAGGGAAAACACTATCCTCTGAGATCCCAGATCATGAGGTAAGTAAGGCTCTGACAAGTCCTCTCTTCTTTAAGGGGAAGAGCTGAGTCATTCCACCTAATCAAAATCACGTCCTCACGACTCAATACCGTTCTGTTGAGAGACACTTCAACAACAATAACACACTGTTTTGGCAGAATAGTGGACTCTTGTTCCAAAATAGCCAAGACCTTCTGCCTTTTTTTTTTTAACAAAAGCTCTCAAAGGCCAACCAACTTTAATTTCTCAATTAATTACAGAGACTGTGGGAAGGGGTCACCTGTTCCACAAAGAACTCTTTGGAATATGTGCATATTTTCAGCCCCTAGCCTCAAGAGGGAAGGGGCTCATTTTTAAATATAAAAGCTAAGTTTTGGTCTGATTTTAGGGGTGCCATAGGTGAGATGTGACACATATTCTTTGTTGGCCATCCTGTTCTCTCAATTGTCTTTGACTAATATAGAGTTCAGGAACTATAGTCACTAAGAAAGTCAGGTCTGGTGGATTTCCAGCAATTCGAGGTACAGAGATTGGAGCTGGACCATCCGAACTGTGAAACACGTCAGCTGAACCGTTGCCATTTTCTCTAGTTATATGAGATGGCCTTTACAAAGAAGAGATGTCTGTTTGAGTTTTCTCAAAACAAGCAATAAAAGCTGTCTGGGACCTGTGGGTGTGCTAATAATCAGTAATTCAAAGGTGTATGCCATCTATGTACCCTATCGATTTCCACCTACTTCTCCCCCTGGCAGAGAGCACATTATCACTGATGAGGATGTAGCCACAAACCTTAGACTGTGTAGCTTAAAATAACAAAGCAGTCTGTGAAGCCCTTCTTCTCCAGCTATTTCCCAAAGATGAGGGATAGTGCTTTGCTTGTAATGTTATGATTTCTGCCAAATGTATTGCTGTATACTTGAGAGCATTATGCTTTATGAAGTCACTATTATTTTTTTTAAATTAGAAGTAACTTAAACTAATTTGCTTCCAATTTTCTTCTAACCATAGGTGAGGTATAATATGTAACTTAGAGAAACCACTCAATATGTCTAGAATACAAATAGAAGGCATGCTGTAATTTGAGACAATTTGCTAGTGTCAGGGTTAATGGAAGTCTCTTTTCTTGACTTGACTTACCTTTATTCAGTATTTGGAAGCTTAATGAAATATAAAGGTAAGTACTGTGAACAAATGTAATTGCTGTTATTGCTGTGGGAATATCTCAGATTGCATTGTAATTTAGAGCACCGGGACTCTAAAAACTGATCAGGTTATATCAGAAAGCAGCCATAAGCTGTAGAAGTCTGAATTGAGAGTGAGTGTTGTGTTCCTCAGAAACAAAAGCAAATCTAATGATTCATCTGTATTAAAAGAGTGATAAAATTTTAATAAACACGAATATTACCTTTGGTACCTGGAGAAGCTATGCACGAGAACAGATGCAGGTTTAGCCTTATGGATCGAGATGTTCTGTCTTTCTATGGATTCATCCTGAAAGATGAAATGAGATGCGATGTGTGTCAAGTGCCTGAGACACAGTCCGTGGCATGGAACAGACATTTCAGAAATGCCAGTTCTTACTTCCCTTTTGAGTGTTCCACACTTCTTATACCCAGACATTTATGACTCTGTCATTCAGAAATCTGTCCAAACCCTTTGTGAATCCCTTCTGTCATATTCTTCTGGTATAAGAGATATGAGTCATCCAAGAAGGAACAAAGAAGAAAATTGAAATGACAGTATTCAGGTACAATGAGATATCATTTTAATGAAAATTGCCAAAAATAGACCACACAGTATGAAGGCATATATAAGTTTTGTGTCACAATACACAATTGCGCACAAATATCCTTGTGGCCTTCTGCAATCGGATCAACAAATGGTAGATAAAAATACTCTCTGTGTATCCAGTATTTGCTAGGAACTGTACTACTCTGTGTCTTAAAAGATGCAAAGGTCAGGAAGACCTTATGCCCTATCTTATGTGCCTGGAGAAGGCAGCTGTGTGCATGGGGAGCTGCCGGTGCACAGATATGATAATGCAGAACAGAGTGGGAGGGAGCTAGAAGGCCAGACAGGCCTGTTCACACCCCCTATCATCTCAGCAGTCTGGCCACTAAGGCGGGAGGACTGTGAGTTTGAAGCCAGCTTGGGCCACATAGCAAGTTCCAGGCCAGGCTCAGCCATTTAGGAGACCTTGTCTCAGTTTTAACAAGTAAATAAATAAAAGGTAGGGACTGGAAAGATGGCTCAGTGATCCCAGCCACTGAAGACCCAGGTTCAGTTCCCAAACACCCATGTGGTAGCTTAAAGCCAGCTATAACTTCAGGTCCAGGGAATCTGACACATTTTTCTGTCATCCACGGACACCGGACATGTCAATGGTGCAGAGACATACGTGCAAGCAAAACACCCTTACACGGAATTTTTTCAGAGTAACCAGAAGATAGTAGGAATGGTAACTATGGAGATATGCATCAACTGTGAAGGGCATACAACGGAGAGCACAAAGTACCCTGCCCTCCAGGAGCCAAAAGAGGGACTTGAGAAATACAGTCAGCACAGTTACAAGGTCAACTATTGCAACAGTCAGCTACGGCCCAGCTGACCTCCTCACTATCTCTGCTCTCATTCTTGGACTTTATTCTTCCATCGCCTAGGACAATAATCATCCTCATCCTCTGAGTGCCCTTTCCCCACTTCTGTGCTGTCTTCCTAGGTCTAGCCGCAATCCCCGTGACTTTCAAAACCCTTTAGCCTAAATTAGCCAAGCCCTTTTGACCTATTCCTTTACTTCATCATTCATTTAGCAATTCATGGGGCCCCTACTACTTGCCAGGACGTTTTCAGATCAGGATTCATATACACAAACAAGGTAAACCCAGTGTCCTCAAAAATACTACCCTCTAATCAAGGCTGCAAAGCACTGTATTCAAATCCAGGACAGGCAGGGGGCGAAAGGGAACCCTTAACAGACCATTGAACTAAGTTGGGAGCTCTGGGGCACTCAGCAGGCTGAGTCAGGAGGAGCACAAGTTCAAGAGTAACTTGAGCTACCTACATAGCAAATTCGAGGACCAACCAGTGAGACGCTGAAACTTTGAACTGAATGTTCAGAACTGATTGAGAGATTGCTAAGTGACGAAGACAGAGGTCTGTACAGTACACAAAGGGGACAGAAATGGAAAAGAACAGTAAGAAATGTTCCGTGTGTATAACAGAATATGCAAGAGAATGGGAACACTTGGGACTTGGGACTAGATATGAAGAGTCTTAAATGCTGCACAGGTGAACCTACATTGTTTTTCCTCTGGAAAAAATGATGCACCTGGTTTTTAGAGAGATAATTTGGTGCCAGAGAGATGGTACAGTTCAGTGGTTTTAAAAGCACTTGCTGTTCTTAGAGAAGACGCAGGTTTGGTTCCCAGCATCCATATTGTAGCCCACAACTGCCTAGAACTCCAGTTCCAGAAAGTATGGCACCTTCTTCTGACCTCTACAGAACCCAGACATGCATGTGGTATACATACAGTACATACATGAAAACAAAACACATATATGTAAGTTATGATAAGTAAATCTAATATTTTAATTGAGAAAGCTTAATTCTTAGAAAATAGGAGGTAGGCTGCTAAGGGGATAAACTTGAAAGTCATACAACTAAGTTAAAAGGTTCAAGTATACCCCTAGCACATTTAGTCAGAACGTTTGTGAGCAGAAGTGTTACAGATTTGGGCTGTCTTGTTTTGTTTTTTTTTTTTTTTGATAACTAACAACTGTATATAAATAATGAGATTCCCCAGGGTATGGAATAGGAATGTAAAGAATTCATTTGTTTCAAATATACCATCTACATAGAGTTTGAAGATAACTTTACTGAATATTTTAATTGTTTTGCATAAAACAATATAAGGTATGGTTATTACTGCATCTGATATCAGATTAACACTAAAAATATTTTAGATTTTGGAACATTTTGGATTTCAGATTGAAGATTCTCAAACTATACTCTTTTTCTGGTCACCTGTGTCTGGTTGTCTATTTTAGGTTTTTTGTGTTTAGCAAAGTATTAAGCACCCACCTAACTGATTTTCCATCATTAAATAATTAAAATAAATAAGCAAGAAGGTATTTTAATAATATTTATCAGCAGTCACATAAAAGATTTGTTTTCAAGATGAGAGGAATGGAAATATAATATAGTCTCTCTGGGAGTATAAGTCAACACCTAGCACCAACTTCCTGTCCTTTTCAAGAAGTGCCATGTATCTAAACCATGAGAAAGCCATCTATCCCAAGAAAATTCTGTATTGCCATGGAGGGAACGGATCTGAGAAAGCAAGCCCAGCACAGATTCTCCAAGCTTTTCTGGGTGGCTCTTGGCGCACAACCCTATGAGATATAAAATGGGTGATGACATAAATCCAGCAATCAGGGAGCTGACATCAGTCTAGGAATTGGGAAACAAAGTTGGACAGACAAGCTAGGAGTAAAAAGACATCAGAACTGGGAAAGCTTAAGAGAAATGGAGCATACGGGTATGATTGGGCCCTGAAACTCTATCATGGGAAGCCCAAACATGACATGAACCCATAAAAAGGCCAGTACATGGATAAGTAGCACTGTTACATGGAAAAATAGTCCGTAATCTAGTTTTACTATTTAGATCCCATGGTCTATGTTTGAGTAAAGCAGTTTTATGTACAAGTTGAACATTTATAATCCAAAATTCTGAAATCTGAAGTAACTTTTTAAGCACAAACTTAATACACATAATCATCAAAATAATACACTATTTCAGCAGACTGCTTTTCATAAAATGGTTAGGAAACTACCTTGTTCATATTAAGAAATACATGTAGCTATTAAAATAAATTAAATTGATTTATATACAAACTGATGTTACTACTGTAAAAGTCTTTTGATAAAGTCCACTGAATTTATATGTATTTATTTGGAAGTAATAATGTCTTCATAGTTAATCTAGTCTTTGAACCCGTTTACTTATATAGTCTTAAATTTTGAATTTTAGTTTAAACTACAATAGACAGGCCTTCAACAAATTTTGTTAAATTTACTCTTAAGTCATTTCATGGTACTGATTTTTTGTACATAGCATATCCTAAATAATTTCTAAGTGTTGCCAGAATATAGATCTTAAGTAGAATATTGATATTGAACAATATAACCTTGATCTTTGTTTCGTTTTTGTAATAGCATGTTCCTTGTACCTGAGCATGACATCTATGAATTTAGAATTTTAAGTCCATTATACAATCTTTATACATTTTCTTTCTTTTTTCTTTTCTTACTGCACTGCTTGGAACTGTGGGTTAAGACCATCAGTACAGTGTTGAGTGGCAAAACTAAGTGAACATCCTCTTCTTTGCTTGTTCCTATTCAAAGAGAGGAAGTACTTAATTTTCTCCTGTAAAGTGTGATGTTAACGAAAGTGCTTTTTTTCCAAGCATGTACTTTATTAGGAAAAGGAAGTTCTTCTCCATTTCTAATTAAAGATGTTTTTCTCACTAATGAACATAGAATTTTGTTAAATGTTTTTTCTTCGTCTGCTAAAATGGTCATCTAGCATCCATTATTCTGTTTTAGTGACTTGCACTGACTTTTCTCTTGTAAAATAACTGCATTCCTGGGATAAGACCTACATGGTCATGATGCATTTGTTATCTTGTTGTTTATTTAGCTTGCTGAAACTTGGTCAAGGGTTATCGTGTCTTTTTTTTTTTTTGAGGTGGGAAGATACATGCCTTTAATCTAGATCTTGAAACAGGAAGACATGCCTAGGCCACACACTGTTGGAAGCCTATATACGAATATTGTTGCATAAATTCTTTTTTATTATTTTTATTGATTTTATTGTATTTCCAATTTACTCGGGAGATCTTGTCTTTTTCTACTTCCCATGTAGATTAGATCCATATATGTCTCTTAGGGTCCTCATTGTTGTCTAGGTTCTTTGGGATTGTGATTTGTAGCCTGGTTTTCTTTGCTTTATGCTTTAAAACCACTTATGAGTGAGTACATATAATAATTGTCTTTCTGGGTCTGGGTTACCTCACTCAATATGATGTTTTCTAGCTACATCCATTTACCTGCAAATTTCAAAATGTCATTATTTTTCCCTGCTGTGTAGTACTCCATTGTGTAAATGTTCCACATTTTCCTAATCCATTCCTTGGTCGAGGGGCATTTAGGTTGTTTCCAGGCTCTGGCTATGACAAATAATGTCATATGTCCTTGTGTTATGATTGAGCATCCTTTGGGTATATATCCAAAAGTGGTATTGTTGGGTGTTGAGGAAGGTTGTTTCCTAATTTTCAGAGAAATCTCCACACTGACATCCAAAGGGGTTGTACCAGCTTGCATTCCCACCAACAATGCAGAAGTGTTCCCTTTACCCCACATCCTCTCCAGCATAAGTTGTCATCAGTGTTTTTGATCTTGGTCATTCTTACAGATGGAAAATGGAATCTCAGAGCTGTTTTGATTTGCATTTCTCTGATGACTAAGGATGTTGAACATTCCCTTAAGTGTCTTTCAGCCATTTTAGATTCCTCTGTTGATAGTTCTCTTTTTAGGTCTGTACTCTATTCTTTTATTGGGTTATTTGTTCTTTTTTTATTTTTATTTTTTTGTTATTTGTTCTTTGGATGACCAATTTCTTGAGTTCTTTGTATATTTTAGAGATCAGACCTCTATCTGATGTGGGGTTGGTGAAGATCTTTTCCCATTCTGTAGGCTGCCGTTTTGTCTCATTGACCATGTCCTTTGCTTTACAGAATCTTTTCAGTTTCAGGAGGTCCCATTTATTAATTGTTTCTCTCAGTGTCTATACTACTAGGGTTGTATTTAGGAAGTGGTCTCCTGTGCCAATGCATTCAAGTGTACTTCCTACTTTCTCTTCTATGAGGTTCAGTGTGGCTGGCTTTATGTTGAGGTCTTTGATCCATTTGCACTTGAGTTTTGTGCATCGTGATAGATATGGATCTATTTTGCTCTTCCTACATGTTGATATCCAGTTATGCCAGCACCATTTGTTAAATATGCTTTCTTTTTTCCATTTGATATTTATTGTTTCTTTGTCAAAAATCAGGTGTTTGTAGGTGTGTGGATCTATATCCAGGTCTTTGATTAGATTCCATTGGTCCTCCTGTCTGTTTTTATGCCAATACCAGGCTGTTTTCAGTACTGTAGCTCTGTAGTAGAGTTTGAAGTCAGGGATTGTGATGCCTCCAGAAGTTCTTTTATTGTACAGAATTGTTTCGGCTATCCTGGGTTTTTTGTTTTTCCATATGAAGCTGAATACTGTTCTTTCGAGGTTTGTTAAGAATTTTGATGGGCATTGCGATGAATCTGTAGATTGCTTTTGGTGAGATTGCCACTTATGTTAATTCTACCTACCCATGGGAGCATGGGAGATCTTTCCACTTTCCGGTGTCTTCTTCAATTTCTTTCTTCACAGATTTAAAGTTCTTGTCATACAAGTCTTCCACTTGTTTGGTTAGAGTTTGGTTAGAGTTACTCTGAGATACTTTATACTATTTGTGGCTATTTTGAAGGATGCTGTTTCTTTGATTTCTTTCTCAGCCCATTTATCATCTATGTAAAGGAGGGCTACTTTTTTTAGTTAATCTTGTATCCTGCTACATTACTGAAAATGTTTATGAGTTGTAAAGTTTCTTGATAGAATTTTTGAGGTCGCTTATGAAATTATCATATCATCAACAAATAGTGAGAGTTTGACTTCTTCTTTTCTGATTTGTGTCCCCTTGATCTCCTTTTGCTGTCTTATTACTCTAGCTAGGACCTCAAGAACTATATTGAATAGATATGGAGAGAGAGGACAACCTTGTCTTGTTCCTGATTTCAGTGGGATCTCTGTGAGTTTCTCTCCATTTAGATTGATTTTTGCTGTTGGCTTGCAGTATATTGCCTTTATTATGTTTAGGTATGTTCCTTGTATCCCTGCTCTCTCCAAGACCTTAATCATGAAGGGATGTTGTATTTTGTCAAAAGCTTTTGCAGCATCTTATGAGATGATCATGTGGTTTTTATTTTTCAGTTTGTTTATATGGTGGATTACTTTGACAGATTTTCGTATGAGATGATCATATGGTTTTTATTTTTCAGTTTGTTTATATGGTGGATTACTTTGACAGATTTTCGTATGAGATGATCATATGGTTTTTATTTTTCAGTTTGTTTATATGGTGGATTACTTTGACAGATTTTCGTATGATGAACTATCCCCGCATCTCTGGAATGAAACTGACTTGATCATGGTGGATGATGGTTCTGATGTGTTCTTGGAATCAGTTTGTCAGTATTTTATTTTGTATTTTTGCATCAATGTTCATGAGTGAGATTGGTCTGTAATTCTCTTTCTTAGTAATTTCTTTATGTGGTTTGGGTATCAGGATAATTGTACCCTCATAAAAAGAGTTTGGCAATGTTCCTTCTGTTTCTATTGTATGGAACAATTTGAGGAGTATTGGTATTAGTTTTTCTTTGAAAATCTTGTAGAATTCTGAGCTGAAACTATCTGGTCCAAAATGGCTGGGAGACTTTTGATGACTATTTCTATTTCTTTGGCAGTTATAGGTCTATTTGATTTGCTTATCTGGTCTTGATTTAATTTTGGTAACTGAAAATTATCCAGAAAGTTTTTTTATTTCCTTTAAGTTTTCCAATTTTGTGGAGTACAGGTTTTTTAAATATGAACTAATGACTGTCTGGATTTCCTTCGTGTCTGTTGTTATGTCCCCCTTTTCATTTCTGATTTTGTTAATTTGGATATTCTCTCTCTGCCTTTTGGTTAGTTTGAATAAAGGTTTGTCTATTTTGTTGATTTTCTTGAAGAACCAACTCTTTGTCTCATTGATTCTTTGTTTTGTTTTCTTTCTTTCTATTTTGTTGATTTCAGCTCTCAATTTGACTATTTCCTGCCGTCTAGTTCTCTTGGGTAAGTTTGCTTCTTTTTGTTCTAAAATTTTCAAACGTTCTGTTAATTCACTAGTGTGGGATTTTTTTCAGCTTCCTTATGTAGCCATTTAGTGCTATGAACTTTCCTCTTAACACTGCTTTCATTGTGTCCAATAAATTTGGGTATGTTGTGTGGTCATTTTCATTGAATTTTAGGAAGTATTTAATTTCTCCCTTTATTTCTTCCTTGACCCATTGATGCTTCAAGTGAACATTGTTTAATTTTTATGTGTTTGTGGGCTTTCTGGAATTAGTGTTGCTGTTGAATTCTAGTTTTAAGCCGATAAGATACATGGGGTTATTCCAGTTTGGGGGTTGTTTTTTTTTTTTTTTTGTATCTGTTGAGGTTTGTTTTGTTAGCGAGTATGTGGTCAATTTCTCAGAAAGTTCCATGAGGTTCTGAGAAGAAGGTATATTCTTTTATATTTGGGTGGAATATTCTATAGATGTCTGTTAAGTCCATTTGAGTCTTAACATCTGTTAGTTCCCTTGTTTCTCTGTTCATTTTTTGTCTGACTGACCTGTCCAGGGGTGAGAGTGGAATGTTGAAATCTCCCACTATTAGTGTGTGGGATTTAATGTGTGATTAAAGCTTTAGAAGTGTTTCTTTTACATATGAGGGTGCCCTTGTATTGGGGGCATAGATGTTCAGTATTGAGATTTCCTCTTGATTGATTTTTCTTATGACTAATTTGAAATGTCCTTATTTGTCTCTTTTGATTGATTTTAGTTTGAAGCCCATTTTGTTAGATATTAGGATAGCTACACCAGCTTGTTTCTTAGGACGATTAGATTGGAAAACTTTTTCCCAACCCTTTACTCTGAAGCAATGTCTGTCTTTGAGGTTGAGGTGTGTTTCTTGTATGCAGCAGAAGGATGAATTCTGTTTTCATATCCAATCTGTTATCCTATGTCTTTTTATAGGTGAGTTGAGTCTGTTTATATTAAGGGATATTAATGACCAGTGATTGCTATCTCCTGTTAATTTAGTTTTTGTTGTTGGTGATGTTAATTTGTATGCTTTTCCCTTCTTTGGGATTTACTGCTATGAGATCAATTGTTTATGTTTTGGTTGATCTAGCCAACTTTCTTGGGTTGAAGTTTTCCTTCTAGTACTTTGTGTAGGGCTGGGTTTGTAGCTAGGTATTGGTTAAATCTGGTTTTGTCATGGAATATCTTCTTTTGTCCTTCTATGGTAATTGAAAGCTTTTCTGGATATAGTAATCTGGGTTGGCATTCATGGTCTCTTAATGTCTGCATAACGCTTGACCAGGACCTTCTGGCTTTCATTGTTTCCATTAAGAAGTCAGGTGTAATTCTCATAGGTCTGCCTTTATCTGTTACTTGGCCTTTTTTTTGCAGCTCTTAATATTCTTTCTTTATTCTGTATGTTTAGTATTTTGATTATTATCTGGCGAGGAGACTTTTTTTTTTTTTTGATCCAGTCTGGTGTTCTGTAAGCGTCTTGTATCTTCATAGGCATATCTTTCTTTAGGTTGGGAAAGTTTTCTTCTATAATTTTGTTAAATATATTTTCTGTGCTTTTGAGTTGAACTTCTTCTCCTTCTTCTATACCTATTATTCTTAGGTTTGGTCTTTTAATGGTGTCCCATATTTCCTGGATATTTTATGTTAAGTTTTTTTAGATTCAATGTTTTCTTTGACTGCTGAGTCTATTTTCTCTAGTGTATCTTTAGCACTTGAGATTCTCCCTTCCATTTCTTGTATTATGCTGTTAATGCTTGTGTTTGTGGTTCCTGATCATTTTCTCATGATTTCTGTTTCTATAATTCCCCTAGCTTGTGTTTTTTTTTTCTTGTCTCTATTTCGGCTTTCAAGTCTTAAATAGTTTCTTTCATATGTTTCATTGCTTTTCTTGTTTGTTTTCTTTAAGGGATTTGTTGATGCCTTCCAATTTTTTGTTTGTTTTTTCCTCCATTTCTTTGAGGGAATTTTTTATTTCCTCTGTAAGGGCCTTAAACATTCTCCTAAAGTTATTTTAGATTATTTTCTTCTGCTTCATCTATATTTGGTTGTTCAAGTGTTGCTTTTGAAGGGCCATTAGTTTTTTCCTGGTGTCATGTTGCTCTTTGTGGTGCTGCATGTGTTCTGACCTTGTCTACCCATATTTTCCTATGATTGGTGTGGTTGGGGCTGACTGTGACTCTGGTGATCAATCTTCCAGGTGCCAGTGGATGGATCCAAGGCTCAGATGGTTGCTCCTCGTGGTGCAGTCAGTGCCACAGTTCCAGTCACCTCATTGGTCACTCCGTGTCCTGGAGGTCGCTTCGTGCTCCTGAGGTTTGCCTGCTCCGGCCTAGGTTGCCGGCTCAGTCCTGTTTCTGTAAATGTCCCTGGTCTAGATCTGCTCCTGCGGAGGTCCCTGTCTTGAGGTTGGTTCCACAAAGATCTCTGGCTCTGATCTACTCTCTGGAGGTCCCAGATTTGAGTGCGCCTGAACCTGCAGAGGTCCTGGCTCAGGGACCTCAGAGGTCCCAGACTCATACCTGGACCTGCAGTGGTTTCTGGTTCCTGCCTACTCCCTTGGAGATTCCAGACCAACGCCCAGACCCGCAGTGGTCCTGACTCAGGCCTACTCCCTCAGAAGTCTCAGACTCATGCCTGGACCCACAGAGGTCTCTGGCCCTGGCTGCCCCTCTGTACCTGCTCTGGCGAAGGTCGCTGTCTCAGTCCTGCCTCTGCAAATGTCCCAGATATGGATCCCCTCCCCTGGAACTCACAGTCTCAGGTCTGCTCTGGCCTGGGTCACCAGCTCAGTACCATGCCCATGGAGCTTACTGCCTCAGGCCCACTCAGGACTAGGTTGCTGGCCCAGTCCCACTTCCGCAAATGTTCCTGGTCTGGATCCGCCCCTGTTCCTGTGGAATTCACCTTCCCAGGCCAGCCCCAGTCACTGACTCAGTCCAGCTCCTGTGGAGTTTGCTGCCTCAGGCCTCATTATTGTGTCTTGATGAGGAATGTTGGCCTATTGTTTTCTTGCAATATATATATTTGGTTTTGATATCAGAATAATGGTTATCTTAAAAACATTACTTAAAAAACTTTCACCTCATCTTTTTCTTTCTGAAAGAGTTTTGTAGGATGGATATTATGGCCTTCTAAACTGTTTAATAGAATTCACTGGTTTTGAAAGCCTTTGAACCTAGACTTTTCTTTATGAGAAAGTTTTGGTTTGTAATGTTTTATAAGATTGATGATGATTTCTTGATTCCACATTGGCGATTTGTCTTTCAAGAAATTTATTCCTTTACTCATTATTTTTAACTTCTACGGAGCTGTACAGATGCCTCTTCTCTCATTTGATGTATTGGTTACTTCCATTTTTTATCTTAACTCATGGTCTATCAAGAACCCTGAAGTGTAGTTTTCCCTTTTTCTTTTGTGTATGTGTATAGTGTGTATGTGCACACATGTGAGTGTAGATACACATGTGTGAAAGTGGGAGTTTGGTGTTAGCTGTCTTTCCCATTCACTTTCCACCATATTTTTTTTGAGACAGGGTCTCTCTATGAAGCTGGGACTAACTGATTGGCTAGGACATCTGGCCAGCAAGCCCCAGAGATACTATTGTCTCACCCTCCCCAACACTGGCTTTTCAGAGACTTTTACACTGAACTTTTACAACACTAACTTTTTTTTAATTTTTTTTGAAATTTAATATATATTTATATTATATGTGTTGAATGTTTAAGATTTTAAAGGTACAAATATTTGTATGATAAATCATCTGTATTAAATCAACTATGGGGAACTATAGCTTTCTATTATATAAATATTAAAAAAATTCATTTTATGTACTGGAGAGATGGCTCAGCAGTTAAGAACTCTTGTTGTTCTAAATGCCCCTCAACTGAGGAATGGATAAGGAAAATGTGGTGCATTTACACAATGGAGTACTGCACAGCAGAAAAAAGTAACAACAGCTTGAAATTTGCAAGCAAATGCACGGAGCTAGAAACCATTATTTTGAGTGAGGTAACCCAAACCCGGAAAGAATTATGATATGTACTCACTCATACATTTTTAAAACATAAAGCAAAGAAAACCAGCCTACAAATCACAATCCCAGAGAACCTAGACAACAGTGAGGAACCTAAGAGAGACTTACATAGATCTAATCTACATGGGAAAGAAAACCAAAAACAACAACAAAGGAAGTATACTTTTAATATATTCTTGTACTCTGTTTATTGTAAATGTCTTTACCTTACCTTCCACTGATAACAGCTGTAAAAAAAAACAAGTGACTGTCTTCAGTGGTAAATTTCTCTGAATCTCTAACAATATCACAATCTGGCAAGCTATATTAAAATCATTATAAGTAAACAAAATGTTTGCTAAGTTTCCTTACAACACTGACTTTTACATAGGTGCTGGAAATCAAACTTAGGTCGTCATGCTTGCCTGACAAGCAGTTTACCAACTGAATTATCCACCAGCTTTTTGCTTTTGTGTTTGTGAGAGACAAGGCTACACATAGCCTAGGATAACATATAACCTGCTATGTAGCTGAGGAAGACTGAATTCTTGACCTTCCTACCACCCCCTCCTGAGTGGTGAAATTACAGGTGTGTGTCAAAATGTCAGGGCTGTAATGCTTGTTGCTTTTTCAGAGAACTAGCTTTTCATTTCATAGACTTCATTTTTCTTTTCAATTTTTTTAATTCTGTTATTTTCTCCCTTGTCTTTTTTGTATTGTTCTTAGTACTTTTTCTAGTTTCTTATGATAGAAACGTAGCTCATTGGGCCAGGTGGGATGGTACATGCCTTTAATTCCAGCACTTGGGAGGCAGGGCAAATGGATCTCTTTGAGTTTGAGGTCAGCCTGGTCTATACAGCAAGCTTCAGAGCAGGTTAGATAGTGAGACTCTGTCTCAAAAACAAAATTTAGCTCATTGATTTTTTTAATGCTTTTGACTAATATGAGCATTTTGAGCTACAGATTTCTGTGTAAGCACCAATTTAGCTGCTTCTCACAAATTGTGATGCAAAATATTTTCTCTTTAACATATGACTTAGTTTAAAATATAGAGGCTTTATTTTTAGTTAACTCTCAAATATTTAAAAGCTTTTCTATATAGTTATTTTTGGAATTGTAATATAATTACATTTCCCCCTCCCCTTTTTCCCCTCAAATCCTTCCATATACCACCCTTGTTTTCTTTCAAATACGTTGCCTGTATTTTTCATTAATTCTTGTTACATGTATATGTGTATATATACATATATTCCTAAATATAACCTGCTCAGTCTGTACAATGTCACTTGTATGTATATTTTCAGGACTGACCATTTGGGATTGGATAAGCAATTGGTGTGCACTTCCCTGGGGAAGACGATTTCTCCTGCTCTCAGCTTTCCGTAGTTGCCTGTATGTAGTTCTTTGCATAGGGCTGAGGCCTTGTGGTCTTTCCACCTCCATTTTAGCACGTCTATTGTTGTTCAGCTCATGTTTGGACAGTCATGTTGGTGACACTTTTTGGGTACAGCTTCTTATGTTACGAGGAGTCACATTCTCCCAACAAACACCCAGATCCTCCTGCGCTTACAGTCTGGTGCTTCAGTGGTTGTGAGCCACCATGTGGGTGCTAAGATCTGAAACCAGGTCCTCCACAAGAGCAACAAGCGTTAATAGCCACTCAGCCGTCTCTCTAGCACCTATTTTTATTTAATTTAGTTTTTACCAGAGAACATACTCTCTGCATCATTTCAATCCTTTTATGTTTGTGGGAAAATTTTATAGGCTGCAAATGATTTATCTTAGAAAATGTTTACTATAAAATCTGTAAAGAATATTTGGTCTGCTGTAATTGAATGAAATTTCCATCTTTATTAACTAAGTCAGATTGACTGAGAGTATGGCTTGTATCTTCTATTAACACTACTAATTGTTATTGTTTCTTCTGTCAATTGCTGAGAGAGCTGAAATTTCCAACCATGATTTTAGAGTTCACGATTTCTTCTTCTTCTTCTTCTTCTTCTTCTTCTTCTTCTTCTTCTTCTTCTTCTTCTTCTTCTTCTTCTTCTTCTTCTTCTTCTTCTTCTTCTTTTTTGGTTTTTCAAGACAGGGTTTCTCTGTAGCTTTGGAGCCTGTCCTGGAACTCACTCTGTAGACTAGGCTGGCCTCGAACTCACCTACCTCTGCCTCCTTTGATCCTTATGCCTTTAATCCCAGCATAACATTAAAGGCATGCACCAACACACCTGGCTCTGTCCCTTTCTTTTGAATCAAATGATCTGGGAGTTTTTGTTTGTTTTGTTTTGCTGTGTGGTGCTAGACATGGAACCTAGGACCTTTGTGCCTACTAAGCTTAATTCAAAAGAAAGGGACAAAGAACAGATGAGACAAATAGAAAACAAGCAGAAAGATGGATATAAAGCTAAATACTTTTTTAGGATTTTTTCCCTCGTTACTTGCTTACTAGCTAGAATTTGGCTTGACTTTTTATAGTTGATTTGGCTTTTCTATCATAATCTCATATTTTATTTAGGTGTGTGTGGAGGTGGGGGTGTTTGTGTGGGGGTGCATATGTCAGGGTACATGCACATGTGGAAGTCAGGAGACAAGTTAGGGAAGTCTGTTCTCTTCCTCCCACCATGTGTATCCCAGGGCTTGAACTGAAGTCATCAGATTTGGTGGCAAGTGCCTCTACTCTTTGAGTCATCTTACTGGTCCCAGCATGAAATTTAATTTAGAGTTTGCTTTCAAATATTGTTACTTTATTTCACATAAAGCAAGGTTCTCCCATTTCTCCCTTTCCTTTCTATAATTATAGTCAGGTGCTTCTTTTTAATGTTGTAAACGCTTAGATGCATTGTTATCCATTTTGCTTTAAATAGTCAGTTATATTTTTATCTTAAAGTGTTTGCTAATTTACTTAAAATAAGAATAATAAATTAATTTGTCCTACTATAAATAACATGTTTTGATGAAAAAGAACTATTTTCTAAGACTTCAGTTCCATGAGAAGAAAGGCTGTCGCCATAGACTTCCGCCCATCTCTTTGCTCTCTGGCTTAGTGGGTGGCAGTCCATTCCCCACGTGCGCTTCCTCTTTCAGTCTGCGCTGACATTGTCCTAGTTAAAGTATTTGACAAAAATGCAGCTCTGCGGCTGAAAGTGAGGGATGTTTAGCTGGAAAAGGAAGGAATGCTGTAATAATCTTTTCTGATAATTATGTGGATTCCTTGAATGTACCAAAACTCTACAGATGGTAGTTTCTTTAAGGTTAATGCAGTATGGAATCTGAAAGCATCTCAATGACTTTTTACATGCTGTTTGGTTAAATCTATACTTTGAATGGATATTTGACCCCTCTTATAATACAGTATTTGGAAAATATCAGTTCACTGAGTTATAAAAACATTCAAAATGTTCTCACGTTTTATGCAGCTTAAAAATAAACATTGATAGCATCCCTGAATTCACTGGGGGAAGCTTAAGTTTTGAATGCTGTCATGCTCACAGTGGCAGAATCAAGTTTTTAGAAATCAGTTTCACTAAAAGCCAGGAATTTGTTATCATTGGCAACAAACACGTCAGTTGTTTATCATAAAATTAGAGGCTCACCTCATTTTTTAGAGAACATTAATCACAATATTGAATCATAATAATCCATCAGTTGTTCTTTTGGGCAAAAATAGTATTCCATGAAGATCACAGATGAACTTTACCTCAAGGCAACCATTGTACCACAGTGTACAGCCAAAGCGCCTCCTCATGCCGCCTATTCTGTCACATAGAATACCACATCCAGCAGCAAGATTTAAGACACTAACAATTTTAGTGCTTCAACAAAGACATTCTCACGTAAAGTTGGATTGTTTTAGTGTGAGTTTACGACAGTAAAGAATACAGTCCCCAGTGGTGTGCCTGGTGCTACTGCCTTCAGCCGTACGTGGTGCCAACAGTTTTCCTCACCATTGCTTTTGAACTGCCATGTAAGTATAAACAACATTGTTCCAACATAAACCATGAGCTTCAAACAAGCTATTGAGCTCTTTGAATACTGTAGCACCACTTCTGTTTGTTTCCAATCATCCACATAAAAGAAAGCCTTCTGCTAAGATGGCTTATTACTGATACCATGTGACAGAGGCAAAACAGCAGATGAAGGCACACTGACAGGGGTCTGTTGGTCAGAATACAGTTTAGAACATGGGTTGCTATCTAAGTTTCCATGTTGGCAGTTATATGTTTCAGTTAACAAGCTACTGAGCCATTGAGAAAAGACAGGGCCTCGAGTATTTTTCACCAACTTTTCATCTAGTAGGCAGTGAGCAGTGTCAACTGTTCAAGGATTTATTGACCTCTGAGCTTGAGGCCTGAAGTTCTCCAATCAATAAATGACTTATTCATAAGATCCTTCAGTGGCTTTTCTTTAGTTCTGGTTCAAAAAGTGATAACCAACAATGTTTAGTGTTTATTTATTTAATTAGTTATTGGGTTTTTTTTTCTGTTAAGTTTGGGTTGTACTACGTAGACCTGACTGGTCTGGAACTTGTATGTAGATCGGGATAGACTCAAATCTGCAACAGCCCCTCCTGTCTTTGTCTCATGAGCTACCATGCCTAGCAGTGTATAACTTTAAATGAGCTTATAATATCCACACTTAAAATACTCAGCTCTTAACCAGGCATGGTAGCTCACACCTAGAATCCAAGCAAACAAGAGGCTGAGACAGGAAGATTGCTTCAACTTCAAGTTCAACCTGGGCTACACAGCCAGTTCTAGGCTATCCAACAACTTAGACTCTGTTTCAAATATGTATGTACACACACACACACATTCACATATATGTTCATTTTACTTTATGCATCCTCTGAAAATTCTATAACTTAAATGATGAATTATAGATATTTAGAAAATCTGTTTCATATGAAACTATATCGTAAATTAGTAACAAAATAACTTTCATCATATTTCCATTTCTTATTTATAATTTCACCCAGGTCCTTTGAAGTAAATCCCTTCCTTCCATGAGTCAGACCCCTCACTGATGCTTCAGCTTCATCATTTTCGGCTTCTATAAAAATAGATGTTGCAGCATTGGTTTGAAAAAGCAATGCTTTTCATCTTCCTTTGTTCAGCCAACAACAGCACAGTAGGGTGACTTCAGTTCACAACAATTTATTATATATTTCTAAAGAACTAGAAAAGAGGAATTGGGATGCTCTCACTACAAGGAAATGACTGTTGGAGGAGATGAAAATGCTAATTACCCTTATTTGATCATTACACATTGTATACATGTATCAGATTATAACACCACTATGCCTATAAATATATAGTACTATTATCTGTCAATTAAAATTTTTAAATTAACATTTTAAAAATATGATATGTAAACAGTAATCAAGGGATATATTAATATCTGTCCCTTCTTTTAAAGCAACTATCTTTCCCCATTTAATCTAGCAATTACATTCCTGGGCATTGTTCCCAGAGAAATGAAAACGTACATCCACATAAAGTATAAATAAATAGCACAAATTGGAAGCAATCCAAATGTCTTGTAATGTATAAGTGGTTAAATAGATTATGATCCATCTATGCTATGGAATACTATTCAGCAATAAAAACCAATGAACTATTGATGTATGGAATAATTCAGACAGGACTAAAGGGAGTTACACTGATCAAAACTAGCCACCCTGACCTAAAATTGTACTACAGCATCATAGTAACAAGTAGAGTGTGGCATTAGCACAAAAGCAAAAATATAGACTAAAGGACTAAAATTAAGTACCTAGAAATAAATTCACACAACCTAATCTTTGGCAAACTGTCAAAAAACACATTGTAAAAAAGACAACAGCCTATTTAATTAGTGGTATTTGGTATGCTGGATATCCACATTTAAAAGTAGGAAATTAGATCGATATTGTTCATCCTGTACAAAAAATCAATTAGAAATGGATCAAAGACCTTAATGATAAACCTTAGACTCTTAAACTACCTGAGGAAAACATTAAGTGAAACATTTCAAGATATAGGCATAGGTGAGAACTTTCTCAAAAGGATTCCGGTAGCACAAGTAGTAGCCCCAAGAATTGAAAAATGGGATTATATAAAATTTTGAATCCTCTCCACAACAAAGTAATAATTGTCAGAGTGAAGAGACAGCCTATGAGATGAGAGAAAGATCTTTCCCAACTACATACCAGACAGGGGCTTAATATCTACAATCTAGGGAGAGTGCTAAAATTTAACCATAGTAAAAAAAAAAAAAAGAAATAATCCAATCGAAAAATGAGCTGTCTCAAAAGGAGCACAGAACTAGGATGTGGCTCAGTTGATAAAGTACTTGCCATACACACATGAGGACCTGAGTTTTATCGCCACGTCCACATAAAAAGCCAAGTATTATAACACATGTGTAGTTCCAACAATGCAGATACCTGGGCCTCTCTCACTGGCCACATCAATGCATCCCTAGTCCCAATGAGACTGTCTCAACAATACAGCTACAAAGGAATGAAACCCAAAGTCGACCTCTGACCTACAGACACACACACACACACACACACACACACACATCTATACATACACACCAAAAGAAATGAAAAAGTCCATTATATATAATATTTTGAAATTGCTTGATATCTTTAGGTAACAGGAAAATGCAAATTTAAACTATTTCTGCAATCCTATCTCACTCCACTCAGAATGGCTCTCATTAAGAAAATAACAGTTTACCTGAGCTAATGGGAATGCACAAACTCCAGCTGGACAGGGAAGGAAGCAGCATAGGACCAAACTAGTCTCTCTGAATGTGATTGACAGTTGCATGGCTGGGGCAGACTGCGGGGGGTCACTGGCAGTGGCACTAGGATTTATCCCTACTGCTTGTACTGGGTTTTTGGGAAGCCATTCTCTTTGGATGGATACCTTGCTCAGCCTAGATATAGTAGGGAGGGCCTTGGACCTTCCTCAAAGCAATGTGCCTTACCCTCTCTGAGGAGTGGATAGGGTGGAATAGGGGGTAGGTGGAGGGAATGGGAGGAGGGGAGGGAGTGGGAACTGGAATTGGTATGTAAAATGAAAAAAGATAGTTTGTTTTCTTTTTAAAAAAATAAATTAATTAATTTAAAAAGAAAACAAATAAGAACCAGTACTAGTGAGGATATGGGTGATGGGAATATAAACTGGTGCGATCAATGCAGAAGTCAGTATAGAAGTTCCTTTTAAAACTTGAAAATCCAACTGCACTCCTTCGTGTACAGCCAAAGGACCCTGAATCAAAGTACCATAGCTATACTTGCCCACCCATGTTTGTCGGTGGTCTATTCACAAGAGCCAAGATACTCATTGATACATGCATGGATAAAGAAAATGTGACCTATATACAAAGAATTGTGTTCTGCTGTAAAAGAGAATGAAATTATAATACTTAGCAGAAAGAGGATGGAACTGGTGATCTTTATATGAAATGAAACAAACCATACCCAAGTAAATAACGTTTTCTCTCATGCATAATCTAAATTTAAATTTAAACATGCATGTACATACGCATGCATATATATACATATATGTAGGACGTGGGAGCAGAGATCTGTAAAGGAGAGAGATCTAAAGGGGAGTGAGGGAAAGAAAAGTTAGTGGAATATATCTGACATGCAAACCAAAGGAGGGGCTGCTTGAGAGAGGAAGAAACCAGTGGAAGAGGACATGCCAGGGAGAACAAATAAGAACAAAATATAGCTGAGTAGTGGCTGCGCACGCCTTTAATCCCAGCACTCGGGAGGCAGAGGCAAGCGGATCTCTGTGAGTTCAAGGCCAGTCTGGTCTACAGAGCGAGTTCAGGACTATTGCACAGAGAAAGCCTGTCTCGAAAAACCAATACCAAAACAAAAAGAACAAAGAATAATGATATATGTGTGTGTATGTGTGTAAAAATGTCACACTGAACCCTACTAGTTTATATATTAATTAAAGATAATAAAATAAAGTTTGAAGTGCCATATACTGCATGATTCTATTTATATCATGTGTAAATGCTAAAAAAAAGTCATAGAAATAAAAATCATGCTAATAATTTCCATGGACGAGAGATGGAGTGGGGCAGAGAATGTGGCTTCGATGATAAGCAGTGTAACATAAAGGGGATTTCTGTGGGGGCCGACGGATGCAGTATCGGACTGTGTGATGTTGCACCAGTCTGGACACATGGTAAAATTACATAGGAGTGAATGTGCTGTTTTTCCTCCATCTTCCTACGTCATTATATTTCAAGGGGGTTTTGGGCCAGGAATGGAACCCAGTGCCTCAGAATACCACTGAGTTGTCATTATAGTTGAACTAAGTTTTTTTTTTAATTTCTGAATATAATTTTATTTTTAGTGTATTCTGCCAATCTCTAGTCTTTAATTTAAACATTTGGATCATTTTTTAGAGTTGCAAGAATGCGGGGTTTTATTTTATTTTTATTAGTGTGTGTGTGTGTGTGTGTGTGTGTGTGTGTGTGTGTGTGCGCGCGCGCGCGCGCGTGTGTGCAGATGCATGTGAAGGTCAAAGAACAACTTTGTGGAGTTGGTTCTCTCCTTTCACCTTTATGTGGGTTTCAGGGATTGAATTTCGGTCACCAGGCTTACATGGTAAGCGTGTTATCCACTGAGCCAGGTTTCTACAGTTCAGATTTGTTTTATGGGTACAGAACTCACTGACCCATTAGTTACCATTCGTTGCCTGCTGTTCTCCGTACCTCCCCACCCCCAGCACACACTTTGTTTTGAGACAGTGTTTCTGTGTGTAACCCTGGCTGTCCTGGAACTCACCCTGAAGACCAGGCTGGCCTCAAACTCGTAGACACCTGCCTCTGCTGGGATTAAAGGCTTGTGCCACTACCTGGCATGCCTTCTGCTTTCTGGGCCATTTATAGGTATATTTTTATTTAAAAAGCTACTGTTTAAAGAAATAAGTACAAATAAGAAAGCAGTACAATTGGGAATTGTTTTTAATTGTAGTTGTTGACATGTCAGGTCTTAACGCTGCCATTTTAGTGTGTTCTAGCTCTTCCTCCTGTCTTCATGTTGTTTTTGCTTGCGAGTCGGGGTTTCTCTGTGTAGTTCTGGCTGTCCTGGAACTCCCTCTATAGACTCTACCCACCCAACCTCATATATGCTGTTTTTAAAGAATGTCGTTTTACCTATTTATTTGTTAGTTTGTATAGATTTTGTAGCATTTGGTTTGGTTACTAGCTTATATACACATCGCAAGATGGTCTCCCCATACTGCCATTTACCCACTTTGAATGAAGAAAACTTATCTCCCTCCATGTTCTTTTACCCACTTCCCTTTGTAAAGTACTTTCCCTAAATCTATTGAGAGCAATATCAGATAGTAGTATAATTTTTATTTCAACCATTCAGCATAAATTTCATTCTTTCTGTTTTCCTTTCTTCCATATGCTCAACTATTTCTTCTTTTGCATTTTTCTTTCTATTTAAGGAACATTTCCAACAAATTCTCTTTATTTTTCTTTATCTGAGAGTGTCTTGATTTCCCTTTTGCTCTTGAAGGATATTTTCTCTGGGTATAGAATTGTATATTGGCAAATGTGCCTCCTGTATCTGTAGCTTTGGATGAAAACTCCCCTGTCATTCACGCTCTTATTCCCATTTGAGCAGTACATGATTTCCCTCTAACTTATTTCAAGACCTTTTTCATGTTTTTATGGTGCTACCTTCCTTCTTTCTCCTCTGGAACGCTGATGTTTTTGTCCACTAAGCTGAGACGTTTTTCCCAGTTTATTTTCTCTGTTGTCCAGACTGCACACTACCTTGCTTTCAAGTTCACTAATTAGTTTTCTGTCATCTCAGTTCCTCTGTTTGGCTCATCTTGTGTGTTTACTTGGGTTATTGCATTTTTAATTCTAAAATTTCCATTTGTTTATTATTTTCTTTAATCACTAATTGGTTTTTTTCTTTTTGTTTCTAGTGTGTTTATAGATGCTAACTAAAACATTTTTGTGATGGCTACCTTAAGTTCTTATTAAATAATTCTGCCATGTTCATATCTTGGTATTGACATGCTCATTGAAATTGAAAATTTTCTGATTATCTTTATAACTAATGAGGTTTTCTTGAGAGTTTTAGGTTTTGAATCTCATTTTATACAACTATGTCAACACTGAATTCTACTGTTATGGATGGCAATTTTGTTCTTGAGTGCAGTCACCAAACACACAAAATGCCTCAAATATGATTCTTCAGTGTGAGTCAATAGTAGAATTATTTCTATTTCTTCCTGGTTTTGAATGGTTTCTTAAACTTTCAAAAAATTTTATCATAAGGATTAGTCTTCTGGAAGCTAATTTCATCATTAACAGAAACCAATAGTCCAGTCTTGTTGTTCATTATATACTTTTTGATACCTTTTGAAGTATCCACACATGTATAGGACATTTTAAAAAGTTAACTGTTTATAATCACACGACCCACCAAAAACTATGTTTATTTATCCGATAGGTGTACTTTTGTTGGTCAATTCCAGGAAGGAACCATAGTGCCAATGTGTACTAGACAATTGACAAATTATTGAAAAATATTTGCCTAAATTTCTTCATCCATAAAATGGAGGTTGATATGCAAATTAAACATATAAAGTAACGTGCTTTGGAAAAGTAGCTGAAAATTGTATGCCTGGGAAGACAGGTTAGTCAGGAAATGTATTTGCCATGTAAACATGAGGTCCTGAGTTCAAGCCCATGCAAAAAGTCATGGAGACAGACAAATGGTGGAGACAGACAAATCCCTGGGAATTGCTGGCCTGCCACCCTAAGTCAGTCTCAGGGCCCAGTGAGAGATTCTGTTTCAAAGAACACATTGACAGCTCCTGAGGAGTGACACTCCATATTGATTTCTGACCTGCACACACAAACATCTGTACATTTATGCACCTAAATAAATTTTAGATATTAATATTGCTAATAAAACTGGTGGCACTTGCCTATACTCTCAGCATTTAGGGAACTGAGTGAGGCAGATGGATTGTGACTTCATGGCCAACCTGAGCTTATAAAGATAGTTCCAGGCCTTATACTACATAGTGAGGCCCTGTCTGAAAACAAAGAAAAAATACATTAATAAAACTCCTCTCAACCAAGGGCCTGTTACATCTTGTGCCCCAGTGCTGATTCTCTGGTACCCAGTGGATGCCTAATTGAGAAACTGAACATGGTGCTATACTGGATGGGTTATGAATTTAGGCAAATTCCCTTAGTAAAACTGGAAGTTCATGAACTAAAACATTAAATACATATTTAAGGTGAAGTATTATCACCTTAGCCAGGCAGTGGTGACACACGCCTTTAATCCCAGCACTCGGGAGGCAAAGACAGGCGGATCTCCATGAGTTCGAAGTCAGCCTGGTCTACAGATTGAGTGCCAGGACAGACTCCAAAGCTACAGAGAAACCCTGTCTCGAAAAAAAAAGAAATAAATCACTATATATAAATAAAGATAGATTTAAAGAAAGACAAATGCTAGAATGTGAATATTTGAATTTTATGCTTTATCAAGTATTCAGGGAGCTATCCTATTACCGAACGAGTTTATATAGGTAGGATTTATGAATTTTTAATGAGAAAAGAGCCTAACATTAATTTTTAAATTTGTGTGTGTGTACATGTGTGTGATGGGAGGGTGTATGCCATGGCATACACGTAGAGAAAGGACGACTTTGTGGGGCTGATTCTTTCCTTCCACCTTCATTTAAGTTCCGGGGACCAAACTAGCATCATCAGGCTTGCACTGCAAGGGCTTTTGCTGACAAAGCCACCTTGCTGGCCCCTTTAACATTCATTAAACATCAAATATATATAACATATATATATTAGGTCCTTCACATATATTCATGCCTGTCTTTTTATGCATGCGTCCTGGCCACCCTGGCCAGTGGCATTATCCATTTTTTACCAACAGGAAAAGTAACTTGCCAAGGTCAGCCAGTAAATTAGCAGTGCCACAACTGAAACCCAAACCTGTCACATTTCGAGGCTTATCTTCTTTTCTCTTCTTTCAGTGGTGGGACCCAGGATTTGGGTACAAAAAAATACATGGCAGAAAAACAAACATTTGCTGAACATGTACTAGTGGCCAGACAGTGTACATTACTTCCCAATTCTAGTCTAGCCTCACAGTAATCCTAGAAGAAACATAATGTTCATTTTGTGTCTAGTATGTGCCCAATGCTACATTGGCACTTATATAAATTCCCACTCACAGGCTCTTCACAGCCAAGTGAAATGTGTTACCCAGACAACTATGAAGAAGCTGATACTAGCCTTCGCTACACTTGCCTGCTACTTCAGGAAGCTCTACAGGACACCTTTCTTATCAGCATGTTATAGAACACACATTCCATAAAACATGATTTTTTTTTTTTAGGTACAGACTAAAAACACAAAGGTCTTTCCATGTCAGTGTTTTTGGCCTTTTGGGTGGTCCTGGGCCCCTTTGAGAATCTCATGGCTCCTCTTCCCAGATAAGCACTTAAATACATATGGCTCTGATATGATTTCACAGCAAGTAATTTCCTAAAACACATCAATAGAATCTGTTTAAAATGAACAGAAACCTGCTTGGAAGAACAGACTAAGTCTTAGTAAACAAGAATGCATGTTGGTATTTCAGCGCCTGTTTATACTTCCAAGATGAGCAAACAGAAGCCTGCAGCCTTCAAGGAACTTGCCTTGAATCTCATAACTAGTTGCTATCAGAACTCAAATTCAGACCTGCCTGATTTCAAAAGGCCCTTTCCCCATGCTGTCTCTATTACCTCTTGCTCTGAGTTCAAGCTCTGTTCCTCCCAGAGCTCTGGGGCCTCCCCACAGCACATCCTTCTGACTCTTCTGCCTCTATTTAAAAAAAAAAAAACAACTACAACCACTGAGGATCCTCATTCTCCAGGCTTCATCTGACTCTCTTGCTTGGCTCTGCTCAACTTCCTCTCCCATTCTCATTGCTTACCTAATATTATTAATCAGGTACTATCTGAAGCGATTTATATGCATTAGATTTCTATTTAAATCTCAAGCAATTGATGTTTAGAGAGGTATAGGAAGTAACTTGCCAGTTGTCATTGAGCAGGGAAGTGGCAGAGCCCACAACACAGAAATTTATACAGATTGGGTCCAGTTATGATTTCATCCCTGTGATATAATCTTTATCTTTGTGATTCTATTTTTCAAAATTTTCCTTGTGAGTTTGTTTTTAATGGTTCCTTAATGAAGTTCTTCACAATTCTCTCATTAGCCTATGGCCACCCTTTCCCACAGCACCCCCAGATAATCATGTCCACTCTCGTGATTGTAATTATCTCCCGCACGCTCTCACTGTCCAGCTCTACACCCAGTCATGACCTATCTTGAATGGATTCCTTCGGGCGTCTTACTGGCACTAGTTCTTGGCATGAAAAAATGCTTTGCTTTTAAGTGCTCTTCCTTACATTCATTATATAGTCACATCATCCAGTTACCCAAACCAGAAACCATGGTGACAGTCTAGATTTCTCCCTCTCCTTTGCCCCCAGAATTCAATTAATCACCAAGTTGTGCGAATACAACCTCCTAAGCATTTCTTAAATCTTTTCCTCATCTCCATCCCTACTTCAAGTTCTTTCCCCTACTTCCCTGATATATTGCAACTGTCTCCAGCCAGCGGGACCTCTCTAAATCATCCTGAGTCATCTCACTGAAACACAGATCTGACCACGTCACTGCCCTTCCATGACTCAGCCTTGCTAACAGGTACAGTCACAGTTCTTTAACATGACATTTCAGATTTACTGTGGTTAAGAGCTAAACTGCTTGAATTGAATCTCCACTTTGATACTGTGAAACTCTGGGCAAGGTATCCAGTACCCTGTCTCCACTCCCTAGCTGTGCTACAACTGTGAGGATTAAGACATCCATCTAAGACGCCTAGCATGGAGTCTGACATTTACATGCTCGGTAATTGCCAGCTGCTGCCAATTTTACTTATCTAGTCTTCTTTCCTATTCTTTTCTGTCTTCCAATCTGTGCTCGAGGGATAGTGTGCTGTTTGGAGTTTCCTAAATGCATCAGCATGTCTCAGTGCTCTGAGCCTTTTGAGCTCCGTTCCCTTCATTTCCTTTGTTTTCGCACATTTTCCTGGCTAATACTCATTTCAGTCTTCAGCTCAGACATCATGTTTACAACATCTTTCCTGACCTCTAACCCACTCTCCAGCCCAAGTCAGACTAATTGGCTCTCTTCTGTGACTTTATAGTCTTTGTGCATGCTTCTGAGCATTTAACACAGCCAATTGAAGCTGTCGGCTTATATGTTTGTCTTTCCTGCTGGGCTGCAGGCTCTTTGAGCAAATGGTGGGTCTTTTAATCCTTTATATCCTCAATAGGTGCCACAGTTCCTGTATACAGTAGGTGCTCCATCAATCTGTTGAACTGAATGGCTTCCCATTTCACTGGGTAACGAGTTAGGTAGTCATTGGGTAACTAGTTATCCAGTCATAATTGAGGTTCACTGGACCAAGGAAGGAATACCTCTCTCCTGTTTAGTAACCCAATCCTTCTTGCCCACTTCAATACATCACTCCACTGTCCTTTGAACTGCTTAAGTTCAAAACTCTTCCGTCAACATCTGCAAAAGTCATCAACACATATGTCAATTCTGGAACTAAATTATACCATTTTCCCAGCCTCACTGCCATCAACATTATTTGTCAATTGGCACCACCCTCCCACCTGGTCCCCACACTTCTATTCGTTTGCCTTGGTAGCCCCATCCAACTCCATACAACAAGCAGTTTTAATATGTAGATTAAATCAAGGAGAATTGGAAAGAAGAGCATGGGAGAGTTTGGAGGGAGGAAAGGGAAGGAAGAAATGACATAATTATAACCTCAAAAAGGTCAACTGAATTCTGTTAAAAGCTTTCAGTGGCTTCCCAGTCTATTACGAATGAGACTCAACTCTTTGCCATGGCCTACAGTCCCCCAGCATCTGGGTTGCTGTCTATCCCACCTCATATCTCTAGTCCCTCACCTGCCTGCCCCAGCCACTATGGTCTTTCTTGTATATCCAGAATAACCAAACTCTTTTCAGCATCAGATTCTGTGGCCATGACTACGGTACTAGCTCCTAAATCTCATTCCTGTGATGAAATGCCTGGACAAAAGCCAAGGGAAGGAAGGAAGGAAGGAAGGAAGGAAGGAAGGAAGGAAGGAAGGAAGGAAGGAAGGCAGGCGGGCATATATGTTTAAGAAGGGATACAGCCCATCTTGGTGAAGGCATGGCAGCAGAAGCATGAGGTAGATGCTCATACTGCCTCCACAGTCAGGCAGCAGAGAGACGAATGCTGGTGCAGAACTCTTTTCCTTTCACTCGGTCTGAGACTCCAGCACTTGAGATGAGACTCCAGCACTTGAGATGGCGCTGCCACATTCAGAATGGATCTTTACTGTCAATTGAATCTTTTTAGGTTTATGTCCTAGAGGTATGTCCATGGTGATTCTAAATCTGGTCAATTTGACAATTAAGATAACCCACCACAATTGGCTAATCTACTTAAATTATGTGCCTTAAAGCTTTTTTTTAAGGTTTATTTATTTATTATGTATACAACATTCTGCCTCGATGTATGCCCGCACGCCAGAAGAGGGCGCCAGATCTCAGTACAGATGGTTGTGAGCCACCATGTGGTTGCTGGGAATTGAACTCAGGACCTCTGGAAGAGCAGCCAGTGCTCTTAACCACTGAGCCATCTCTCCAGCCCCCAACCTTACAGGTTTTTTGTTGGTGGTGGTGGTGGCAGTTTTGTTGTTGTTTGTTGTTTTGTGTGTGTGTGCTTGTTTAAACCCAGTTAACTTGTTCTCAGCCTTTGAGTTCTATCCTTAAATGTCACATTTTCAGAGTCCTACCCTAGTCTCCCAATCGAAATCTCTGTTAGTGTGTACTCATTATGTCTTCATGACATTTACTGCAGTCCAGAATTTTTTAAAATTACACGTTTTTATTAATTTTATCTTATTTACGTGTGGGTGGGTGTGTGCACGAATGTGCATGCGCGCGTGTGTTGAAGGGGCAGTTTCAGATGTGGACTGGACCTGCCCTTCTACCGTGTATGTCTCTGGGATTGAATTTAGATAGTCAGGTATGACAGCAAGCACTTTTACCTGCGTAGGCATCTTGCTGGCACCCAAAATTTCTTCGGATTCTTTTCCCCTTGTTATTTAGTATGCTTTTCTTACTGCATTTCAACTTCCTCAATGTGGGTACCACATCCACATGTCTATCAGTATAGCCCCGGGACCTGTCACAGTGTTCAGCATTCTATAGTCATTGAGTGACTGAATGGATTTTGAAGTCAGTTGAGTAGGGCAATCTACATCCAATTTCCCTTGTTGTTTTAGGTAATAAAACTTTACATATTTATCTAGCAATTTAATTGAGATTTTTCCTACCACGCTCAGTGTAGCTAAACTTTATGGGAGATTTTAGTCAAGAAAAAGACAGTTTAAGAAAGTCTGGTATTTAGGCTTCTGAATGGTCAACAGAGGGCAACTGCTCTGTCCCTCAACAACTGGCAATGTCTGGACATATTCTCAGTTGTTAAATCAGAAAGGAAAACGAAGAGAATGTGCTACTGGTCTTTAGTGTGTAGATGTTCAGCATCCTCGCCACCAGAAATGCCAATAGTACTGGACGGAAAAAAAACAAAAAAGAAATATGACTACCAGCTACTGCTACATGATCATGCTTCAAGAGCCATTGTCCCCTTCTCTCCCACTCAGCACTTACTGAACACCTAATATGAAAATTTCTCTTCTAGGAACACTGAAATCAAGGCCATTTGACCTCTTTTCATGACCTCATGAAACAAAAGAACACAAAAATCTGTAAAGTTCCGCTGTAAAGTCCATACATAGATGAGCTCCCTTCACAGTGCCAAGTACAATACTAGTGGTGCTGCGAGAGCCTGGTGGTGATGGCTGAGAGGAGTGAGGGAAGGCTTTGCCGTTATGCTATTCACACCCCAGTTTTTAGTTTCTAGTGTTGCGAGAAAGTAGCAGGAAATAGGGAGATGCCATTTTAAGGGAAAACGGCAGACACTCCAGCTTTTATTTTCCTAGTCAGTATCCCAGGGGTGTGATGTTCAAGAGAAGGTGTTTGTCGTAGGGAAAATGACTTCTACAGGTTTGTTAACTGAATGAAGTAAGAGGTATTTTAGGTGGGTGCGAGGGATGGAAAGAGTCAAGAGTTCAAGGTCAGAGAGGGAGGTGAGATCCAGAGCCCAGGTTAATTGTCTACAATAACCTTTTCTCTAAAATCAGGAGAAAGGAAGGATAGAAAGCCAAAATGGATTATTTCTATCAGAAGGAAAAGTAATCGACTTCTCAAATTGTAATCTGTATGCATTTTCTTGGCTTTTATAGAATGTTTCCTTAGTGTTTCCCAGAAATGAGTGTCATCTGTCCGGGCGGTGGTGGTACACACCATTATTTTCAGAACTTGGAAGGCAGAGACAGGTGATTCTCTTTGTGTTCAAGGTCAGCCTAGTCTACAGAGCTAGTTCCAGGACAGCCAGAACTGTTACACAGAAAAGTCCTGTTTTGAAAAAAATTAGCAATAAGAAAATGAGTGCAGTCTGGAGAGCTGATTTCTCCAGTTGATGATGCTGACAACTTAGCAAAATGGAAGCAGCAGTGGTAACAACCTCCAAGCCCTCAGCTGGGTACCTGGACAAAGGAGGGACTGACTGCTGCAGCCGGTGACTGATGGAGAAGCAACTGCCCTGCGCTTGCTTTCATTGTCAGAGCTAACCTCGTTCTAGATAATCTCCTTTCCCATTCCAGTCTTCCCATTCATGCCCCCAGAAAGAGATTTTCCCACCCAAATTTTACCCACGCAGAATAGGAGAATTGGCAGTCCATGCTTCAAAAGACCCAAAAGTGTTTGGCAGTATCATGCTCTATTCTGACCTTTAGGGCCAGCAAGCATCCCCCCTTTTTAGGACAATATCCCGCGGTTACTTCTCAGGAGTATGCACTTCCATGAAAGACAACTTCTAAAATGAAGCTTCCTGCCTTGGTCTAGAGAACCAGCTTCCTCGCAATTAGTACCATAGCAGGGGACAGATTCAAACCCTGGAAGCTTACCAGAGGCTCACTTCTTTACATTACACCATTTAATAAAATCCCAAGAATTGGTTGAAAAACATGTTAGAGAATTTCTCTTGTCTGCCAGTTAACTTCTTCTGCTCTAAGTAGATGCCAGGGAACAAAATTGCAATACCAATTGAAACCAGACTCCTCCATATAACTATTAATTAAAAAATAGCCAGGTAGGCATGGTATCACATGCCTATATCCCAGCAAGCACTGGGGAAACTGAGGCAGGATTGTGAGTTTGAAGCCATCTGTGACTGTGTCATGAGACCCTAAATCAAACGTCAGTCCTGTAAACTTTGCATCTCCAGGAAAGAGATTCCCAGAGAGGAAGAATATCCCTTTAAGAAGATGGGATTCTTCTAAGGTAAAAAGAAGTATGTCTCCTTAGAGAAGTCCAGCAGAATAAGGACATGCGAAAATGAGGAAACCCTGTCTCTTTAAAGGGAATTAGCAGACCTCACTGGAGAAAGGAGAAATAGCATTTATTGAGCACCTACTGTGTATATGTTACTTTGCCAGATGCCTTCATGGGCCTTCATTCATTTAACCCTCCTATAACAACCTGAGTTCCCCATCTGTAAAAGAAAGATTCCCTAGTTCCCTCGTGGTCCAGCAGCTACTGAGCGAGTGCTAGATGGCGATGAGAGAAACTCAGCAAAGCTATGTGAAAAGAACAGAAGGCTTCTGCTGCACTCATTTTGCAACTAGCATGTTGACTGCACTTGCGGCTCATTGTATCCGTGGGCAGCCCTTTTTTATGCTACCAGTGACTGCAGAACCCACGTTTCCCTCTTGCTTTGGCTTCCCCCCTCAGTCACTCAACTCCTGAGAGGCACTCTCCCAGGGCACTCACTTCCTCCGCTCCTGGGCACCAACCTGATAGTTGTTTTCTCCTCATTTCCTGGTTCATTAGTTCAACCAACAATCATTCATTAAATGATTGCAATGTGGCAGGTTTCTTCCAGGCACTATAAAACACCGGGAATATTCAGAATGGGGGAAAGGAGACATAGAACTATAGTTTCAATCTTAACATAGAGGCAGTGACAGACCTGAGTTTTGGCAGCCTGAATTTATGAAGTTGTACAGCCAGAGACAGGGGAATATATTAAAAAAATTTTTAAATGTGAACATAAAATTAGGTACAAGTGGGTATTTAGGATGATAATATGAAAGCTCTAAAAAAAGCTCTTAAAAAGCTGAAAGTTACTATAAATACCACAAAATCTAAAACAATTCTAACATTTTATTAACGACATGTATGGTTCATCTATGCTACTTTTTCCTCCTGTTTTGTCTGTATATGCTCTAATCACCTCTACAACTGACAATAATTTTGTGATCTTGTATATATAAAGAATAGCATCCCAGCACTTGGGAGGTGGGGCAGGGGGATTAGGAGTTCAAGGCTAGCTTTGGCTACATGGTGAGTTTGAGAGCAGCCTGGACCACATGGGACTGATCACAAAACAAATCATGAATGGCTAATTGAATGGAGCCCTACATCAGATGGCTTTTTTTGGTTTGTTTTGTTTTGTTTTTTCGAGAGAGGGTTTCTCTGTGGCTTTGGAGCCTGTCCTGGCACTAGCTCTGTAAGACCAGGCTGGTCTCGAACTCACAGAGATCGCCACCATCGCCCGGCTATCAGATGGCTTTTCTGCTGCCATAACAGAATATCATAAATGAGGTCACTTATAAATAATATAATTTGGCTTACAGTTTGAAGGCTGAAGAGTCCAGCACCATGATCCCATCATCTGGCAAGACTCTTTGCTTTGTGATTCATGATAACGTGGCAGAAGGACAAGTGGGCATAAGAAGACAAAAGTTAGGCTAAATTCATCCTTTTTTATCATGAACCCACTCCAATTCTAACTAGCACACTGACACAGTAATGTTACAATCCTTTAACAATGAACCCCCTCTCAATACTGTTAAAATTAAAGTACAAGATATTTAAACCATAGCAACTCCCCACCATGTGTGTGCTAGTCAGTTTTGTATTGTTTTGACAAAACACCTGGCTGGGGTAAGCAACTTAAAGGGGGAAAGATACATTTGGCTCATCATTTTAAAGGGTTCAATTAAAGAGCTAAAGAATAATTATAATTCTATATCTAACAAAGACATAAAAACAATTATAAATCTGTTATTGTGCATACAGTGTATAGACTGTGAACAGCATTATCTTGCAGAAGTGGATGGAAGTAAGCAAGAACAAAGTTGGTCTCAAAGCCAGATTATAACACATTGGGGATATTAAGTGTAATACTCATGGTACATACTAAAATGTACAAAATTTACCAAAATGATTTTCTGTGAATAATCAACTATTAAAACTGTAATGGAAAAGATGAGAGCTAAAACTAGGTAGAAGATACAGAAAAAAACAAGTCTGTCCTAATCAGCAAACAAAATTAATATAAGTAGAATAAAGTCTCCAATCAAAAGACAGAAATTTGAAGAATAAATTTTTGTTTAAAAGTTAAATAATAAGCTGGGCGATGGTGGCGCATGCCTTTAATCCCAGCACTCGGGAGGCAGAGGCAGGCGGATCTCTGTGAGTTCGAGACCAGCCTGGTCTACAGAGCGAGTTCCAGGACAGGCTCCAAAGCCACAGAGAAACCCTGTCTCGAAAAAACCAAAAAAAAAGTTAAATAATAATGGGTGTGATGGTATACACATTGAATCCCAGCAGACAGGAGGCACAGGCAGTTGGAGCTCTGTGAGTTCAAGGCCAGCCTGATCTTATAGCAACTTCAAGGCCAGCCAGGCATTTATAGTGAGACCCACTCTCGAAAAGAAAAAAGAAGTCTAAATATATGTTGCTTATGAAACAACCACTTCTAGATTCAATGATGAATTTAGTTTAAAGAGACAAAGAAGAGAAAGGTATTTCATACAAATGGTAACCTAGAAGAGCTAATGTCAGACAAATAGACTTCTACATCAAAAATTGTTAGGAAAAAGACATTACATACTAATAAAGAGGTCAATTCATTGAGAAGATGTAACAGTTATATATACCAAACAAGAGCGCCCTAATATATATATTCATTCATGTGTACTTACCCATATATATATATAGTAAACGGTGGTACAATTGGAGAGAAGTAGTTCTATAATGCTTGAAAACTTCAATCCATAAGTTCAATAATGGAGAAACCATAAAGATAGCAGAGAACTGTAACATTCTCCACAATAGACCATGTGTTAGGTCAAACCAAGTACTAATACATTTTAAAAGATTTCAGCTCGGGAACAGAGGGTGTGGCTTAGTGACAGAGTGCCTGTCAAGCATGTATGAAGCCTGTGGGAAGCATGTATGAAGGCTGTGGGAACGAAGGATCAGGAGTTGCCACCACGTACAGAATACCATGGAATTAAGCTGTTAAAGGCCTTTTAAAATCAACAACAGAAGGAAAAGAGAAAAATCTTACAGATTTCTTTAAATTACACACTACATTTTTTAAACAACCAATGGGTGCATCTTATTGATTTGAGCATTGTTCTTGCAGAATTTCAAAACTGATGGTACATTATGCTTGTGTTTTTATTTGTCCCAGGATATTTTCCAATTTCCAAATAGGAATGTACCAGCAGTTTTGAAATTCTGCAAGAACAATGTTCAAATCAATAATCTGCCTGATTTTGCACTAGAAAAACTAGAAAAGGAAAACTAAATCCAAAGTTAACCAAAGGGAAAAAAGATTAGAATGGAGGTAAATGCAATAGAGACTAAAGAAAAAAAATAGTAAAACAAAAATTTATGTCTTTGAAAAAAAGATCTTCTTGCTAGTATGACATAATAAATATGCAAATAGCTATAATCAGAAGCTGTTGCTCTGGGGTGGAAGAGCTGACTCATTGGTAAAGAACCTTTGCAGCTCTTAGGGGACCAGAGTTCAGGTCTTAGCACCCACATCAGGAGCCCCACAGCCACCTGAAAATGCAGTTTCAGGGGATATGGTGTCCTCCTTCAGCCTCCATTCATGTGTACTTACCCATATTCAGACGCACAGATACATCCAAACAAATAAATAACTAAAGCTATCTTTTTGATAGTTATTGATCTCACCCAAATGGACAGTATTAAGATAAAATACTGTTAACAGTTGTAAGCTAACAAATTGGATACCTCGAATGAAATGGACAAATATCTAGACAAACAAATTACCTCATGAGATATATAAATTTTATTTTACGCAAAAATAAAATACACTCCTAAAGTGTATGTTCATTACCTTTCCCATAACTGTGAGCGAAAATCTGACAGACCAGCTTACAGAAGGGAGGATTTATTGTGGTTCACAGTCTGTAACAGGGAAGTTGTGCCAGGTTGGAGCAGATCATGACTGGCAGCAAGAGGGTGGGGTGACTGTTTAAATGTGAGCAGTCAGGAAACAGTGCTCTGACAGGCACCAAGCCATAACACACACCCTCTGGTGACCCATTTTTTTCTAACTAGGGACTACCTCCTAAATGTTCCAGGCAGGTGGATCTCTATGAGTTCAAGGCCAGCCTGATTAAATAGTGATTTTCAGGAAACCAGGGCTACATAGTGAGACCATATCTGGAATAAATAATAACACAAATACTTAAACACCAATTTTATAGATCATTATTCACAATCATCAAAACCTAGAAACAAACAACTATCAAGAGATGAGCAGATAAAGGAAATGTGATAGTAGCATGGAATTAAACATTATCTCAACACTAAAAGGAAATACAGTTTGATGTACTATAACACAGATAAACCTTAAATACATTACATTAAATAAAGCAAAGCAGCAAGCACAAAACTCCAAATAATGTATGGCTCCACCTGTATGTCTTATCTGCAGCAGACAAATTCATGAAATAAAATGGAGATTAGAGATTGGCAGCAGCCAGGGAACGGGTGCATTATAGAGGATAGTTCCTAATGGATACAACACTTCTTTGGGAAGTGGTGGGCGAACCCAGTAAATAAATAGGGATGATGTTTGCACAGCATTAGAAATGTGAAACATACACTTCCGATGGTTACAGTGACATACTTTATGCTTTATGTATTTTAGCAAAATAATAGAAAAATGACCAAATCTTTTCAAATGAAGTATATCATGATTCATCAAACAAAACCCGCCAATTATAAAGAACAAAATCAAATAGGGTGTATTCTCTAGGCAAAATGAAATCAATCAGAAAATCAATGAGGAAAAGGAATGGTCTTTAAATACTAACAAACCAAAGAATATACTGCTAAATAGTCCGTGGGGCGAAGAGATTTTTGAAGTAGATTAAACTGAATTAAAATAAAAATACCCTATGTCAAAATTCGTAAAATACAGCTGAAGCGATGCTGAGCAATTTATAAAATTAGATCTTTTATTGAAAAGAGGATAGTCTGGTCAATAATTTTAAGCAGCGTCCTTAACAAACTGGAAAAGAAGATCAAATAAACCTGACACAAATAGGAGGAATTAAATCATATGGAGAAGAAATAAATGAAACTGAAAACAATAAGAATAATAAGGAGAATAAACTTGGTGAAATCAAAATGCTTCCCTGGAAAAAATCCATTAAATTGATAAATCCAGAGTGAGGCTGATGAAGAAAAAGCAGAAGACACAAATTAGCCACATCAGGAATGATAAAGGTTACCACCCTGCAGACACCAGAACACTGTCAACATGGCCAGCTACTCTGCATGCACGCACCTGGCAACTTAGATGAAATGGACTACATCTTCACAAAACATAAACTACCATAATTCACCGAATCAGAAACAATTTCAACATCTCTATTGCTTAAAGACAGAACTTTCTCATCCCCCAAGGAAGCAAGCCTTCAAGACTAGATGCTCTCACTGGAGAATGCTACCAAACATTTAAAGAAGAATTCACACCAGTTCTACCCAGTCTTCCAGGAAATAAAGGAAACACCTTCCAACTTTATTAAGACGCTATTATCCTGACACCTAGACCAGACAAAGATAGCATAGAGAAAGGAAAAGAGACCCCATCCCTGCTCTCAGCCCTGCAGATCTGAAAGACACAGCAGGCTGCATCTCGGGAGCACACCAAACAGAAAGGAAAATAACTCTCTGTTTGTAACTGACAGGATTGTGTACATAGAACATTTCAGGTAATCTACGAAAACCTCCTGGAACTAATAAATGAGTTCATCAACGTTGCGGCTTACTTCAGTATACAAAAATCAATTCTGACTCTGCATGATAGCGCTCGCCTGTAGACCCAGCACCTGTGAAACGGGAACAAGAGAATTGCTTGAGCCCACCAAGTTTATAGGCAGTGTGGGTAACGCAGTAGGGCCTGTCTCGAGAAATGCTCTTATGAAGATGGTTTTATGTCCTATCCGAAATTTTAAAGAGTTTTCATTTTACAGTCAGTTTGGGGAGTTTTTTTTTTATTTTGTATTTACGGTTCTGTGTTTATTTGTTTTGAGACAGGGTATCACAAGGTGGGCCACACTGGCTTAGAACTCACTATATAGCCCCAAGCTGATCATGAACTCCCAATTCTCCTGCCTCCTCCTCAGTGCTGGGATTGTAGCCCTGTGCTACTGGATCTGTTAGCAGTAGGCCCTGTGCTACTGGATCTGTTAGCAGTAGGCCCTGTGCTACTGGATCTGTTAGCAGTAGGCCCTGTGCTACTGGATCTGTTAGCAGTAGGCATGACCCTGAGCAAACAGGTACTAGATTTGTCTGCTGAAAGCCCGATCGGGATGATTTAGAAGAATCAATGACTCGAGCTCCATGGAGAGATGTGGTGTTCATAAATTGGAACTCAGTGTACGAAAGAAGCCCAGTCTCCAATTTTCTGTATGGATTTAGCACAGCTGCTGACAAAATTCTCACATGACTGTTTGAAGATATAGACAAAATTATAGTAAAACTCATTTGGAAAAACAAAGGAGCTGGAGTAGCTGAAACATTTTCTTAAATAAGGATAAAGTGGGAGAAATCACTCTACCAATTTTGAGACAATAGGTAACTACAGTAATGAAGAATGTATGGTATTCAAGGAAATAGACACATTAAAGGAACAGAATAAAGATCCCAGAAATAGACCCACAATAAATATAACTAAACTGGATTTTGACAAAGGTCCAAAAGCAGTTCAGTGAAGGAAACCTTTTTAGTTGAGAGCACTGGAGCAGTTAGCTATCTATCCACAAATTCGTAAAAGAAACAAACAGATGTTTGTAATGCTGCTGCTTCTGCTTTTCTATAGATTTGAAGGTCTTCCAAATTAAAAAAATGAAGGAAAGAAACATAAATATATTTTAATTGCATTAATTTGCGGGAGAGGATATACTTGGCAAGTAATCAATCAAATAATAGTCTTATCTCTTCTTGGGGCATTTCTTTCCCAGGCTCAAGAAAGCCAGGCAACTTAAGTTATTGGATGGTCATGGACTTAGAATTGAAGGAAGCAGAATGACAAAGTGCATGCACAAAAGCAGACTTCTGCTTCTTACCTGAGTCTGCTTGCTTAGGGAGCACCATATGCATGGTTACCTGGTCCGCCTGGCTCTGTTTACTGTCGAGCCACTGCTATGATAGAGAGAGAGAGAGAGAGAGAGAGAGAGAGAGAGAGAGAGAGAGAGAGAGAGAGAGAGAGGTGGACTTCCCTCCCTCATCCTTGCCTGCCCTTCTGTCCAGTTGTGGATAGGAGGGCCTGAACAAACAGTGACATATGTTAGCTATCTGTTTTTCAAATAATTTGCCCCCCATCCCCTCCCCGTGACATGCTTTCCTTTAGCAGTTTCCAGTGAGCCAATTGGATTACAGCTTCTCCAAGTCTAGGCTGGTCCTGCAGGCCCACCTTTAACGCTGGGATTACCTATGGGCATTTCCTAAGGCTCTGTCAGCAACATATTTACAGCCAAAGCTTGGTGGGTTTTTTCACACCCACAGTCATTCTAGGGCTAGCTCCAGATTCTGAAGTCCCCCTGCAGCACCATCCACTCTGACTACCTTTGTTTTCTTAGTTTGTTCTATTTTGCCATGACCCTGTCATAGATGGTCGTTTTGTTCCTAACATACTCAGAATATCACTGCTTCTTTGTGTCATTGGCACTGCTCTGCAAATGTATTTTGCAAGCAGTGTGAGCTAAAGACGGTATAATAGATAAAATGATAAAATTAGATAATTTATATAAATGTACTTTGAAAGTTAAAAGCACCGAACAAATGTAAGGGACTAGTTTTGCCGTGATGTAGTAGGTAAAGCCAGCAACTGCTCCCGGCCAGTCTTTGTAGGAGACCAGCACCAGAAGATCCTCAGGCTCATCATTTTTATTAGGTTTAGGGTTTTCTGTTTCGTTTTGTGTGTGTTTGTAGTGTGTGTATATGCATGTGTACGAGTGTGTGTGTTCATGTGCACTCATGTGCATGACTGCAAGTATCCACAGAGACTAGAACCTCCATTTCCTCTGGAGCTGGAGTTACAGGTAGTTGTGAGCCACGCTATGTGGCTTCTGGGAACCATACTCAGGTCCTCCATAAGACCGGAATGAGCTCCATAGCACTGAGCTATCTGTCTCTCGAGCTCCCTGCTCTGTGGTTTTGCTGCCACGCATTTCTCTCCCATTCTCTGTCTTAATATGAGATGAGGAGTCTCTGGGGAGCAAATACTCCCACATACTGCCACAACCTATTTAAAGCAGACCTCAAAGTGGCTATTTATAGTTGGTGATATATGCAAGACCAGACCCTTAGCACTTGCATAAGGCCTTTCTAGATGATAGGAGGTCTTCCCATTCAAGAAACCAGTTACAGACTCAGAAGCTGTTTGGTGAACATGTAATTCAAGCAAAGAAATTGGATAGTCACAATAGATTTTTTTTAAAAAAAAAAATCAAATGTAGGTACCTGATACATCGTCCTCCTTAGTGTTTGGAACAGTCCTATCTAGAGATGTGCAGAGTCATCATCTGGAAATACACATGGCTTTCCATGGTCATCCTAGAAACATGCTGACATGTATCCTCTCCTGTGCCTAGCTCACTTTACTGCTCATCTTAAGCATTACGTCATGTTGCCCTTTCCTATGCTGTAGTATGTCTTCTGCTCAGTAACAATTTCCTGGTGTCATTTCTGGACACCTTCACATCTCCACTTCCCAGTAGACATGCAGGATGCTGTTCCCTGCTTCCAAGTCCACCCACACCTCAGTCGGTCAGCATTTTTACTCACCTTCCCCATCACATGAGTAGTTCAGGGATCTCCACCACCAAAGGCTGCTCTGTTGTTCTCACGCAGAAGTGTGGCTGCTGCCCAGAGGCAGAAAGAAATAGCTGCAAATCTGAACCCAGGCAGCGCCAGTTGTTTTTGTGAACCAGAAATCTAAGCCAGTAATTTTCAAAGACGGAACACTAAAGCTTAGGAAAATAAATGATTCAATAGGATCGCATTTGTAAAGTACTTGGCACATAGTAGGCCTGCAGCAACCATTTGTAAAAAGAAGAAACCAGTTGTCCAAGGTCTCCCAAATGGTAAATGGCAAAGCCCAAACCCCCAAGCCCACTTGTCTCCCCTTAAACACAGGGCCTCCAAGGTCATCTCCAATATTTTGCTTTCGTCCTTTGCTTTCTGAAGTATTTTGTGAGAAGAACAGCAGGGACTGTCTGTGCTCTTCTTTCATTGTGGACTGGAACTTGTTGACTTCAAGGTCAGAGTAAATTTCCTTGAAGCTTTTCCTAAACCCCTGCCTGGGAGGCCTTTGTTTGATTAAATTCTGCCTTTTATTTTCATCTGTGCATCCTTATCTCCTTTTTCTGACTTCTTGAATGCAAACTGTTGAAGTGTGAACTTGTTCATCTTTCTGTCGGCCACAGTCAGCGCCAGCATAGAGCCTAGCACACAGTAATGCTTGGTGAATTTCTGGGGACCGAAGCTGAATTCCTCAGTCCCTAACTACTGCAGTGTTTGCACATCGTCTGGCAACTGGCTGCAATCCTACATGAATTTCTTATACCACAAGCCAAGGGAAACTAGGCTTGCTAGTCTCAAAATGCAATGGAACTAACTCTTCCAACAACTCCATCTTCCTCTTCCTTCACTACCCTCTACTTCCAAAGGCCTCTACTTCCATTACTGCTTTCATTTATTTATTCATCCAGACTCATTTGGTGACATCTGGATACTAAAAATGCCACAGTCAAAACGCTGTCACTGCCTTACAGAATTCGTCAATCTCTGGTTGGAGATGGCCCCCCAAAACAGCCTTAAAATCAGTGTGGCACACATACCTGTAACCCCAGCACTCAGGGAGATCAGAAGTTCAAGGTCACCTCAGCTACAAAGTAAGTTATAGCCCAACGTGTACTAGATGAGACCCTGTTTAAAACAACAAAAAGGAACTTGTGCCGGGTGGTGTTGGCACACACCTTTAATCCCAGCAGATTAAAGTCAGAGGCGGGCAGATCTCTGAGTTCGAGGCCAGCCTGGTCTACAAGAGCTAGTTCCAGAATAGGCTCCAAAGCTACAGAGAAACCCTGTCTCGGGGAAAAAAAAAAAAAGGAACTTGTAAATCTACTAGAAATTTTACAGTCAACACACAATCAACTGGTTCCACATTGCGATACGTGCTAATAAGGAAATTAACAGATGATACAGAGGTTAAGAAGGATCTCTGGGACAGTCAAGGAGAGGCCTGAAGTATGAAAGATGGGAAGGATCCCAGCAAAGCTAAATTCCAGTCAGTGTGCGAAAAGAGCCGGCACACTCCCGGAAAGGGAAAGATGCTCGTGCGCATCTTTAAGGAGAATGGGTGGGATGAGCTCAAGAAGACAGGAGCCTCAACAAGTGCTGGCCACTTTGGATGGACGGATGAGCAGCAATCTGACTTCAACTACACTGGAAACCAAGGACTTTTTTAGCAGAGTAGTCAGATGGCAACAATGTGGATACATTCTGAACAGTGTGCCATTAGGTGAGTTGATGGCTGAAAACACTTTATAGAAGGTGCTTATACAAATACATGGTTAGTTTAAGTCAAACACTCCATATGGCCTCCTAATGCAATTGACAGGTTCAATAGATATGAGACAGATGAAGCTTCTGCTGCCTCTGCTTTTGTTGTCCTTTTGTTTTGCTTTGATTTTGCTCATGTGTTTTTGAAATAAGGACTTGCTGTTTAACCATAGCTTGTCTGGTACTCACGATGTAGCCCAGCCTGGCCTCAAACTTCCAGTTATCATCCTATCTGAGCCACTGAATGCCACCACACCCTGCTAGCATACTGTTTTACAGGGCTTTTAAAAACTAATTAAGTCAATTTTATTCCAAAATATAGTCACAGTGAGGGTGCTTGCTGTCAAGCCTGATGATGCCTTGAGTTCAGTCTCCGGGACCCACATAGTGGAAAGAGAGATCTGACTCCCAAAGGTTTTCCTCTGACTGCTAGGTGCACCCTGTGGCACATTATGCACACACAGAAATGAATAAATGTAAAAAAAACAAATACATTATTATCATTTAAATATAGGTAGCATTTGTAATTGTGTGTGCTATGCTTTTATATGACTGGTAGCTCAGGGCGATGTGTTTTCCACAACATGACAGCTACAGGGTCACTGGTCAATAGGAAGTTTCCAGTTCCATTTTTTGTCTGTGTTCATGTGTGTGTTTGTGTGTGCAGGTATGTGCACATGCGTACTCATGCATGTGGAGGGCAGAGGTCATTGTTAGGCATCTTCATCCATCACTATCTACCTTATTTTTTGAGACCAGGTCTCTGATTTGAACCTGGAGATCAATGATTCTGCCAGGCCAGCTGTCTAGTGAGCTGCAGGGATCTGCCTCTCCTCATTTCCCCACGGCTGGAACTCCAGGCTTGTGCTAGCCACCACACCCTGCCTTAACATGGATGTAGAGATGCAAATTCACATTGTTGTGCTTATGCAAGCTCTTTAACAACTGAGTCAGCCCCAGTTCCCCTTAATTTTCTTTCTTTTTTATTCTGGAGTTGAACCCAGGACCCTGTGCATGCCTAGCAAATGACTTACACTTGACTATATATCTCCAGCCCAGTTCCACTGTAACCTTACAGTACAATGACTGTTATTCACAGAGAGAGAGAGAGAGAGAGAGAGAGAGAGAGAGAGAGAGAGAGAGAGAGAGAAGAGGGGAGAGGAGGGGA
>NC_022026.1:21473045-21521849 GCF_000317375.1 Microtus ochrogaster
GAGACAGGGGAGACAGGGGAGACAGGGAGACAGAGAAACGATAACAGACCAAAGAAGCATTATGCAGCACAGGGGTATACTCATATTGACATTTTTAAGATGATACCAATTGTCATTCAGATTGCATGGAATAAAAGTGATGCAAAATTCAGTACAGTGACCCAGGTGCCAAGCCATGAGGGGCTAGGCTAGGGTGATAGAAATAGAGGCAGGGAAAGCAGCTCAGGAGGCATTGTGAAAATGGACAGATTTCTTGATCATTTGCATGGGTGGCCCCTTTGTATTCTTGCTTAGGAAATTTGACCCTGTGCAGCAAGAATGACAAAAAAAATCATTTTGGTTTGGTTTACTAGGTTTTTTTATTTATGTTTTTGAGATTAGGCTCTCACTATGAACCTCTGGTAAGCCTTGAACACACTATGTAGACTAGGGCTAGTTTGTAGCAGTTCCGACCCTGCCTCCCAAGAGATGGGATTGCAGCTGTGCACCAGCATTCCCGCTGACAAAAGATAACATGTGTGCTACAACTGACCCTTGATTTCCCAGCCAGTGGTCTCCTTCTTCTCCACATCTACTCTACTTTTGGCAACTTTGCTGCCTCTGTGGCTTCTTCCATACAGAATCACTCACCAGGTCCAACCCCTTCATTTCTCTCCTGTACTGCTTTGTCCTGCCATGTCCAGCATGCTTTAGGTTATTGCAGCTCTCTGCTAGCCGGCCTGGTCTCTCCTTGTAGCCTCGCAGCATAGGCCGTCTGTAATGGCATTTCCACTGTGCCTCCACTAACTCCAGCAACTCCCTGCCCATTTGAATGGGAACCCGAACTTGCTGCAGCGGCTTCACGGTGCTTCCTCTGCTCAGTTTGCCTAGCCCTTCTTGTCCGCTCTTGCCTCCCACTTTAGTAGAGTCCACACCTTTAGTTCCAAGCTTCTCCGCAGCTCTCTACCCACTAGACTAGCCATCCTGAGCACGAAATTCTGTCTTTTGCTTCGTAAAACTTGTTAAATAACGAAAAACTTAATAAATCCCAGAAATATTGATCAAGAAAAATAGAAAACATAGATACTGGCACAGCCACCAAAATTCAGTCAGAAGCAGCACATGGTGCCACGCACCCAGAGTCCCAGTGCTTAGGAGATGGAGACAGGAGGATCAAGGTACGCAAGGTCAGCTTTAGCTATTAGCAATTTTGAGACCTGGGCTTTTTTCCCCCTCAAAAATAGAAAGAAGTTCAGTCAGTAATTTAAACTATTTTACAAGGAAAGAAGAGTATGTGTAGATAGTTTAACCAAACAGTCAAAGATGAATTAATTCCAGTCTTAGAAAAGTTCTTGCAAATAGAAAGAAATGGAGCCCCACCCAGCTCACTCGATGGAATTACTATACTCCTCAGACCCAAACCACACAAAGGCATCATTGGAGTGTGCCCTCCTTGAGGGACAGAGAAGGAGGCGAGTGTCTGAGCAGAATGAATAGCAGAAAGAATAGCAGGTGATGAGGTTTTACCAAGTCATAACTATAGGGCTGTTAAGGAACCTGTGAATGAATTTGACGGGACTGAAGAGAAAACCATGCTCTCTCTGGCTACTGCTGAAGAATAGTCATTGGAAGGACAAAAGCAAAAGCAGAGAGACTGGTGAAGAGGCTCTTTCAAGCTCTGTTCACCACATCTACTGTGAAAATGAAGCCGTTCTCAGCAGTCAGACTGCCGACGTTCCAGGAAATGTTGAGAGAGCTCGAACGGAGGTGCAATTATTATGAAGGGCCCCAAAGGAACCCTCTAGAGGGACTAGAGTCATAGCAATGCGAATCTGCATTTCCTTGTAAAGAAAAAAAGAGACTGTTGGTTGACAAATGATGAGGAAACAAAGAGACTGGCTTCTATATGGATTATCTGCAGTCATATTTAGAACGTGATCAAGGGTGTTACCCTGGGCTTCTGTTACAAGATGAAGCCTCTGTATGCTCACTTCCCCCATCAGTGGCATTATTTAGGAAAAGGTTTTTCTCATTGCAATTGAAAATCTCTTGGCTGACCAAATTCAATGGAAGACTGGAGAAATGACTCAGAGCACTTATTTCTCTTCCAGAGGACCCAGGTTCAACTCCCAGCACCCATGTGGTGGCTTACAATCATCCATAACTCCAGTTCCAGGAGATCTGGCATTCGAGGGCACCAGGAACACATGTAGTGTACATACATACACGTAGGCAAAATATTTATGGGCATTAAATAGAATAAATATAAAAATTAATTTTAAGAAATGAATAAAACTGCTAAGCTATAGGAAAAAATGCATCTGCAGTATTCAGACAAGGACGGGTGTTGCTTGTTCTGTCTCTCAAGGACGGAAGGACAAGGTAATCTTCGAAGGAAATGATAGTGAATGTGTTTCAAATTCAACAAGCCACAATCGTTAAGAAGAAGCTATCAGAAAGTTTTGGGGTGGTATCTATGTGTATGAAAATTAACAGTGCAGATAAATGAGACCTAAGTCACCCACCTCCAGAATCAGGATCCTGAACTATAACTATGATTTGGGATTTCTTTAGAGACAATGAAAGACTAATAGTGAAAAAGGGGGAAGCTGTCTCCAAGTCCATATTAAAAAAAAAAAAACAAAAACCTTAAGTCCAGGTTAGAGACTTTCAGAGTGGAAGGGTTAGAAAGAATCTCTGAAGAACCACTCCAAACCAACAATAAAAATTAGTGATGACTGCCAAAACAACAAAGACCAAATAAATAGATAGATAGATAGATAGATAGATAGATAGATAGATAGATAGATAGATAGATAGATAGATAGATAAAATAAAGCCCAGTCATTCAAAGTCTCCAGAAATTGTTCCTAGGGCATATAGTGATCAGCAAGAAAAATCTACTGACTCTCAAAAAGGACAATGATAGCCTGTGCTATCTGATCTAGGACCCGTTCCCCCAGCACGGCTTCCCGGTTCCGCTTTACACAAGTGCTCTACACTCCTCTGAGCAGTAACAGGCAAGAAACTGAAGCTCTTTCTTTCCCTAGTTTCCAGGCTACATATGATTTCGCTCAAAGAAGAGCAGGTAGCTGTATTTCTTAGCTTTCCAAATCCTTTTGCAGAAGTTCTAAGGCAAGAAATCATCTGGTCAAGAGGACCAGGTCTCTCTCCCTCTACCCACTTTCCCCTTGAAGGACGCAGCTCTGCTCTAGGCATGGCAGACTGAGAATGTAAAGGCCCTGACATTTCTAACCTCAGCTCACTCACACGCAGAGATTGCACACAAAGAAGGGTGTGCCAAGAAGGCAAGGCGCTGATAGCCTTCAGAGCCCCGTGGATGTAGGATGTCACTGGTAGAACAATGAGCTGCCATCCCTAGTTCTGGGGCAGTAACATAGGTGCTCTGCCCATGGGAGATAGGATAGCCATCAAGACAATGAACTGCTAGACCTGTTTGAAGGGCTAGACATTTGGACTGGGAAACCCCATGCCTAAGGACAGTATTTTTAAAATCGCAAAGTATAGTGGAGAAAATTTAAGAGAAGACAGACTAGTAGCTCTATGATGCAAATAAAATAGCCCAACAGCCATTTTAGTGGAGAGAACCAGGGAAAAGACAACAAAGAGGCCTCCTGGTATCACAGTCCTCTCTAGGAGTTGAGAATTGTGCTTGCGTCTTAGGCTACACCCACTCAGCAGCAATCAGCTCAGGCCTTAGGGCAGTCTTGAGCAGTCCCTGAACGGCACACTGACCCATCAACACAGGGGAAATGTATCATGGGCACAAGAGGCTTGATGATGCACTTCTGGCTAAACATTGACTGAATAATAACCTGCTCTAGCCCAAGGGCACTCCTGGGAAACCAAGCTTAAAATAAAAACCAAGCCCAGCCCCGGACAGTCTGGAGGACTGCACTCAAGCCCCAAGGCTTTTCGTCCTCCAAACCTATCAAAGAGGAAACTGCCAAACTGCTAATCTGGATGAATAGGGAGAAAGAATATAAACTCCTGAACCGTGTTAGTAAACACCAAACCAAAATCATCAGTGGGAAAACTTTTAAAACTTAAAACTGGCTTCTGTGGCTTAAAGACAGCCTCTGTCAGTGGCTTGTACAACCCAAAAGTTAAAAGAAGACTAAACAAAGGGGCGGACCTCAGCAATGACATCAGTAGCTTCACAGTGCAGGGGAGGAAGACTTCACAGAACAAATTCATTCAAATCAGTAAGCAAATAAGTGTCCAAGAAGTTAACAGCACAATGAACTCTGGTGGAAGGCGGGTAAAATCACTAACCAAAGATCCAATACCATCTTTTATTTATTTATTTTTTGTTTGAGCTCTTTTTTATTAATTTTTTTTCATGTATTTTACCTCCTGACCAGTTTCCCCTCCCTCCTCTCCTCCGGTTCCCTCCTTCCACCTCCCTCCCACTCCTCTCCATCCAATCCTCCGTCTCCATTCAGAAAGGGGCATGGGAGTCAACACAGCATGGCACATCAAGTTGAAGCAAGACCAACTCTGCTTCCTGCATCAAAGTTGAGTAAAGCAACCCAACTTGGGGATTGGGATCCCAAAAGCCATCTCAAACGCCAGGGACAGGTCATGATTCCATTCCTGGAAACCCCACAAACAGACCAAGCTACACAACTGGCATACACATGCAGAGGGCCTAGGTCCCAATATCATATTTTAAATAATAGGTTTCAACAAAAAAATTATGGCATATCAAAAAAAATAGCAAAGTATTCCTCATAGAAAAAAGGGCATTCAGTGGAATCTTGGAAGGGGCTCAGACGGTGAGTTAACGTTTCATCGCAATTACTATAACTACGCTCAAAGAACAAAAGGTAGAAATACTTAAGGAAATGAGGCAAGAGACAGGCTTTTCTCACAGATGTGATGTTACATGCTAATAATCCCTGCATTCTGTAGGCCGAGGCAGGAGGGATCATGAGTTCAAGGTTAACCTTCATTACATGGCAAGACCTTTTGTGGAAAAAGTAGAAATTCCGGAAGATAGGATGCCAGTAGAAACTGTAAAGGAAAAAGGAACCACATACATTATGTTTTTGGTTGGGGGGGGGTTTGTTTGTTTGTTTGTTTTCCTTCCGTTCTTTTTTGGGGGGAGGGAACAGGATCTGTCTATGTAGCCTCGGGTAGCCTGGAAAGCCTGTGTGGCAGTCTTCTTTGCTCGGCTTCCCAAGTACTGTGATGGCAGGTGTGTGTTACCTAGCTCCAAACAAATACTCTGGAATTGAAAGTTCAATAATTAAAATGCAAAATTTACTAGATAGGGGTTGACAATAGACTAGAGTTGGCAAAGGAATAAATCAAACGATGTGAAGATACATGAATAGCGATTATGCAATCTGCAGACAGTGAAAAGAATGAAGCTAAGCAGGCTCCGAGAAACGTAGGATGTAATTCAGTCCATCAGTGTACACGAGTGGAGGAGCGGAAAGAACTCAGGAAGGACAAAGAAAGATAGTCACAGAGATAATTGCTGAAGATATTATCTACATGCCCAGGTTCGCTTAATTCCAAGTAAGGTAAACAAAGGTCATAACAGGTAGTGAAATGCTGGAAAGCAAAAGACGCTCGAACACAAGAAGAGACAAAAAGACTCATCACATACAGATACCCAAAAAAGATTAGCAATTGACTTCTCATGAGGCATAATGCAAGCTTTTTTTCTTAAGGCACCAGGAGTTAGAGAGTTGGCCCAGCAGTTAAGATCACGCACTGCTGATGGAGAGGATCCAGGTTCTGTTCCCAGCACCTACAACCTTTTATAACTCCAGTTCCACGGGTGGATCTGACACACTTTTCTGACTTTTGGTGGCTCCTGCATGCATGTGGCACACACACACTTAGGTATATACACACATACACATAAAATAAATATTTTAAAATTTTAAAGGCACTAAGAATTATCTAGTAAAAATATCTTTACAAAATAAAAGTAAGCATTAGCCGTACCAGTTATGCAAGGAAAAAGGCATGCAAATAAAAAATCTTCAAAGCCAGATGTGGAACTGCACACCTTTAATGCACTGGGGAGGCAGAGGCAGCTGGATGGATCTCTGAGATGAAGGCTACCCTGGTCTTCCAGGATGGCAGGGCTACACAGAGAAACCCTGTCTTGAAAAAATAATCTGTTTTCAGATGGCATGATTCCATATAAATGAAAACCTGAAGATTCCACAAAAAAGACATTTAGAACTGATCAACAAATTGGTAATCTTAAAACTATTTGAAAAAAAGTATTTTTTAAGAAAAAAGCAGTAGCACTTTAGTGTGCCAGTAACAAACTTGCTAAGAAAGAAATCATAAGGGCAATCCCATTAATAATAGTTACAAAAAATAAAATACCTAAGGAATAAATTTCACCAAGGAAGTAAAAGACGTGTAAATTGACATTAGAAATATTGATTAAAAAGACAAAGTGAGCAGTGGTGGCAGCGCACGCCTTTAATCCCAGCACTCAGGAGGCAGAGGCAGACAGATGTCGGTGAGCTTGAGGCCAGCTTGTTCTACAGAGCTAGTTCTAGGACAGAGAAAGCTACAGAGAAACCCTGTCTCGAAAGAAAAATAAAAAAACAAAGTGATAGAAGAAGATGTGAAAAATGAAAAACTTCACTGCTCATGGATTAAAAGAATCAGTATTATTAAAAATGCCCTTAAGCAGGTGAGATGGCACTTGCCACCAAGTCTGACAACTTGAGTTCAGTACTTGGAACCCAAAAGGCAGAGCAAACTGACTCCTGCATGTTGTTCCCTGACCGCCACTGCATACCTGTGCCCACACATATAAAATACAATTAAAATGGAACACAGTTTAATACCGGAACAATTTACAGAGTCTGTGCATTCCCCATCAAATATGACACCATGCTTTATAGAAGTAGCCCCCCAAGACCATGGGAGAAGGTAGAAGAGGAGGGGAGAGAGAGGGAAGGGAACAGAGAAAAATATATAGCTCAATAAAAACTAAAAATAAAAAAGTAGCCCCCCCCCAAAAAAAACCCTTCTGCCTCTGCCTTGTCAGCATTTGCCTGCTGTCATTCAACAAGTAGAAAGACAAGTACTGGGGGCAAAAGTGTAAGAGTGGTGGGGGGAGGACGGGGGTAGGCAGAGCAAGAGGAGGGGAATCAATCGAAATAAGTATGAATGAAAATCCCATATCAAACCTGGTATATTGTAACATAATTTTAAAAAATTAAAATATTAAACAATTCTAAAAATAGAATGGTAATTACTAGAGGCTAGGAAATACAAGAGATAGGAAGATAGAGGGAGGTTAGGTAATGGGTACCTTCAGAACATAGATGAGAATAAGTTTCAGTGTTCTACAGTACTGTGACGTGATCACAGTTAACAATAACTTATTGTATATTTTATTAAAAACTAACAGACAGCAAGGTGACAGTGTCAAACGTAAAAAAATAAACAAATGGAGATGCTAGTTACTTCAATCTTATCAGTGCAGGTTGTGTATGTGTTTTGAAATATTGCACTGTATCCCCCATAAACAAGTGTAATTTTTACATTAATTAAAAGGAAAAGAAAAATGTAGATAAGAAAATATAAAAGTGATACCAAAACCAGCTAGCCTGGGTCTGAAAAAGCATGGGATAAAACCGGACTTGCTGAACATAGCGGACAATGAGGACTACTGAGAACTCAAGAACAATGGCAATGGGTTTTTGATCCTACTGCACGTGCTGGCTTTGGGGGGGCTAGGCAGTTTGGATGCCCAACTTACTAAACCTGGATGGAGATGGGCGATCCTTGGACTTCCCACAGGTCAGGGAACCCTGATTGCTCTTCAAGCTGATGAGGGAGAGGGACTTGATTGGGGGAGGGGGAGGGAAATGGGAGGCGGTGGCGGAGAGGAGGCAGAAATCCTTAATAAATAAATAAATTTAAAAAAAGTGATAAAGACAGTCCCAGTTTAAACGAGAACAGAGTTCACTGCCAGGATACCTTCTTTTAAAAATTGCTAAACGAGGTTCTTCAGAATGTAAGCAAGTAACTCCAGGCAGTAATCTGAATCCATATGAAAAATATAGAATACTAGTAAAGGTAATTATGTGGTTAATATGAAAAGATAATAAAATTGCATATTTCGTCCCCTTTTCTCTCTTGACTTATTTAAAAATTAATTGCATAAAACAATTATATTGTTAGGATTATAAACAGAAAAATATAATATAATTAATAATAATATAACACAAAGGAAAAGAATAAGAACAAAGCTCTGTTGCAATAAGGAAATGACACCAGATGGTAACTCAAATCCAGAGGAAGAAATGAAAACAACCTAAAGAGTAAATAAGAATATTAGTATAATGAACACTAAAAATACATATTCAATCTCCTTTCTTCTCCCAACCTTTTAAAAAGGCATAAAATTATATAAAGTAATAAAGAAGTAATGTTTTGTTAGGCTCATAATTTACATAAGTATGTGCATATGCATATGTAGTAATAACACCAAAAAGAGGAGGGTGCAATGAAGTTATATACAGTGCCTATATTTCACCGAAACTAAGGCAGCATAAATCTAAAGTTCTTTCTAGTAAATTAAAATGTTAATTGTGAGCCCTAAAGAAGTCACTAAGAAGGGAACTCAAATTTAACCTTTAAATGATGAAAATAAATTTTAAATCATATAGTAACTACCTAATGTAAAAAGAAAATAATCAAAACTCAGAACAGGCAAATATGGCATATACAAAACAAAAATCAAAATGCAGTGGATAGATAGTATGTAGGGCTGGAGAAATAGTTCAGTCTGTAAAGTACTTACCATGTAAGCGTGAGGACCTAAGTTTGATCCCCAGGACACATGGAAAAAAGAAAAGCCCAGTATGGCTGTTATCAGGGAGGTAGAGACAGGAGGATCCTAAGGCTCACTAGACAGCCACCCTAGCCTACTCAGGAAGCTCCAGGACAGTGAGTGACCATGTCTCAAGAGACAAGATTGATGGTGCCTAACAGATAATACCTGAGTGTGACCTCCAGCTTCTACATGTCTGGGCACCCGTACGCACCCACACACTCATATACACACAAATAAACAAAATGGCAGAGAATGAATAACAATGGGTGAACGGTCTAATCTAAAGGCAAATATTGTCAGACTGCTATTTTATAAAGTGAAATCCAACACTTCCCCATACCTGCATGGTGTTAGATTTGTAGAAATACAAATAAATTGAAAGTAAAAGGAAGAGGAAAATGATGAGCTATGTAAGCAACAACTCTAAAAAACCACATTGAATACACAAAGTAAAAAATAGACTTTATAAGAGAAGTATTGCTAGGAATATAAATAAACATTTCACGATGATAAAAAGGGTAAAGCCAGCCAAACCTGGTGGTGCAAGTCTTGTTATCCCAACTATTTCAGAAACTGAGGCAGGAGGATTGCAAATTCCGGGCTCCACAGTGAGTTTAAGGCCAGCCTGTCTTACATTTGAAGATGGGAAAAGAGTGCTAGGGATGTAACTCTATGGTAGAGAACTCGTCTAGCATGTATGAGGACCTACGCAATCCTTGGTACCGCAAAGAGAAAAAGGTCAGCTCATCATGAACACACAGTCAGTACACACCTGGAATCCAAGCACTGTGGAAGCTGAGCCAGAAGCACAATAATTCAAGGCTGACCTGGGCTACATAGCAAGGCTATCTCAAAAAAAAAGCATACAAAAACCAGCAGCAACAACAACAACAAAAAAAAAAAAACATGTAGGTACCTGACAGTGAACCATCAAAACAACCTAATAAAATAACTGACAGAATGGATAGGGAAAAAAGAAGAAAGATACAAACAATAATGTGAGGATTCAGTACCCTATTAATGGTTATCAAGTAAATATATATATGTATATTTATATATGTAGATAGAGGAAATAAAAGACTGAGCAACACTGCCAACTAATGAGACCTGGAACGTCTGTGGACACTCTACTAGAAAACAAAATAGACAGTCTTAAGTGTACGTGGAACATTCTCTAGAATGCACCATAGGGCTAAACCATAATAATATAGCACAGAAGAATGAGCCACTGAGATGCCTTAGCAAGTATCTTGCTGCCAACCTCTTTGAAATTTATCTATTTTTACTTTAACTTATTCATATGTTATACATTATGCGTGTTTTGTCTGCATATATGTCTATATACCACTTGGATGCCTGGTACCCCAAGGAAGCTGGAAAAAGGTGCTGGAACTTCTAGACCTCTAATACAAAGTGCTAAAGACTGAACCCGGGTCCTCTGGACGAGCAACAGATTGCTCTTAGCCTCTGAGCCATCTCTCTAGGCTTACTTGATGCCAAGTTTAATAACCCATACCTACATGGTGTTAGATTACAGCAAGTTGTTCCCTGACCGCCACATGTGAGCCATAGTATGGAAGTGCACAAATACACACAAATAAATAGATAAATATTGACAATTTTTAAAATTAAACCAATGAAATTATACAAACTATGTTCTCTGCTCCAACCGAATGAAGGAATTTACAAATATTTGAAAATTAAACTACAAATTTCTACATAATGTGTCAAAGAACAAATCATAAAAAAAATTAAACTATTTTCAGGGAAATGGAAATGAAAACATATCATATTTATGGGATGCAGCTAAAGCAGAGTCAGATATTTGTATCTATAAATACGTATGTTAAATGGGGAAATGGAGTGTTGGCTCAGCAGTTAAGAGCACTGATTGCTCTTGCAAAGGACCTGGGTTTGATCTCCAGCATTCAAATGGCGGCTCACAACCATCGTAACTATAGTCCCGGAGAATCCAGTGCCCTCTTCTGGATTCCACAAGCACTGAATATACATGATACACAGAAATACATAGCACCCCTCCAAAAAATTATAAAATAAGTTTTAAAGTTTGGTATGTATATATTTAAAGAAGACAGGGCTGGAGAGATAGCCTAAAAGTAAGTGTGATTATAGCTCTTTCAAAGAAGCCAGAATCTGTTCTGAGGATCCATATGGTGGTGTACAACTATCCATAACTGCAGTTCCAAGAGATCTGATGCCCTCTTCTTTCTTCTTCTATGTAGTATACACACATACATGCAGGCAAAGCAATACATATAAATAAATATGGTTTTTTTAATTATAAAAATATAGAAAATAAATAAACCTAAGAAAAATTTTAGAGCCAGACATTAGATTAATACTTTACTTCCACCTCCAAAGTCTCTAAAAGAAGAACAAACTAAACACAAAGCAAGCAGAAGGAAGGAAATAGATATTATAGAAGAAGACTGGTAGTAGAACATTTGCCTAATAGTCACAAGGCCCTGGGTTTGATCCCCAGCACCACAAAAATAAGAGTAGAAATAAATTTTAAAAAATAGAAAACACTATAAAGAAATTCAACAAAACCAGAAGTTCATTATTTTATAAAACCAACAGATTGACTAATGGAAAGAAGACCAAAATCAGGATCAAAAACAAAGACATTATTATGAGTTTACAGAAATAACCAGAGCTAAAAGAATGTTATAGACAATTATAAGTTTACACCTCCTATTGCCTAGATAAAATGGACAAATTTCTCAAAGGACACAAGCTAACAAAGCTCAGGACCCAAGAAAAATAGAAAATCAGGCCGGGCAGTGGTGGCGTATGCCTTTAATCCCAGCACTTGGGAGGCAGAGGCAGACGGATCTCTGTGAGTTCGAGGCCAGCCTAGTCTACAAGAGCTAGTTCCAGGACAGGCTCTAAAGCTTCAGAACTGACTATTAAAGAAAAGCCTCCCTCCAAAGAAAGGTCCATCTTCTCTTTCCAAGGACAGGCCATCCCTGGTATATCCTAACACATTTACAGAAGAATCAAAAACAGTCCTTATGTTAAGGAAGGGAAATTGTTTCCTAATGACTTTCATGATGCCATCATTACATATAGATTTCAAAACCTATAGTGCTACTGTTATGTCACGCGGGCATCCTAAAGAACAATACAAAGAACTGACAATCCAGAAATAAAGTCGTAGTTAGAGTCAGTTGGATCTGAAAATAGATATTAAGATTATTCAGCAAAGAGAAAATAATATATTAATAAATGGTACTCATGTAAAAAAAAGTGAGTTGGACCATGACTTCACATCATATTTTCCAAATAACAGAAAACATATCAAAACTCTGAATGTAAAAGCTGAAACTGTAAAACTCAGAAGAAGCTATGAATATGAATCTTCATTGCTGTATATTACACTGTAGTTTTAGGCACAATACCGAAAACAAAAGCTCTAATAAAAGATACAATAAATGGAACTGTACCAGGATTCAAAACGTTCTGGTTACAGGGGAGAAGCAGGGAGGAGAGCAGAGAAAAATGTAGAGCTCAATAAAGATAATTTTAAAAAAGGAAAAAAAACAAGTAGTATCTTTAGATAAATAGAGATTCAACCTATAAAGTAGGTGGGAATATTTAGAAATCATGTATCTGTTGTGGGATCTACATCTTTGATATGTAAAGAACTATTACAACTCATTACGAAAAGAAAAATAATTCAAAATGGACGAATAACCTGAAAGAGATCTTTCTCAAAAGGATCTATACAAAGGATTGACAGGATGGCTCAGGAGGTGGGGGCACTTGCCACCAAGCCTTACAACCTGAGTTGACTTTCAGGACCCACATGGCAAGGACCACCTCCCACAACTTTTCTTTGATCTCCATACATGCACCAGGGCACATTTGCACATGCGTACACACATACACATGAATGAATGAACGAATGAATGAATGAATGAGTAAACAAATCTAATAAAACTTTAACCAATCTATTCAAATGTCCAAGAAGAACATGAGAAGGTGTTAGTGGTGCCAAACCCCATGTGAGATATCATTTCACACCCACTAGGATGATACAATCAAAATGAGAAACAGTAACTAGTAAGAGCCGACAAAGGGGAAAACAGAATCCTCAGGTGCTGCCAGTGGTAACATCCTATCACAGCTGCTTCCGAGCAGTCTGGCTGTTCTTCCAAAGGTTAAACCTGTGAGTCAGCAGTTCCACCCCTAGCTGTTTACCCAGTGTAAACATGAGGACACCAAGAAAACAAGACCCTCTAAGTCAACACGAGCAAAGCTCACATGAGCCCACATACTGACTCAGCAGGCACGGGACCTTCGTGGGTCTGCACCGGGTCCTCTATTTATAATGGCGTCCAATTTTTGGCTTTTCAAGACAAGATTTCTTTGTGTATCATTGGCTGTCCTGGAACCAACCCTGCAGACCAGGCTGGCCTGGAACTCACAGAGATCCCCCTGCCTCGGCCTCTGGAGTGCTGGGATTAAAGGCCACCACCACCAGGCTCTTTCCTTCTGTGAGCTTCTTGTCCAACTCTGAAGTGATAATTTTTGTCTTATCTCACTATATATATTATTTTGCTATATATTAAAAAATGAATAAATGACACTTGGGTAAAGGTTAACAACTGCACTGTCGCTTATACTTGCTGGAAGAGAAAATCAGTTTTCTCCGATAGAGTGACACTGTGTATATCAGCCACTTCAGACAGGCCTCACATTCAGGAGTAGTTGACCAACATAAAATGGACCCTACATTTTTCTTTGCTTGTTTGTTTTGGTTTGGTTTTGGTGGGTGTGAGTGGGTGCACAGGTCTGCCCTTATTTGGTTATAATTTGGTAGGTTGTGATTTTTCCGCTGTTGTTGTTTTTCTTTTTGGACGTGGTTTTACTTTGCTTTCTTGGGTTTTGTTATTGTGTTGTTTTTTTTTTTTTGAGAAAGAACTTAGGTGAGTAGGGAAGGGGAGAGGATCTGGAAGGACTTAAGGGAGAGGAAAAATATGGTCAAAATATATTTAAACTTAAGATTTGTTTTAAAGTATAATAGAAAAAGAAAGCATTCGTACACAAATGTTCACAGAAGTACTATTCATGTTACTTAAAAAATGGAGATAATCCAAATATCACAGATGATGAGCATATCAATAAAATGTGGTAGTGCATAGTCATACAATGGAGTATTGTGGAATGGTAATAAGGAGTAATGGAGCGCTGCATGGAAAGACCACATGCTTTAGCAACGGTAGATTAGGATTTGCCTAAAGCCGCTCAGGGCAGAGAGAGGTACAGTGAAGAGCGACTGCTAATAGATACTGCTTTCCTTTACAGGAAACCAACATAGTCTCTAATTAGGTTGTGGTGAGGGTTAGACAGTGCTGTAAATACATTAAAAGGCTAAATGAATGAGTTTTATGCTGTAGAGATAATATCTTAATAAACTCACTTTTAAAAAATTATGATGTCTTGAACTGGGATAACCTAAGTACATCGTGAGAAGTGATGGGAATCCATACATATTTTCAAAGGTAGAATGAGTAGGATTTTCTAACACATCGTATGTGGGCTGAGGGAATGAAAGGTCTCAAAGATTTCTCTGAGCAACTCAAATTATGGAGTAAGCAACTGAGCTAGAGAAGACTGTGGGAGGCACAGTTTCAAATGAAAAGTTAAAGAGTTCAGTCTGGACGTACTGAGTTGGAGATGTCAAGTTGGTAGCAGGGAGAAATACAGCTATCTAGCTATTTCCTGACAGTGAGCTGGACTAGCATTATAAAATTGGGAGTTAACATACGGATAACTTTAAAATGACGAGATGAGCGAGATCACCAAGGACTATGTAGAACCAAAGAGGAGGTGATGTCTAGCGACTGAGCTCTGAGATAGTCCCAAGTCGAAATGTTGGAGAAGAAATGAGAACTAGCAAATCAGACAGAAAGCAGCAGAAGAAAAACAGAGAGGGAGAAGGAAAATCAGGAGTGTAAAGTTCTGGAAGCCAGGTGACAGAGGTGTTTCAAAGAGGAGGTTGTGGCCAGCTGTGTCACATGCTGCTGAGAAATCCAGCAAGATAAGAACTGAAAATTGACTATTGCACTAAGCAACAGCGTAGTCACGGGGGAGCTAGATGGAAGTCTGATTGATATACATTTCAGAGAGAATGTAAAGAGATCAGTGTCATGTCTCTACAGCAGCCACAAGAATCAAAAGTGAAATTAAAACTATGACAGCAGTAAAAATAGGAGGGTGTCAAGAATAAATCAAACAAACTATGTGCAAAAGATCCTTTGTGGAGGAAATTATAAAATGTTATCAAGATAAAGAGCTGTGTCTTGTTCAGAGGTAGAAAGACTCAATATTGTAAAGCTATCCTTTACAATCAATAGATAGTCTAAAGCAATCAATATAGCTATTGTAATGCCTATCAAAAATCTTAGAGAGCCTTTCATGAAATTTGATGAGCTGGTTCTAAATTTTGTATAGGTATGCAAAGAAAAGCCAAGGCATTCTTCCAGAGCAGTACGAAAGGACTTCCTGTATCAGATATTACGTTACCATACAGTGTGATGGGGTGAGGGTAGGATGTGGGGGAGCGGCTACTTCAGTGTAGTTGGTCATAGTCATTTGATTGTCAAGGGTAATGGAAGGTTTACAGCTACATATTCTACTATTAGGCTCATGATTTACATATATACTAAGTGTTTAATGTAGAAATTACATACAAATATGATTTATATATAAATATTAAGCATTTGTACATATCAATTATATCTTATTTTAAAATGAGAACTGGAGAGGAATTCTTTTCTTCTAAGATTTTCAGGTTGAATCCTGCAGAAAAATTATGATGAAAACATTTCAGATTCGCTCTTCTGGCAATTTCCAAGTACACAGCAAGTTAGTGTTAAGTTAGAAATGGTGTTTTTTCCTCCTACCTGGCATGTACATCCTTTGGCCAGTGTCTCCCTACTCTCTCCCAGCCCAGAGGATATGTTCTTTAGCTTGATTCTACAGTGCGTTCATATGAAAACAACACCTCATCTACTAAAAATATATCCAGTCTCACAGGGCAGTGGGGGGTGGTTACTGGAGATAGAATCTAGGCTTCCATGAATGCTGGCCAGTTTACTACCACTGAGCCGTACCTGCAGCCATTACACAGCTTTTGGTGAAAGAGGTTTTTATGAAGAAAGTGAAAAAATAAAGCGCGACTTGTGAGCAGCTGTTCGCCTTCACAGCAGCCTTGCTGGCCTGGATGCATGGTTCTCCCTGTTTCCCTTCCATTTTCTGCAGAGCCAAGGACAAATTACAGACACTGTGGTCATTCCCAGGAAGCTCAGTAGTACAAGAATAATCGTGGCCTCTCTAGTGGTCAAGGGTGTGCTCCGGCACTGAGCTTCCCAACGTTGTCCTAGGATAGCAATTGAAATGGACAGACTGTGACATGGTAGATACCTTTGGAGCTCTCTAAAGGTGCAGGGCTGGAGAATGGACAGAAACCATTTGGCTAAAGCACCAGAGACCTGTTGTTTTTTTCAAATGTAATTTTCTACCAGCTCATGTGACTCAAGACAACATCCAATTCTTCCAGAGTCCTCTTCAAGGTCTTCAGGGTTTAACTAGAATACACTTTGTAGTCTCCTCCAGTCTAAACAGACAAGAATTCTAAGTCCACCTGAGGGGAAACAGCTTGCACATTTCCCCTCCTGTCTCCAGGCTGGTGAGTAATTAACCTCCCTCTATTGATTAGGGCTCCTCAAAGTATCGCTGAGTCGGCTGTCCAGAAGTATAGAAAACAAACCCACGTGCATCTACAAATGGCCATTCTTTAATCAGGAACTCCCACTTACATATTTCATTTTGAGACTATAAATAGAAGGTGTAAGCGAAACTCTCCATGCTGCCTGTAACAAGTGGCTTCTGGGTGCTGGGCAGAGCCATCCTGTGTGTTATTCCTCATATGGACACTTCCAGAAAGGAACACCTGCAAGCCTCTTTACAGATGTGTGCCCCCACTGGACTTCCCTTATCTTTACATTTTTCCTGTGCTTCATGGCAACCAGAGCAGTGACCAGAAGAAACCTCTATGTGTGCAAAATGAGCCTGCTCACTGAGGGATGGACTAGTGGGCTAGGCATCATCTGAGCCAGCTGCTTCTCCCTTCTCTCCCTCCCCATTTGGAGACTGCCTTCCCTCTGCCAGGGATGCTGAGCCCTTAGATTGCCAGCCAGTGAGCAAGGCTGAGCTGAGCGGACTTCCTCATGTCAAACCTCCCCTTGGACATAAGAGGCCCGGGCCTCCGATTCGGAACTGGAGAGGAAATCTGTAAAGTAATCTGTAAAGTACAGAGCACTTGCGTGCCCTGCCGTCACATCTTCATCCTCTCCTTGGAAATGGGCTGGCCTTGTTTCAGGCGGCCTTTGCAGTTCTCGCTTGCTTTGTTTCCTCAGCAGCACTTTTGAGGAACTAATTTATGAAGGCAACAGGGACTGTGTGTTACTCTGGGTGAGTCACTGGCCTAGAGTCAATAGTGGGGAGAGGCTCAGAGATGAACAAACACTGCCAAGGGTGGCTTCAGTCCAGTACCCAAATGTTCACATCATTCTCCCACCCTTTCCATTTTAGGGTGAAAGTAATCAGGGACAAGAGGGGGAAGGGATTTATGGGAATAAATAAGATACTGTCTCCCAGCCAAAGCAACATTCAGATTCTCAGCTGGCAGAGGAATTCCTGAGCCTGATCTGTAGTGAAAGCATGAGCAAACTGCTAAATGGAATGCAAAGAGAACCCAACTTAATCTCCGATCCAGACCATCTACAAGGAGTCTCTCCCGGGCGCCCAGTACTATTCCTGGAAGGCACAGCGCTCGCCTCGGTGGCCCCGCCCTGGTGTGAGAAATTCAGGCCTCTGTCAGTGCCAACTCGGGCTCTTATTTCTGCCGTCCAGTTGCTTTGGTGAAATAGGAGTGAACCCTGCCTATCCATGAAAGGGCAACTCTGAAAGCGATTTATAAACTGTAAAGTACTAGGGAACGTCAGGTGGCCCTGTCACTCATCCATTTCTGTTATATACTGCACTCCTTCAGTTGTCTTTTCTCATTATAGGACAAAAAGCAAAGAATTTTGTGGTAAGAGGTCAGGCCCTGCATATAATCAATCATGCACAAGTCCCACCGCATAGAAGCATAAATCGGCCTTAATTCTGGATTTCCCCGTCGACACATGGAGAGCATTTGCCAGTCAGCGACCTCACAAAGACGTCACAGAATGGTCAAGAAATGACCCCAGAAAAGCTCTCATTGGGGGAAAGCTGTAAAGCCTTTTGAAGGCAAAACTTTCCATTCCAAAGGGCGATTATTATTTCTGCATTGAGGTAAAAGCCCGTGTGTTTATACAGCCTTTGATTCTGATGTCAAATGTCCGATGGCTCCTCAAACTCTGCTCCCAAAGAAAGAGAAGGCAGTCATGCTGGGGTCCCTGTAGCTAGTGGTGGGCTCTGCCCAGAGTGCCTGGCCGATGAGATCAAAGAGCTGAGCCTCAGCACTTTGTAGGGTGGGTCACCCTGGGGCTGTATGAAAGAGCTTCCATCTCTGGCAAGCACCTCACCCAGGCTTTACATTTAGTAAATAAAGGAACTTGAAGTTTATGATAAATAAAAAATTAAGATCATCATTTTATTCATCCCTCTCCCCATTGTTTATTTTGAATGTATACTTAATAGCACTTTCCAGAAGCGAGCAAGCTCTTGTAGAGACAAAGAGGGCTCTAATACCAAGCTGGCAGGGAGGGAGTAGGCATTGCATTCCTTCCCTCCCCATCCTCCTTTTCCCAGAGCCCATCCAGCTGACAGGTGCCAGAAGGGAAGAAATGTTAGTAAATGTTAGTTTCCAGCCCCAAAGAAGCTGTCACAAAAGGGAGACAGAACAAGAGAGCTCATAAAATCCTTCAACTGAGGGATGTAGCGAGACCTATCTAATTACACAAGATTAGAAACGGTTTAACTTGGTGAGAATGTGCTACATGTGGAATGAAAGAAAATGACACCTCCAGCGCCCTGTAATGATACTGTATTGGGAGGAGAGCACAAAGGGTTTGTTCACGCTATCAGTAACACCAGTTTTTCTCATCCAGCAGTTTAGCCACATCTGGTTTTAATATGGTGGTCTAAGCAAAGTCAGTTAACTTTTCACCCACTGTTCTGGCCCTCCTTTTGCTTCCTTCGCGTATAGTTCCATTTGTATTGGCGTTGTCCTTCTCCCGCCCATGCCTCTGCAAGCTGACCCAGGCCGGAGGGGATTCCACTGAGAAACTGTGCTTATCTCGGGACTCTAGAGGCTTTTACTGTTCAAATAGCATGTTGTTTTGAAAGCAAGGCTTAGTCTTTGTTTTAGCTAAACTCAACAGAATTTAGAAGTGTCCTTCTACCTAATTCGCTCAACCACCAACACTAAACAAGAACTCACTCAGTTGTCCGGGAATTGTGAAACATCCTGGGTTCTTAACAAGAAAGTCAAAGGTCGCTCTAATTACTTTTTTTGGTGCCAGGGTTCAAACCTGGGGCCTTGTACTTATTGGGTAAGCACACTACCACTGAGCTGTGTCCCTAGCCCCTCATCCAAGTTACTCCTAACCAGAATGCTTTGGGGAGTCTGGCACCCATCTACTGGGTTTCTAGCAAATATAGGATCAATTGGCCATTTTTTGTGCCTATGTTGAGGGGAAAGGATCTTTGTTGACTATATACTAAAGGGACTATAAGATAGGCATATTTCTTATAAAAGCAGAACTTTCAAACTATAAAACAAGTTATTGTATACATCAGTTTTTAGAAGAAAAAAGAGGTTTGCTCCCCACATTCAGAAAACAGGAGATTTTTCCAAGTGTCTATGACTAAAGGCCACGTTTCAAAATTATTTAGTTCTTTGATGTTAATTAATATTTGCTAATCTTTGCCTTATTTATATTTGTACCACATAGTGCCTTCGTGAATAGATGTTAGGAATTGTCCCGCTGTGATTATAAGGTACAATTTAAATTGTATTCTTTTGGTTCTTTTCAGGACCTTTTGTTATGTTCTGAGTCTCATTGGAGTCCAGATCATGATTGTTAAGGAAGTGTAAGAATTATCACCGAGTCCTCTGAAGGGTGTCGAGTTTCAGGTGGCCTCTGGTATATTTTTTTTCTCATCCAAAAGCACTAGACAAGGCACTTCCATAGCAAATTCCTTAGCCCAAAGAAGAGACTGCCAGTGGACTATTTTATGCCCTCGGGTAGGGCAGCAGAGGCAACAACTTTCAGGCACACGTAATGTTCTGTGCCTGAAACATTACAAAGACATTTATGTAGGACTGATGCCCGCTGTCATGGCACTATAGAAGGTCAGCCAGAATCTTGTGTGTAGCCTTGACCTAAGAGAAATGCCATATTTACTGCATTCAAAATCAACAAGACTTTTGTGAGCATATACTATGTGCAGGGCCTTGTTACGTTCCTCTGGCATGCTCTGTAACACATTGGTAGATTTTTTTTATTTTGACTAGACAGCGTCAGCAATCATTTCCAGACTGGTGCCATGTACAGGCATTGTGCTGGGGATACTAAGAAGAATAAGGGGTTGGTCATTACTTATAGAGCTCAGAGTAAAGGGTAAGAAATCACAAATAGAGCATGTGAGTAGCGAATCCTTGCAAAGAGATCTGTGCACATTTAAAGGAGAATGATTCATTTGCTCAGGGGGTGTTCACAAAGGAGATGTTATTTGAACTGTATATGACAGGGTAGGTAGTATTTCAGGAGGCAGCCGGGAGAAAGAGAAGGGAATTCCAAGCCAATGGAACAGGCTGTGCAAAGCTCATTAAAGTTTGCGGTTCTTTTTATCATCAGCGGGAGAAGGCAAATACAAGTTGCAGTGGTGTTGCGTTTGGATTTGCTTGTCATGATTACATTGTCATTTTCAAATGCACGACATGGTATTTTAAGGCAATGACAAGCAAAGGCCTGGTGGATTTGAAAGTTCTCCTTATTAAGCTGTGATGCTTATCTAGTGTCTTGCACATAGCAGGCCCTCAATACATGCTTGCCGAATGATGAGACCCATATCTCTTTCCATTTATAAATTACTGCCCTGTCAAGGATCAGCTTACAAAGCCAAACTTCCGCCTGGGAGTTAGGAACGGGTGTTCACAGTTCTGTTCTCTGTCACTCCAGCCTTCCCTGCTCTCGAGAAGAGTGACTGCCACTGAACCTTGACCGTGCTTGTGCGCAGCAGGGGGAAACTGCCTTGGCTTTCGGTCCTCACTGACGCTTCCTATTTGGAGGGCCTGTCGTTGGTTGGATTCCAAAGATGAAATGCCATTTGAATGGGCCAGCCCTAGTGTGGATGACATAAAGCTTGGTGTTCTAAGAATGTCAGTCATTTTAGCTAATATGGATAGGTAGAGCTCGCATTTAAAGTTTTATAGTAGAACCTAAACATGATTGATCAAACATTTTACATGGCAATAATAAAGATAGGAGTTGTCTGCGCTGAACAGCCTTGACAGTGAAATGCAGTAATGCTTAGCCTCTTTTTAAAAAGAAGATAAATTTTTATTATTTTTATAAATTATGCAATAACCTTTAGAGAAGTAATAAATTTTTTGCCTTGAAAATCACCAGGGAATAGATAACAGAGAATGTCGCTCAACGTAAACCATTTGCAAATTATATGCAGGTCCACTTGTAGCCCTTTTATTGGGTGTCTGAATCAAGTCTTTGGGAAAATTCCTCTCAGGGAATCTTATTTCATTGTAGACTAGGAAATGTAACAAAATTTACATCTTCAGTTCTAAACCTTAGCAGCTATGCAACGGGCGCTTTCAGGCCTAATCCTCCATAGCCACTCCTTTCTGGTGACCACAATACCAGGCCACAGACTAGAAGCTCGTTCAGCCCCTGAGCTACCTTGGGTAAACTCAACTCACAAAGCTATTGAGTGCCTCCTGGAGCTGGTCACAGTGTGGGGTGCTACAAATGCAACAGTAAATAATGCTCCTCTATCCTTGCCCTCGCCCTTAGCCCAGTGAAATAGTGTGTTATCTCTTGGGTCAAGGTCCATTCTAAATAGCTGATTCTAACCAGCCTTGACTTACTTAAGCACTAAGACATTAGCTTCCTGTTTTCCCAAAGAAAAGCAAGGACTTTTTTGTCCTGGTGCATTAGAGTTCTGTTAAGTCTCATATAGGAAGTTAATTTTTCTAGAGCAATAGTTCTCAACCTTCCTAATGCTATGACCCTTTAATACAGTTCTTCCTGTTGTGCTGGCCCCCATAAAAGTATTTTTGTTTCTACTTCATAACTGTAATTTTGCTACTGTTATGAATCATATTTTTGAAGATAGAGGTTTATTAAAGGTGTCGTGACTCACAGGTTGAGAGCCACTCTTCTAAATGCTAAGCTTTATCCTTTTGGGAAGCCTTGTAGTATGGCACAAAGAACATGGACTTTTGCAAAGCTAAATTATCTGGGCTTCTTGAACGAGCAGGATGACTCAGCTCTCTCTCTTCACTCTCAAACCATCAGTGCTCCTCAGAAGCACTTTGCATGGAGGCTATGATTTAGTGTACTGTGGGTAGAAAATGCCTCATGCCAACTTAGTGATGGCAACCAGGGTTAGGAAGTATAATGTCTAGACTTTGAGCCCAGGAATTCCTGCATCAAAAAGTTCAGGTAGGTTCTGTGCTTCATCACAAAGGTTCTGAAATGATGGGATTCCATTTTCTCTTAACTAAAACTCCATAAGGGAGGAAGAAGCAACACAGTAAAGAAACAAATGGATAGAAAAGAAGAAACATGCTAATTTGTTTGGAGACACAGGGCATCTGTGACAGCTGACACCAATTCCAGGCCTTTTCACTATGAATACTGAGCATATTTCCTGTGAGGTTGCGTCTGGTTTTTCTGGAAGCATTCACTGATTACCACTATGGTCCCAACTTGGGTGTAGGTGCTTCCTGTTAGTTAAAATGCATGATCCAAGCCAGGCAGTGGTAGTGCATGCCTTTAAGCTCAACATTTTGGAGGCAGAGGCAGGTGGATCTCTGAGTTAGAGGCCAGCCAAGAAAGCCTGTCTCAGAAAGGCGGGGGCATGATCCATGACTTGAAGGAGCTTATGGCCTAGTAGAAAGGCAGAAGCTGCACCAGACAACCAATTAGGGAAAATGACACAACATAGTATATAAACCACTGACAGTGATGGAGCTAAAACCAAGTGTATCACCATCTCTGGCTACCATAACAAAATGCCATAAGATGCAATGGCATAAACAACAGGAATTTGTTTGCTTACAGTTCTGAGGGCTGGGAGTCTAAGATCAAGGTGCCAGCATAGTCAGCTTGCCCTCTAGCTTACAGATAGCTACCTTCCCAGTGCATGTTCCCATGGCCTTTACTCGGTGCTATGTGGCAGAGTCCTCTCTGCTCTCTCTTCTTATAAGGACATGCATTTGTTTCTGAAGACAGGGTCTTACTATGCAGACCATGCTGGCATGATCTCAGAAATCTACCTGCCTTTGCCTCCTGAATGCTGGGATTAAAGGTGTATGGCATTCTCAGATCACATGCCCCTTATTAACCTCCTTAGCAATCCTTACTTCCATACTCTAAAAATGGATGCACAAACAATTAGGACATATGAATTCAGCAGCCAGGTACACGGGGATATAAATCAAGTCCACAGCAGTGTGTGTGTGTGTGTGTGTGTGTGCGCGCGCGCGCACGCACGCGCACTCACTTTGGGGTTTTATAGAGAAAAAATCAGAGAAGGCAGTACCACCGAAACCAGAAAGAACAGGAGAGGGGCTTTTATGATCATCTAGATTGCTGATGAATTTTGGAGTTAGAAACAACAAAGCTTGGTAGTAAATACCAGAATGAAAGAGTAGGAAGTGTCACCAAGGATCCCAGTCATCCAATTGGGCAAGTGGGTGAACAGATGATTAATGGGGGTTGTGAGGTGAGGATGGGGAGGAATCAGGGCAACTTGATTGGCTTCCTTTCCGTTTCTAATATAGAACCCATCCTTTTTGTCATTTACTTTTGAGCAACACAACTTGAAACATGTTCCCCCTGCCTCAAATACCAGTGCTTACACATGTACACATACAGACATTCCCAAAGCTCACAGGTTCATAAATATTTGCAAAGTACACAGGCTCCTCTGTATACTTGGACCCTCATCTGTTCTTCCCACTTTACTAATCGAGTGTCTTCCCTGAACTATAGTTCCAGCCATACCTTTGACCAAGACGATCCTTTCTGGGAACAGTCTTTCTTCTATTTGGTTGTTCAGTGAAACTCTACTCTTCATTCCCTTCAGGCTCCAACTCCCATGTCCTCTGTAAAACTCATCCCACACATCCAACCCCTCAACAGTTTATCATTCTTTTCTCTGAGTTCTTATAGTTCCCGACACACAAAAAAGACCTTGATATATGGCAGTGCAATCCACACACTTACCTTTCTCCACAGCTGGCCTAGACTGAAGGACAAAAATTGTCAGATGCTTCCCTCCACCCCCACCTCCACCCCCACACCATCCATACAACAATGCATGAAAACAAGGAGGTGCTCCAGAAGCGTGGTGACTCACAAGCAGTCACGGAGGGATTGCTGTGTGCCTATCACTCTTCAAGGCTTCTTTAATATATTTACTCATCTGATCCTCCCAGCACCTCTATTATTGTCCCCATTTCACAGATGGCTTGCCCAAGTTGACAGAATGAATAAGTGGCAGAGCCAGTGTTCTTAACTCCTGAGCCATCTCTCTTGCCTCTGATGTTGCTTTTGAGATCTATCCATATATATATGGATAGAACTATAGATCTAGTTCTGTTTGCTCAACAGCTTGGTAGTATCTCATTGTAAGACTATTCTGTGTTCTCTTTTTCTCTCCACATCTTTGTGGACCTATGGACTGGTCCTGATTTTTTGCCACCTCAGTCCATCACAGTGAATATTGCATGTGCGTTTCTGAAGACCACAGATTTGTCAGTGAATTGCAGAGGATTTGTGCCTTGTCTGTTTGGCTAGAATAAGGAAGTTGACAGAGGCAAGGGAGTACAGTGCCTAAGAGCAGGATTTGATATACCGAATTCAAATCACTAGAGTCTAGGTCTCTGAGAAATTGTTTTACCTTGTTTTCCCCACCTGTAAAATGAGAAAGAAATACCTGATAGAGTCAATTGTGAATTAAATGGGACCAAATATTTCACACAGGTTAGTAGCCCAAATGTGTTAAGCTATATTTTTTTGAGGGAGAGTCTCATTGTGTAGCCCTGGTTAACCTACAACTCACTATGTAGACTAGGCTGGCCTCAAACTCACAGAGATCCACCTGCCTCTGCCTCCTGGGTGCTGGGATTAAAAGCATGTGCTACCATGCCCAGCCTATTTCATTTTACTGTTTTATTGCACAGTTCTCCAGGAAATTTGAAACTAGGCCTTTGGCAATACATACATACATATATATGTGTATATATATATATATATATATATATATGAAACGTACTATGAATAAATTTGCCAAACTGCTCACCATTGTTTGAAATGTGAATGATCATTTTTCTTTGTGTTTTAAAAATACTTGCCCAGTTCTCTACAAATGGAATGTATTACTTTTATAATTAGAAAACAAGAGTAATAAGTATAATTTTTAATAAGGAGAAAATAAAGAATCAGATTTTTTTAAAATAAAATAATGAATTTTCCTTCTGGTGATCAGGAACACTGCGATAGTGAAAGGTTTATTAAAGCAACATTATAGAAGTTTAAAAACAGCCTGCATGCTTGTTCACCAGTAGAGGATTGATTAAGTCTAATACATTGTGAAAGGATCTCCAAGATAATATTTGAAATGAAAAAGGCAAATACAGGCATAGAGTATGTTACAATATTGTATTAAAATGTTATCTTTCTGCTTACGTATCCAGGCTCTCTCTCCAAATGAGGTGGAGAGAGAATTGTTTAAAAAAAATTAGATATCTAGGACATAATAGAATCACATTCCCTTACTAAATATCTTTTTCTTCTGGTGGAACTTTTTACTTACATAACTATTTTAAAGAATCTTATGCTAAAAAATAATGGCTTTTTATAATGGCTGTCAATACCTTAGCAGGAATTAATCTGGCTTCTGAAGCCGGGGAAGGCAGGCTAACTCAGGAGCCTGACTCCCCCCAGCATCTGGCCCTTGAGCCTGTACTTGTGTCAGTTCTGCTGACCCCATTCCCAATGCAAGAATGACTCACATGGACCAGGCCCAGAAGGATGGCAAGTGATTCTCGGAGAGTATAATAACCCAAGTGAGGAAGTGCATGTGGGTGTATTTCTATGCAACTGAAAAGAATCGATCATCTGAAGGCAGGTAGGTGGAGGGCGAGGAGGTACAGCCAGAGAGCGTATGGAAGCCAGTCTCTGAAGCCAGCCTAGTGAGTCATGCTAAGGAGCTTAGACCCTACTGTCAAAGATATGCTGTCACTAAGCGGTTTACTGTAGGAGAATGACACGCTTTTATTTGTACTTTGGAGAGTTTACCCGGCTGCTGCATAAAGGATAAATTGGAGAGGGAGGTAACTGAAGACAGGAAGAGGGGCTCCAACACTGTTAGAAGATGATGGCCTGAATCAAAAATGTGAGCTGGGATTTGAGGCCAGGCCTGCCTAGCTCCAAAGATCAAATGTTATTTCTCTGTCCAACACACTGTCTAAAGAAATGAACAATGAATCTCCTGTGTACAGCTTTTCCCACAGTAAAAACCAGAAATATTACCAGTAGATATGTGTCTTCATCTGCACTGAGACAAAAACACTACCTCCTAATAAAGCCTACAGATTCATAGAGGCGATGCCATTTTAAGGACGAAACCCCAACATATAGGATGTTTACCTTTCTGCTTTGGTTATTTTTGTCCAGAATTCTTGCTTCCAACATCTTTGGGAAACAGGAAATTTGCATCTTTCCTTGTTCTTTAAATATTTATTAGTAGTATAAATTACCCAGTAGACTTCTCACTTTGAATATTCGAACATTTACAAAACTATATCATCTATGAATTTCCATTTTGTAAAAAAGGACTGGAATAGGAGTAATACAAACATTGTAATTCCTACCTTTCATCCCGGGAGGATCCAGCCGGCAATTCAATTGTCAAGAATGTCTCAGAGTCAGTGTGAAGAGCCTAACTATCACAGGCTTCTAGTACAAAAAGCGTAGTCTCTTCATGCTGTTTCTCCAGTAGCTGCCCACAAAGAGATGAACAGATAGAGGGCAGAGGACTATTGTAGTATTCCAGCTAGATTCTTCTGATCCTGTGACATTCCTGGTACCAGGCTGCATGCCTGTCTTTCCCCTCTTTCTTCTATAAGAAACATACAGAATAGCAAAGCTGAGAAATTTGCTCAATGGGAATATTTTTAGGGAAAAGGTTAAAAATAAACTATGTAGTGACCCTTTAATTGTTTGGCCATATTGGAAGGCATGCAGTGCTTGAATTGGAGCCTTGTGCTTGCTAGGAAAGCACTCTATCACTGACCTACGCCCCTCCTTTAGTTTTTTAAAACAGTGTTATTAATATACAATTCGTGTACCCTACCAGCAACCCACTGAAAATGTGAAGTCAGCCAGCGATGGTGGTGCATACCTCTAGTTCCAGCATTCAGGAGGCTAAGATAAGAGAATTGTGAAGCTAGCTTGGGTTTCATAGCAAGTTCAAGACTAGCCTAGGCAATGTAATGAAATCCTATATTGGGTTTGAGAAGAGAGAGAAACAAAGAATTTTATACACAAAGTTTTACAACCATTACCACTACCTAATTTCAGTACTTTATCCCGTGAAAGAAATTCCAACTCCTCTAGCGGTTAAGCTCCTGCCATCCAACTTGTCTACTTTCTGCCTCTCCAAACTTGTCTATTCTGGACATTTCCTATAAATGGAGCCTCACAGTGTTCTTTTACTGCTGGTCACTTTCACTTAACATGTTTTGGGGGGTGGTTATCCATGTCCCTTCTATTTCTTATTGTATAGGAGCTCTCTGAGCCAGTAGTTTGTGGTTTGGGTTATCACAATGTTTCGTATATTTTGGACAACTGAAGGAATTTGTCTGAAACGGAAGAGAAGCCAACATGAACACAACCCGGAGTGAATGAGATTGTAGCCATCCTCGTCGTTGGCACACACATACTTATGCTGAGCCAAAGATCTGTCTTAATAGGATGCAGGCCCAAGTTGTGTTTTGTGACCTCCTGTTGGCACTAGTCTCATCAAGAAGAGCCTGTGGGTGCTGGTATAGCCGGGTGAGGCAAGTGCCTCCTAGCTTTGTCTCTGGCTTAGGCAGAGTTTGGGTGCAATTCCTCATCTTCAGACGTCTGAGAGAAGTATGTCGGGGATCTCCTGGTTCCATTTGTTCTGTTTGCCAGTGGGCCGAGCACACCACACTGTGCAGACAGGTTAGACAGTTTATTGTAGGCTGGTGAAAGCAGATTAAAAAACCATCAGCTTGGTGGGAACCTTGCTAAGAATCCAATCCAAATGTCAGATGAAATATTTACACAGCCAGGAGATAAACCAAGGGAAACAGTGTGCCCTTTGTGTGTGCCTCTGAGTGTTGCAGGCACACACAGAGCCACCGACCATTTGTCAACTTCCAAGATTTATTCTGCTGCTCCTGGCAAGGGACAGCCTAATGATTTAATAGCTTGTCAACACCTACACAGAGAAACAAGGACTGGCACTTCCTCATTTCTTATTTTCTTTGCTTTAAATAGGAATTCCTATTCGAAGTCATTGGAACCTGGAAATCAGACTGTCAGGTTCCCTTGACTTGAGTGCACAGTTCCTGAATCTGAGCATGATAAATGTTATAACTTTCCCATTATACAAACACACGGTCGGCACCCTTTTAGAAGAGCCATTGAGTTCATGTCCTAAAAGCTCGAGTGTTTGCTCCAGACCGTTGCCATGCGCCAGATCCAAATGGAGGGCAACTGTTTTGTTTCTGTCCCATGAACCTCTTGAGTTGAATGCTGCTTGATCAATCTCATGCCTGGTTGTCACATTTCCATCTGAGATGGACCACTCTGTAAAGGACTTTAGTGGGGAAGGAGACTAGATTTCTTGTGCAGAGTAGTATTTTTCAAGAACCCTTGAATAAATGAACATTCCCTGACATTAGAGACCTTGTATCTCTTTAGCTCAGCAGATCCCACAGTGTCTAGTTCAGTATCTGAGCCACTGTCAACTTTAGCTCATGTTCAGACAACTCAATCATGATCTATGAAGAGAATGACAAATTAACCAGAGTTATATTTTATATTCAAACAGCATCTTAGATGTCCTTGGCCTTTATCCCAAAAAGATAGCACGGCGGTGGAATTCACAACTGTATATATGTGTTTTAATATGCACCTCATTAACTTGTTGATGCGAATTCTAATTCATTAAGTTTAAGATGGAGCCTGAGATGATATTCTCCTGGGTGATATAGTGTCACTGCTCTAGGGACCATATTTTGAATAACGAGGGAGTAGAGATATATTATTCAATAGTCTCACTACTAGGCACTTGTTGATAGTAAGCATTTGATATATGCCTAATGCACTTCAGATTTCAAAGCCTTAGTAAAAACATCAAATACTCTATTCATCATTTTGGATTCATTGTATGCTAAATTGAAAAAAATTTGAGTGTACTAAATAAGATATATTCTTGATCAGCGGTGGGAGTATATCCTTTAGTCCTAGTGCTCAGAAAGTGGAAGCAGGAGGATAAGAAGTTTGAAGGCATCCTCAACTACATGTCAAGATGCAGACCAGCCTGGGTTATATGAGACCTTGGCACAAAAAAACTAATCCTACCAAATAGCACTGGTTTAAAGCAGGGATTAGCAAACATTTTCAATTAAGGGATGTATCACAAAAATTATGGTTTTTCAACCATATGGTCTCTGTTCCAACTACTCATTGCCATCGCTGCCACACAAAAGCAGCTGTAAACAGTATGTATGTGAATGGGTATGTTTGTTCCAATCAAATTTTACTTACAATAACAGGTCGAAGCTGGGTGTCTTTCAAGTTCTATAATCCCAGCACTTGGGAGGCTGAAGCAGGGGATCCCTTATGTCCATGAGTTCTAGACTAGCTTGAGGAACATAGTGAAATACTATCTTAAAAAAAAAAGTTGAAGCCATACCTTAAAAGCAAACAGCCTACAATCATGGTGAAAACCAATAGCTTTATATTTACCAGAAAGGGAAAAAGATAGCATTAGAACCCCTTTAGGGCCTCATTCTCAAATAATTACTTGGCATTTTTAGTGGTTCCTTCAAAGGCCCCAATTGCAAGAATTTCTTTATAGATGTAATTCAGGAGCACAAACAATATGAAAAAGATTTGCTTGTAACATTTGTTGAAAGCAATGAGAGGAATCCTACGGGATGGCTCATCAGATAAAGGCACTTGTTGCCAGGCTTCATGACCCAAAGTTCAAAACCCAGGACTGACATGACAGAAGAAGAGAATCAACTCCCCAAAATCCTCTGGCCTCCATACATGTACAGTGGAGCGCATGCACACACAAAATATATTAAAAACTGAGATACTTACTAATCCTAAGAATACATATATACTCTTTAGCTAGCCACTAAACTAATCAAGCAAAGACTTCAGTGAACACATAAGAATGTATAGTCAATACACAGGAGAAGGCGAATAAATCCACATACTTTCCTGCAAACATACACTTAACTTAGTAGATCAAAACTTTAAATTGGGTATTTAAAGATTTAATCTTATTATTTTGTACTTATACACATATGTGTATGGGCCTGCATATCTGTATGTCCAGCACATGCATTCAGATGCCTTTGGAGTCCCGGAAGAGGGTGTCAGATTCCATGGAACTGGAGTTATAGGGAGTTGTGGGCACTGTAAACTGAACCCAGGTCCTCTGCAAGAACAGCAAGTGCACTTAACTTCTGAGCCATCTCTTCAGCCCATAAATTAAACATTTAAATATGTGCAAAAAAATTAAAAGTATAAGAAACATATCTTACTAAATAAAGGACTGACTGGGACAGAAATTGTTTATTTAAGTAACCACATAATAGAAATTCTACAGTCAACAAGTACACCACTTGTAATCAAAATTCGCTAACATGACTCCCAACAAATCTGAGCAGATAGAAGACAGAATCAGCAAACTTGGACAGGTCAATTCATATTATTCAGTCTAAGTTACATAAAGAAAAAATTAAAAATAAACGAAGCTTTAGGGATCCATAGGACAATATCAAGCACTCTAATAAACACACAATGAGAATCTCAGGAGAAAGGGAGAGATGGGGAGGGGGGATATTTGAATACATAATGGCCCAGAGCTATTTAGTAAAAGATGTATATGCCTAAGAAGCCCAATAAACCCCAAGTGCAGTCATCTCAAAAATATCCACATTGAGACGTATCGTAAAGTACCAAAGCCAGAAAACTTGAAAGAAGACAAAAGCTTAGCGCATGCAAGCATCTTTCCATAAGATGCTGACTTCCTATAAACTGTGCATTCCAGAAGGCCATGAGATGACTTATTTAGAGGGCCAAAAGGGAACCAAAGATGTTAGGTAAAACTCTGTGTCTGGCAAAACTACTCATCACAAATGAAAGAGAAATTAAAGTTTTAACAGAGCCACACTGGAGATTGTGTTGGTATTAGAAATACTCATCCTCAAAATACATCAGATATTTTTGAAAAAAAAAAAAGAAATACTCATCCTACTCAATAAGAAAATACTGGGAGGTGGGGCTGTAGTTTAGTGGTAGAGTGGATGTGGCATGTGTTAGACCCTCTGTTCCGTCCCTACTACCAAAGGGAAGGGAAGTACTAAAGAGATTTCTTAGGGCTGAAGTAAACAAATACTAAGCAATCATTTGAATCCACATAAGGAAATAAAGACCACCAGGAAGGATGACTACAGAAGTGATGTAAGCTAGGCATGGTAGAATTATGAATTCAAAGACTGGGCTACATAGTGAGATCCTGACTCAAAGAAAGAAAAAAGAAAAATGTATTTTCCTTTGCAATATTTTTGCTATATAATTTAAGAGACAGATGCCCCAAATAAGAATTAAAATCTGCTTTGATATGTTTACAAGAAATAAAGACATGGTTTGTATGTCAATAGCAACACAAAGGAGGGGTGAGGAAATTGAGCCATATAGGAACAAAGTGTGTGTATGCTATTGAAGTTAAACAACTGTTATGAATCCGAATTACATTGTTAAAGGTTACAGTAAGCCAGAGATACACAGTGAGACCTGTTTCAAAAACACCAAAGGGGGAAAAAGGTAAGGTACTAATTGTAATCCCTAGGCAATCACTAGAAAAATTAAATGTGTGTGTGTGTGTGTGTGTGCACATACAAATACACATTTACATTTGTTTAAAACATATTTAATAAGAGGACTGAAATTCTATACTTGAAGATACCTATTTAAAAATTGGGCAGAGATGGGAGAATAGAGGAATAAAAACTCTGAAAGTTATAGAAAATGGATTATAATGTGACATACATAGACTATGTTTTACCAATAGTTAATATTAAGTACAAATGAGTAAACATTGCTATTCAAGTTAGAGATTGATGAGGCTAAGGATGTAGCTTAGTTGGTAGGGTGCTTTTCTAGCACCCATTAAATCCTGGGCCCAATGCCCAGCACCTTATAAACTGGGTATGATAATCCATGCCTTTAATTCCAAGCCCTTAACAGGTACAGAAAGGAGAATCGGAAGTTAAAGGTCATCATCAACTACATACCTAGTGAGTTTAAGGCTATCCTTAGATACATATGACCCTATCTCAAAAGAAGTCAGAGATTGGCAAAATACATTTTAAATAATCCAGCTATATACTGTTCATAAGAAAGATGCTTTAAACTCAAAAATATACATAGGTTGAAAGTAAAGAGATAGTGACAGAAACATCATATGTAAGTAACCAAAAGTATTAAAGCTAGCTATACTAATAAAGTCATAAATATTTGCAATATAATAACAAGACAACAAAATAGATCAAATTAAAACTAGAACTGAAGAAAGAAATAAACAATGCAATAATAATAGTTGGAAATACCTATAGCCTACTTTCAATAATGTATTAAATAACAAGACAGAAGATCAGCAAGAATAGAGATTTATGAGAAAAAAATGAAAAGACAACCAGGGCATTGTCTTCAAGAATGTGTAGAATATTTTCCAGGATATTTCATTGTCGGGCCACAAAACTTGATTGAAAAGGATTGCAATCATACAAACATACCTTGGAATTATCTGGAAAAGAGCCAATTGTGGTGGCACACACCTTTAATCTCAGCATTTGGAGGCAGAGGTAGGTGGATCTCTGAGTTAGTTCTAGGCCATCCTGGTCTACAAAGCGAGTTCCTTCTAGGTAGCCAGGGATAGAAAGAGAGACCCTGTCAAAAAACAAACAAAAAATGAAATAAAATGGAAAAGAATGAAATTAGAAATCAATAAAAGGACACCAAATGAATTCATTTACAAATATGTAGAAATTAAACAACACACTTCTGAATAATATAAAGAGTTAATTTGGGAAACTGTATTTGTTAGGGTACCTCAGAGAAAGAAGACATGTGTATATGTATGGATGGATATACATCCAATCTGAGGGCAGAAGAGGACTAATTTCACAGTTCAGCAGTCAGGCTATAGAGGAATGGTCAGAAGTGGTTAAAAAAGAAATTTCATGAAAAGTTGTAGAGTAATTTGGAATTGAAGATAATATGTTAAAACTTATGTAATAAGCACACACATACATACAGTTATGCATAAAGAATTTATGTAACACAATGAAAGCAATTATGTGAGGGAAAATTGTAGCTGCAAGTGCCTATTTAACAACAAAAAAGATGTATAGCAATTTGAAACCTAGCCTTTCATTTTCAGAAAATAGAGTGCTGGGTTGCATCAGAAAGTAGACAAAGAGTTTCTAACTAAACCCAAAGCAAGCGGGGTAAAAGAAATAATAAAATTTTGATAAAAAAAAATAAAATAAGGGACTAGAGAGTTGGCTCAGTGGTTAAGAGCACTGACTGCTTCTCCAGAGGACCCAGTTTCAATTGCCAGCACTGACATGGCAGCTCACAACTGTCTGTAACTCCATTCCCATGAGATCTGAAATGGTTGGTTTGTTTGTCCTCCAAGGGCACCAGGTACACATATGGTACACAGACACACATGCAGGCAAAGCATTCATAAGTAAAAATAAAGAAATACAAACCAGAAAAGATGGCAGCAGTTTGAGACAAGGTCTTATTTTGTAACCCTGGCTGTTCTGGAACTCACTAGACTGGCCTCAAACTCACAGAGATCTGTCTGCCTCTGCCTCCTGAGTGCTGGGATTAAAAGTATGTGTCACCATGCACAGCTCCATAAAAATATTTTTAATAATTTATTTTTATTTTATGTGCATTGGTGTTTTGCCTGCATGTATGTCTGTGTGAGGGTGTCAGATACCTGGAACTGAAGTTATAGCAGATGTGAGCTGCCATGAGGGTGCTGGGAATTGAACCCGGGTCCTCTGGTCAGTGCTCTTAACCGCGGAGCCATCTGTTCAGCCCCCAGAAAAAATAGTTCTTAATTAATGAATTTAGTTCTTTGAAAATTTCACCAAAATTGACTGAAGTTTAAATAAATTCACAAAGGAAAAAAGAAAAAGTGAGTCAAATTATGTGAATAGGCCATCAAGATGCCCAGGAATTTGGTTAAACATTTCTGGTTATGTCTGAAAGCATTTTTCTGTACGAGATTAGCTCTTGGGTCAGTAGACCAAGTAGAGAGATTGCCCTGTGCAGAGTAAGTAGACATTACCCAGTCCATTGAGGCACTGAGTAGAAGAAAATGCAAAGGAAGAATTCTCTCTCTTCCGACACCTCTGCCTCTCCCTCCCTAGTCTGACTGCGGAGCTATGACATTAGTCTTCCTCTGCCCTCAGACTGCATATGCATGCATGCTTTTTCCTTTCTTTGGAGAAACCTAACAAATACAACTGCCCAACTCATTCTGAGTCCAGCATTACCCTAATACCAGACCCAGCTGTGAATAACAGCAACAGCACCAAGAACCATATAGTATGAATGTAGCTTAGTTTTAGAACATCTGCTTAGCATGCATATGTCCCTGCATTTGATCCCTGGCACCACAAAAGAAGAGAAAGAAAGATTCAGAGCTGACTGTAGGGTACACAACTGCAATCCCAGCACTCTGGAGGTGCACCTACATATACACATGAACACATGCGTGTGTGTGCACAGACATGATACACAGTAGCAAACGTTCATTGTAAACATGTAGAAAAAAGTAAAGCCTTCATGTATTGTTAGCAGGAACCTAAAACATTGCTACCATTTTAGAAAACAGTCTGGCAGCCTCTTAAAAGTTAAAGTTACCAAGTAACCTAGGAATTCTCCTCTAAGGTGAATAACCACAAGTGCTCCCATGAAAACTATATACAGATTCTTGTAGCAGCACTGTTCACAAGAGCTTAAAGCAAAGTAACCACAAGTGCCCACCAATTAATGTACGGATAAACAAAAAGTATATCTAAACATACATGCACATACACAGACACATTCCTTGGTATCCTTGGTACATTGATTCCAAGACCCTCAGAATACCCAATCTCTCAGGATGTTGAAGTCACTTATATAAAATGGCTCGGTATTTCAATATAGCCTTATGTACATCCTCCTGTATAATTTAAATAGTATCTATTTTACAGCACCTAACAAAATGTAGGCACTAGGCAAATAGCTGTTATACTGTGTTTTCTAGACAATAGTAATGAAAGATTTGTTTTTTCTGAATATTTTTAATCCATTTTGTTGAAACTGTGGGTGTGAAATAGGATGGATGGAAGGAACGAAGGAAAAATAGATCTGGAGGATATCAAGAGGCAACTCAATGTGTGTGTGTGTGTGTGTGTGTGTGTGTGTGTGTGTGTGTGTGTGTTTAGATTTTATCTATTATTTGACTGTTTCTTCTTTGGACTCTGTGAGCATAAACACAGTCGTAAACATAATAAAGTACTGATACAACATAGGTAAACCTTAAAAAGCTACACCAAGTGAGGAAAAGACACAAAAGGCATTTATATAAATTGTCCAGAATCTGCACATCCATAGAAACGAAAAGCAGATTTATGGTTGCCAGGAGATGGAGGAAGGGGAAGTGAATGCCTAATGGACATGGGGCTTTCTTCTGGAGTCATGAAAATGATCTAGGATTAGATACTGGTTGCACAGCCATGTAAATATACTTCTTGTAAACGTACTAAATCACGTATATAAAAGAGTGAATTACGTTTCGAAGGACAGAAGGACAGATTCGACTCATGGGTTGTTATTTGCTGACTCTGGGTCTAAAACAATGGCTTTTGAATCACACACACCAGATTGGAGTCAAATTTTCAACCTACAAGCTCTGTGGCCTTGGACAAGTTACTTAATAGCTTTAAGCTGCACTTCTTTATATAATGGGACTATGTCCAGTACTCCCGCCTTATCGTGTGAGGATAAAGTTGAGTCAGATATAACTCTATGAAGTTAGTCTTCTCTCCAAGGCCTTGAGCTGGCCAGCTTTCAAAGCACACGAATGAATAAAAGACTTAGCTCTACCAACTGATTCAGGATAACAAATAACAACAGCAAGCCTTTTTATACACACTTATTGTATATCAGATACTAGTCTAATTCCTTTTCAGAAATGTATCATATTCAACACATATAAAGTGTTATCAGCCTCGTTTTCCATATGAAAAACTGAAGCATAGAAAATATAAGTAGCTTATTCCAAATCACAGAAATAGCAAAAGGTAGACCCAAAATTAAAACCCAGGCAGTCAGGATCCAAGTTGACTGTGAACCATCATCATCAAGTTTAAAATAAATTCAGGGATATTAGTCCCATTTTTCCCTTTGATGTTTAAGTACACACTGACAACTCTGTTTCCCAGTACTTCATTGAGGGTGCATCCTAAGTCTCTAGTGATGCTCTGCTAGAAAGCATATCCATCCATCCGTCCATCCATCCATCCACTCCAGTATTCATCAACATGTACAAACTCCCCACCATGATCTCGGCCCTGTGCAGAGATAAAAGACACAGTATATCCTCCAAGAGCTTCATCTGTCAGTAAGTGAATTATAACCCCCAATGTTCTACACTTCAGTAGAGACTGTATGCAAGGGCGCAATGGAACATGAGAAGACCCCCCAGATGGCATGGAGTTAGGAAGGGAGAAGGGCCTGTCATCACTCCCTGGAGGAAGCAGCAGCTGGAGATTTCAAAAGAGCCATGTGACTTACTGAGGTGGAAGAGGTCAGAATGAAATCAAGAATGAGGTTAAAGTATATATACAGGCCAAAAGGCTCGGGGTCCCTTGGTAAAATGCAGGGAACATAGCTAAAAGCCTGGTTGCAGTAGGCAGGGGTCATACCTGAAACAGCCCATAAAGGCCCAAGTGTCAGGCAAGTTTGGTCCTGAACTCTGCAGCACTCCCTATCCCCCTTACCCTACTCTATTTTCCACTGCAATACTTTTCAGCGTCTGCAGTGTTCTACAGCTGCTTGTAATTTACTGTGTGTCTCCTCCCACTAGAACAGTAGTTCTGCACCTGTGGATCGAGACCCCCTTTAGGGGTCACATCAGGTAGCCTGCATAGCAGATCTTTACGTTACCATTCATAACAGTAGCAAAATTCCAGTTATGAAGTAGCAACGAAATAATTTTGTGCTTGGGGGTCAGCACAACATGAGGAACTGTACTAAAGGATCGCAGCATTAGGCAGGTTGAGAACCACCGATTTTAAATGTGAGCTCCCTTGAGGACTTTACTTAGTGCTGTATCCCTTATGCTTACTACTGGTATTCTTTGGCATTGCCAAGCTAAGGATACTCAGTATATATTCTTTAGTAAATGAATGAGTGGAATAAATGCACAAATTCATGTCCCAGGAACTCCCGGAAAGACAAAGACAATTAACAAACATTGCCCAACCTCTGGGGGCACAGGCTAGCAAGAGACCTAGTACCCAGACATGAACACTCATTCCTTGCTCTCTCTCCTTATTGACTTTCTGACTTCTCTTTCAGAACTTTCGCACTGTCTTGTAACCATCCAAAATTCTCTATCACTTCCACACATTTCTCTATGCCAGGCAGGACTTCTGCTTTCCAAAAGTGTCTCATGTCCCAGCATACACCTCCCACCTAAGTCTCTCCAAGCAAAGTCCCATTCTCAAAGGCTCCTGCATGTGCTAGGTGGTGGTAACATGACCAAATTAATTTTTACCATGTGTGAACCTGTGCCAGAGCAGTCTGTGATACATAATTTTTAGTTTTTATTATGGTAACTTTTAAGCATATATGAAGGAGAGGAAAAATAAGGACAGTGGACCACCATGTACCTGCCACCTCCTGGTTTCACCAATTATCAACATCCACCATTTTTATTCTGTCCTCCATTTTTTTTCTGCAAAGGACCAGTAAATGTGTGTTTCTAGTAGATAAGGGTCTAGGGTATGCTAGGAATTGAATCCATGACCTTAAAAGCACTAAACATGCACTCTACCACCAAGCTACATTCCCATCCCAATAATGACCTTTACTTAATATAATCACAATACAATTATCAAATAGCATAATTAATAATATCATCACCTAATATTAGTGTCTGTAACATTTTGCCCAATAATCTAGGGGAAAATAACATTTTAATATAGATTTGTTCAAACTGGAATCTAAACAAGACCAAAAAATTTTAGGTTCAAGGCTGGTTGGTAGAATTTCCAACCTCATGGAAAATGAGACTATTCATCTTGAAGCCTTGTGAACATTCCAGATTCTCTAACCCCAGGGGGCAGCCACCCCTTGGCCAGAGAAAACAGCCATTCAAGATCCACACTCCTGTTCAAATATATCTTCTGTTCCCTACCAAGGGGTAAAGGAACAGGGTGAGGAAAAAAGGGGGAGCCAGAAGAACACCATGTCTCCTGCCCACCCAACCCCAGTCCTGACCCCCAACTAGCTGACCTCAGACATCCCTGGTTTAGCTGTATAAAAAATAAATCATAATCACACTCATTCCTGGGGGGTGCTTGCCATTATTATGTCTAATTACACTACAGTACAACAATCACTATGAATATCATTAAATATGTGTCAGATTGACTTTGTCGTGAGTGTTAGTTTATTTCAATACTAAACTGCACAGTTTTCAGAACTCGCAGTTCCTGGTCCCTCTTGGGAAGCAAGAGACCAGCTGTCGGCCAGCCCACAGCCAAGCATCCCTTTCTGTAGTTTTCAGTCCGGTTGCCTGCCATGTGTGTCCACTTTGGATAACCTGGTTCAGAGGTGCTGGCCTGCCCTTTCTCCCCAGGGACTGTAACACAGGAAGATTCACCTGGCCTGGCTAACTCAGTCAGTAGAGCATGATGCTCTTAATCTCAAGGTCATGGATTCAAGCTCCATGTTGGGTACCATTTGTTGGTAGCAATTTCTGTCCTGCCCAATCCCCCAGCCATTCAGTCTCAAAGAAACACACAGAGACTTATATTAATTATAAACTGTTTGGCCTATTAGCTTTGGCTTATTAACTAGCTCTTACAATTTAAATTAATCCATAATTCTTGTCTATGTTTAGCCATGTGACTTGGTACCTTTTCTCAATGAGGCATTCTCATCTTGCTTCCTCTGCATCTGGCTTGTGACTGACTCTGTCCTACCTCTTCCCAGAATTCTCTCAGTAGGATCACCCCACCTATACTTCCTGCCTGGCTACTGGCCAATCTGTGTTTTATTAAACTAATATGAGTGACAAATTTTGCAGTGTACAAGAGCATTCTCCCACAGCAACTGTATGTCTAGGCTTGAGGCAGAGTAAGTTACACAGAAAGAAATGGCCAGAATAGCAAGAGCTTACAGATTTCAGCAATACTACTTTTCCCCCCCATCCACAGGGATATAAGTCAAGTTTATTGACTTATCTCATACCATATTTTCATTATTCTTTCCATTTTGGAATGTGAAATTAGCTGATATGTCCAAAGCCATTGAGTTCATTGTTAGCAGAGTCAGACGAAGAATCCAAAGTTGCAGGTGATGAGCCAGAGCTGTAGAAGCCACAGCCCCAACAGACTCCACCCACAAGGCATTCCTCTATGGTAATGGGTGCATTGTAAATTTTCAAACCTACTCACTTGTGCTACTGGGCAACTCACAAGAAGCAAGCCCGGGGAAGTTGAGTTGAGAACCGGAGTGGGGAGCAGCACTTTCCAGCTCACATTTGTTAGCTTGGAAAACTAAGTCGAGGCCTGCGCCAAGAAGCTGTCTAACGCTGTACCTCCTTGCATATTTTCTGGCCACTCCAGCAGAAAATTTGTCATTGCTTGCTGGCACCAAGGTAGTCACTAATCAGGTACACCCAGTGTTGAAGCAGGGATAATATAGCCGGAGGCCTAATGGGACTTCCCCCTGGCTCCTGTACAAACCCAGTGAGTGAGTTCAGGCCATCTCTGTGTCCTGCTGTGTGCTAAGAGAGCATCTTTGTTCCAGGTGGTTCTGGCTCCTAACAGCTGCACTCCTGGCCTAATGGGGAAGAAATGCCAGTAAACAGTAAGACAGAGTGAACCAGAGGGCTGCAAAAGGCCTTGTGGGGGCCCAAAGGAATAAACAGGGAAAAATGCCTTTGGAGACTCAGTGAAGACTTCAAAGAGGTTACGTTTGAGCTGAGTCTTGACAAATGAGTTGTAATGGTTTAGATGGAGAAGGGAGGTATGGGCATTCTTTGGAAAGGAGATAGCCAAAAAGCAGGGAGTTATGACAAAGCATGAAGGAGCCCAGGATCCTTTTATAGCTGGAGAATAAAAAAGTGGCCATTAATGTACCTAGTAGCGTTAATAGTTTAAAGTCAGACTTCGAGGTGGACCATAACTCCTGCTTACTGGTTCTCTGTGAACTTCGCTTCGCTGCCTTGCTTTTTTAAACTGTCTGTTGTCCTTTTCTCAGGAAATTAACTCCAAAAGCTGATCTAAAAGATGCCATTTCATTTTGATCATTCTAAATTGTGTGACATCACACTGGCCCCCTGAATGGCTTAACTCTGTGCTATTCCAGTTTTTTTTTTTTTGGAATTGCAAAAGAACTTTTCCCCCTTAGAGTCAAACCCAAGAAAGCTAAGCCTACTCCGGAAAAAAAAGGCATGGAATCTCTGCAGCCTCTGGACTCTGTGCTCGACTTTGGCTGCTTGCGTCTGTTGACCAAATGCTGTATTTGTTTAGCTGCTAACTGTCATCTTCATTTGAGGGACATTAAAACTCTGTTGGTTGAGCGTGGCAAGGTGCTGAATCATCCTTGTGTGGACTCTTAAATAAACCTAGGGGACAAGACTAAGTGTACCTTCGCTAATCGGTTGATGAGCAATGCTATAGAACCTTGAAGAGACACGACAGCCAGACCTGCCTGCGTTAGAGGCTTTTGTCAGGGAAGCCAAAGTCCTTCACTTGGCTAACCCCCTAGAGATTTTTCTCCAGGTTTCTTCCTTTGATCCTTAGAAACAGTTCTTGAAGGATGATGAGGTAGAGATTCATGTCCCCTTTTTATCAGTGAGGAGACTGAACCTTGAAGGATTAACTGATAGCAAGTGGCTCCCATGTTGGAAACCGAGCTCTGGCAGCAGTTCTGAGGAGCCTTCCTGCAGTGAGTGGACCAGGGCACTACTAACACCTTTATAGGACAGTCAGCCACACTAAGGCCACCTCTGTGGACCGGATTCTGCGTGCTCTTCACAGGGAGCTCTCCTTCAGTGGTACCTCTGGATGTTGGCCATGTTTGTCCCCAACCCATGCAGCAAGGAGATAAATAGTGATAAAGAGCAACCTTGGTAAGCAAATCCCCCTCTAAGACATAAGCTACTCACTCCCTTCTCACCAGCATGATCAAGTTCACCCTGTATAAATCTATTTTAGTGTATTTTAATTGCTTGTAAACTGAGTGTTTCCTGGATATGCCACTGACCATGAATAATGAGAGTCATTTCAGTGACTGGGTTTTCGAAAGTGAATGGGCAAGCAGACAAGAAGGGCTGCTGCTCAGAAGCGAGAGTCGTTTGTTAAAACCCGAGCAGGAGCATTGCTCTCAGCCTTCCCCAGGCTTGTTTTGGTTTTGACACGATGGCACCAGAGCCGCCTGTTTTTCAGCTACTCTGGCTGCCCTTCATTTTTTATGCATCTCTCATGTTAAGTAATGCCAGCTGTTGTCCACAACCAGGCACAACTGGCCACATGTCAGAGTCATTCATTCACCCAGCAAAACTGGACAGGCTAGTACAGATGTCAGGAATGCACCAAAAGCTAGGGCCCAGTCCCTCCGTGGGGCGGGCAATGCCTAGTAAAGGAAAGAGATACATAAACAAACTGGCGCGCTGAAATGTGATAAGTGTAGAACACTGGCCAGCGAGCTGGGAGACGATGGGAGGAACTTAGTCTATCATGGGACCTGAAACCATGTAGCAGAGAGCTAACCTTCAGCAGGGGATCAGGGGAGACAGTGGAGTTGAGCAGATAAAAGAGTGGGAGAGACACTACAGTTCAATGGGTCCACAGAGAAAGAGCCTCAGACCAGCCTTGGTATAAGATAAAGCTTGAAAAGCCCATTGGCTGGAACAGACTGAAGGCCTTTGTGTGTCTTGTTTTTGCATTGGACTTGGCCTTGAAGTCAGTGGTGGAGCCTAGGACAGTTCTTAAGCAAGAGGAATGACATGATCAGTTCTGAATTTGTGACAGAAAACTCAAAGCCTGTGGGAATATAAGTTACAGGCTAACTCCAAGTGCATGACTTTATTTGGCTTCGTCTTCCCTATGGCCTACAGGAGCCCTTTGCCTGCACCTCTGTGGTAGCACTTCTTAGATCACAGCAACTGATCGTTCCATTCACTCGTGAGGGCAGGACCTGAGTCTCATTCCTAAGCATATATGGGCATGCTTAGGAATCATACCTTACTCATCCTTTTGAAGATAGCTCTACTGCTTCCCATCTCCTCATGAAGCCTTACCTATTGTCCAGTCCTCACGCTCACAGTCTCCACTTCCCACTTCAGAATTCCCATCATCCTAGACAGGCAAGTGTCCTCTGCCATTCCCTTCATGTAGGTATTCTTGCCAGTGCCTGCATTCCCTACTGCACGACACGCCTTCAAGGCCATAGGCCTTCACCACCATTGTATCCTAGCACCTAGCACAGTGCATCTGCCAGGAGATAAGTATCCAGTGTTGTCAGAGTCTACAAAGTACATCAGGAGAGAATGGCAATCCTGGGCGTACCCCGGGCTCATTCTATCTCTTCGCACACAGTTAGACAGAAGGGATTTATTTCATTTGTTTTTGGGGGGGGAAAAATCATTGTCCATCAAACAATGAAAAGATCACAGTGAGGGATATCTTGTAAGCCAGAGTATTGAAAGTATTTTGAAAGCAGAAAACCTACTGCCTCCAAATAAAGCATACGGACACTAACCTGGTCAGGGTCATAAATTCAAATCCCTGCTAAGGGGCCTGTTGCGTGGTGGGACTCACCCATGGCGCTGAGTGAACAAAGAAAGGTGGGCATTCTCCATGAAGGGAGTTCAACTGGATTAGGTCTACTTGGAACACATTAAGCTTTGTAGACCAAGAATTCACGTTTTCCAGGTGGAAATATTGCATGGATAATTTTAAATGCAAGTCAGAGAAGGGGACAAATTTCACTGGGGCCCAGAGGTGCAAGGTCCCTGCCGAGATTTAATCAAAATGGCAACAGAAAATGTGTGCTCTTGCAGAAAGCAAAAGAGGCTGAAGATATGACCGAGAATTGAGCTGGAGCTACAGATGAAGGGAGATGGTCCAGCCTGAGAAGGATGTGGAAGCAATGATGAACAGGGGTGAAAAGGATAGAAAGCAGAGGGTAGCTTGGCATGTGATGATAGGAGATCAAACATGATGAATGACAACTGAAAAGAAAACCTTACATTGGACAGTTAGGTCACTATTGGTCCTTGATGCCTTCCCTCACCCTGCCCCACCCCTGGCACAAGAATTAGAGACCGTGCTCAGGAAAGCACTCTACCCCAAAGTTCTATTTCCAGGCCTTTTCAGCATGATTTTGAGATAGGATCTCACTAAGTTGCCCAGGCTGGCCTGGAACTCATTCTGGAGCCCAGGAAAATCCTGAGCTTGCAATCCTCTTGCCTCAGAATCCTGAGATTATAAGCTTACCATACCAGGCCTGGCTAACCACCAGTCTCCTAATATAATAATAGCAGATATAGATAGTACCAACTGACTTAAGCTCCACCCTCCCCACCTCAAACCCCCCCCCTTTGTATACAAAAATTGAGTATGGTACATTTTCCTGATGAACCTAGACCCAGTCTCAGAATCCTCCTTAACACAGTGACTCTAGCAGCTCCTACCAATTAATGAGACCTGCCACTAAACTGTAATTTACCAGGGTATGGCGAAGAAGCAAAACTGCAATGTGATGAGGTGTCTAAGAAATGAAGGGACCAAGGCATTGAGGAAAACATATCAGGTAGCTTAGGAATATAGAAAGGGCAGTTACTTGGCATAGTGTAAGGATTCAGCCAAGGTAATGGTTACTTATCCTCCAGCAGAATAAGTTTCCAAAGTCATCTCAGTATTTGTCCAGCAAACAAGCCAGATAAAACAATACCCCTATGTATTCCCGTTTTTTATCCCCATCCTCAGCCAAAGGAAAGCTGAATGTAAAAAAAAAAAAAAGCTTCATGTGTAGGCTTGTTTCCACACTATTCATTTGATCAGCAGAGACATATGCTATAACCAGAGTTGGCCCGGCATGTATTTATGAAGGAGGAATTCTTTCTAATAGTGGAAACTTGAGGATCCACGGTGATGCGGGAAAGATATTAGTCTTGGCCAGGGTTCTTCCCCTAAAACCACACCCTGAAGAAAATTTTGGCTTTCAGGGAAAACCCTAGAGAGGTAGAAACCCCTACCTTTGTCTCTTCTGCCTGTTCCTCTCAGGTGTCGAGCATTTCCTACAAGCCAGGCACTGTTCATACTTTATATGAATTAACTCATTTTCTGTCATCTTGTCCTCCTTTCTTCCTACCAGTTCCAATTTCTCATTCCCCCTGCCCATTTTTCGTAGTTACTTTCACTTGATCCTTCTCTTGATCTCCCTGTCCCTCTTTCTGACTTCAGAGTTCCTGGAGACAGGCCGAGCTCTTCTGAACTCACCCACTTTGGTCGGAATAGACACTTGTACAGAAATTGATTTGACTCACTATCCATTCCGTTCAGAGTTCTATTTCTTTATGTAGTCGAAAGGCCTAAGAAGAAGGAAGAATATCTAGCACTAAATAATGCTGTTTGTTGAGAATTTTCTGGAAGACAGGTACTGTTCCCAGTTCTTTCTGTAAATCACCTCATTTATATTGCTGCAACAACCCTATAAACTGGCTTCTGTTATTTTCCCCACTTTACAATCGAGAAAGGCAAGAGATGGAATAGGTGAAGAACTTCCCTAAGGTCACACAGTTAGTAAGGTGTACAACTGAGGTTAAAGGTTAATCACACATGACTCCAAAAGTTTCTGTCTTTAGCTAGTTCATGATTTGTGAACAACAGGCTGAAAGTCTGAAGCTATGGGTTCAAGCTTACAGCTGTGATGGCGTGAATAGTATTATCATTAGGATCTTGGACAAGCCACCTAACTGGTCCAGTGCTCCACACACTGAACATTTATTACCATTTTTTTACATTGACATTTATTCCTGTTTCTCCTGTTATTATATCATTCTCTAGATTTCCATCTTAAGAACTGTCACTGCATCTTACATTTACTCCGGCTTTTCTCGGGGCCAGGAACAATGCTCAGCATCTAACAATGCATGCTTATATGTGTATACACAGTGCTGTGCATTGGCTAGTTCAGGAACTCACTAGATAGTTCATTACACAAACATTGGAGCACCAGACTGAAATCTCAAGGTCAAAATCAGGAGCAAAAGGAGAGAGAGCACGAGCAAGGAACTCAGGACCGCGAGGGGTGCACCCACACACTGAGACAATGGGGATGTTCTATCGGGAACTCACCAAGGCCAGCTGGCCTGGGTCTGAAAAAGCCTGGGATAAAACCGGACTCACTGAACATAGCGAACAATGAGGACTACTGAGAACTCAAGAACAATGGCAATGGGTTTTTGATCCTACTGCACGTACTGGCTTTGTGGGAGCCTAGGCAGTTTGGATGCTCACCTTACTAGACCTGGATGGAGGTGGGCGGTCCTTGGACTTCCCACAGGTCAGGGAACCCTGATTGCTCTTCGAGCTGATGAGGGAGGGGGACTTGATGGGGGAGGGAATGGGAGGTGGTGGCGGGGAGGAGGCAGAAATCCTTAATAAATAAATTAATTAAAAAAAATAAAATAAAAATGAAAAAAAAACCAAACAGGCTATAGATACGAGCACAAGTCGCTTCTAAGTTCATTAGCTAATGAAAGAGGACTTGTTACTATTGGGCATATTCTCTGATTAAATAGAAATAGTGCTCTAGTGAGATAACGTTTCTGAGTTTACCTGATTATCTTGCTTAATAACCTTTTTTCAATAGCAAAAGTTTTAAAAATTAATTTAAAAATTAATAAATAAAAAAGAAAAAATGACTTAAACCATCAAAGTAAGGGCTGGGATACAGGTCAGTGGTAGAGGCTTATTTTGCTTGTGCATGGTCCTGGATTCTATCCTCAGTACCATAAGAAAAAATATTGGAATAATAAAACTCTTTCCATAACCTATTCACTCACCCCATCATTCATTCATTTAAACACACAGTTTTGGGGTATAAGCCTCACTATTAAGCGGCTCACACATACTGGCTCTGGCCACCAACTAAGGTGAGGAGTGCAAGTGGGATGTACCTGAAGTTGAGGTGCAAAACAGGTTTTCATTCTAGCACTAACAATCTGCCTTGTCTTCCGTCCTCATGTCCACCTAACATCTTCTCTACAATAGCACATTTCACCCTAACCTCTGGGTCATGCTCTGGGTAGTCCTACCTTCCATCCTCTGCCTGCTACCAATTGCCTTTGATGTTCTGCTTCCTGCTGGTTCAATCTAGCAACTAATGGAGTTATTATTTTTGTTTGTTTGTGTTGAAAAGCCATGGCAATAAAATTTACTCCCAATAATACCACTGCAATTTTATGTCCTTAAAATGTACCATCAATGACATATGTAATAACTGAATTTCCTGTAAACAGAAATGTTTTTCTGGGAAAAAGTGGGCTTTTTTTGTTTCCATCCATGGTTGGATCTAGGTTCTTTGATGGAGTAATTGGAGATACAGGAAAGTTTGAGATGCATTTTATGAGACTGTGTTAGAGTTCAAAGTGCTCATATTGTGTTATTCTGGTTCAGATGAGTTCTGTGAACAAGGTGATGCAGGACAAGAAGTGCTCTTTCTGGCCAAAGCCCAGGTTACAGTCAGAGGCACAGTGTTCCCCAATGGAGAGAGACAGAGAAAAGCCTCCGGTCTGTAAGAAAGATTGGCACTAACCCTAATTTGTTGTGATAGAATTAAAGATAATTTTTAGAAAACGGTGGAATTTGAGTTAACAATTAGAAGTTGGAGAGTCACTCAGGATATTCCAGGAAGAGGGCTAGACAGAAGCAGTACCATTATTTCTCCGACTGGCTGGGAGATGAGGAGGCTGCTCTAGCCCCAGGGATGAGTTGCCAGTATAAGAAGCTGTAGCCCTTGAAGCATCTTCTTTACTGCTTCTGATCTGAGATTGCAAGCGGCTTCTGTTCACTGCGCCTTTCTCTCTGCTGGCTTTTTTGTCCTACTGTTCATGACTCTTCTCATCCCCCAAATATCCTTCTAAATATCACCCTTCTTCCAACTGTGTGCCTTGGTCCTGTGTCAAGACTTGACTCTCACACACTGCTGTCATGTCTTTAAGCCACCTGCCAGATGTCATGACCCAGATGATGCCCCCATTGTCATGTCAACCCCAACTGACACCAAGCCCATCTTCCCTTGGCCAGTCTTTCACTGCCTACTAATTTACCCCAGTAACTCAGCTTCTGTCGGTGTCACTGAGATTCACCCACTCATCCTGACTCAAAATCCAGGAGTCAGCTCCACTCCTTGCCAAAGTCCCTTCCTCCACAGCCAACAAACTGCCAAATCCTGTTGAGTTTCCCTTTGGGGTATCTATCCTGTCTACTCCACCCCACAGCAACTATATGGTTCAAGTCCCCATTGCCTCTCCCAGAATAGCACTGTGCTCACCTCTACACTAGTCACTAGCCTTTCTGTGCTTGAACTTGCCCAGTGCTTATCACAGAAAGTTCTCTCTCCTCAACCTGAAGTCCAGGCTCTCCTTTTCCAACACTGGTGAGCTCATGGGCACTTGGTGGTCCCCACATACATCTTGATTCCATTTAACTAACCTCCACAATATATACCTCTCCGCTGCCTATCTGCCATCACCCCCACCCTTCAAGACTCTAATTCTCCCACGGGATGTGAACCACTGTGAAATCTCAGGCACGCTTTAGTCTATTCATGCAACAAATACAAATTGAGCACCTGTTTTCTGGCCTTTGTGCCAAGAGGCGTGGGTAATATAAAGATGCATGAGACAGTACTTTCCGCCTGTGATTCTTTGGTCTAGTGAGCCACAAAACAGATAGAACTAAATCCAAATCTCCCTCAGGCTGCTCATGCCTCCATGTTGTAGGGTCTTTCCTCAATGTCTGAAAATGTATTCAAGATGTTCCCATCCTAAGTTTCGCTTCCCTAGCACCAGATCAATCTCTCTCTCTCTCTCTCTCTCTCTCTCTCTCTCTCTCTCTCTCT
>NC_022026.1:21521949-21539102 GCF_000317375.1 Microtus ochrogaster
TCTCTGTCTCTCTCTCTCTCGGTTTTTCGAGACAGGGTTTCTCTGTAGCTTTGGAGCCTGTCCTGGCACTAGCTCTTGTAGAGGAGGCTGGCCTCGAACTCACAGAGCTCCACCTGTCTCTGCCTCCCAACTGCTGGGATTAAAGGCATGCACCACCACTGCCTGGCCCCAAACTCCTTTAAAATACACAAAGTCATCTTAATTCTCCTCTCCACTTCCTCCTGTCCAATCCTTACCCTTCTCTGAGCAAGCCTCTGTCCACACCCTCCTTCCTGTGGACACATGAGGAAGATAATTTCAGCCTTCATCTCATTTAAACTCTGGGAGTAGCTAGAGAGATGATTCGTTAGTTAAGAGCACTGGCTGCTCTTGCAGAAGGACCCAGGTTCAATTTCCAGTACCCATGAGGTAACTCACACTCCAGTTCCAGAGGATTCAAAGCCCTCATGTGGCCTCCAAGGGCACTAGGCGCACATATGGTGTACATACACACACGCAGGCAAAACACTCGAAATAAAAATAAAATCTTTAGCCGGGCGGTGGTGGCGCACGCCTTTAATCTCAGCGCTCGGGAGGCAGAGGCAGGAGGATCTCTGTGAGTTCGAGGCCAGCCTGGTCTACAAGAGCTAGTTCCAGGACAGGAACAAAAAGCTACAAAGAACTCCTGTCTCGAAAATCAAAAATAAAATAAAATAAATAAAAATAAAAAAAGTAAAATAAAATCTTTAAACCCTCTTAGAGATTTGAACTTGTTACCAGATCTGTCTCCACTCCCTGTGCCCACCCCAGACGTGTTCTGGCATGCCATGATTTTTATCCTTGACGCTCTTCTCTCTCTCTTGTTGCAGGGCCCCCACCCTGCTGGCCAAGGCAATCGTCTCTGCTTCCTTAGCTTTGCTGTCACTGTTCGTCCCCAAATCTGTAATACATGTGGCGTCAGAGGTCTAGCCTCCCTTTACACTGAGCCTACTATCTTACATAGACCGCTGTGGCTGGGATCCTGACCCGGCATGTGTTCCCTGCTAGAATCACCCCTCACACCCCCAAACCTTCTGCTGGGTCCACACGCTGGATCTTCTTACTGGTCCTCCCTGGAGGCCAGAAATCCTTCACTCCTCTTTTCCTAGTCCCCGCATGCAAGTTACTGTTTCATCCTGGTGATACTATCTTTGAAGGTTTTTTCCCCCTTTTCATTCCTCCCACAGTGCCCCTGTCCCAGTTCTATGAGCAGCCCTCAGGGCTGTAGCACCAGCTTGCTAACTGGTGACCCTCCTCACATTCATTCCTCAAATTCCAACAGTCTCCACATGGGAGCCAGTGAGCCCTCTCATGCGCACCGATATCCCATTCACTTCCTGTGTCTCCTCCAAGCTTCTACTCAGTATCCCACAAGTATTTATTTACCGCCCATGAACTGCAAGTATTGTTTTAAGAACTGGCAATATGGCAGGGAACAAAACAATGTTCTGCCTTCATGAAGCTACTAGTCTGAGGTAAAGGCATGACTTGGCAGGGCCTACCGAGCAGTTCTTGCTCGCCTCCTAGTCTGCTGGCCTACAGATAATTATACCTAATTTGGTGTTCTTCTGCTTCAGGCTCCTTGCCATTGCTGGACTCTGCTGGGGACTATCTCCTCCCCACCTGTATCCTCCTTGGCCAGACCCTCCACATGCAGTCCCTCTGGTGCACTTTACAGAGGTGATCTCCAGGAAAACATAGTCTCAAATCTTAGCTTTGGGCACAATATCTGTGCTCTGATCTCATCTTAAAATGGAAGCAATGATACATACCATATAGGTTGGCTGTGAAAATGAAGTTCCGTCCATAAGAATGCTTAGGTACTTTAGGTACATGACAGATAGTAAGCCTGTCATAAACACTGCCTGCCATTACTTTTATTTCAGCATTGTTATTGTCATGTTATTATTGTACCACTCATCTCACTGCTCTGCAGTTCTCTCCCCGATTAAGCCTTCCTTATTGTCTTTGTACCCTAGTGACTAACCTACTCCAGCATATTACCACGTCAGAGTTACTAAGTGTTAAGGGGAAGATAGAAAGGTCAGCTGATTTGGGTCTGTGGCTTGGGTTTCCTGTGACCAAGCAGGATTATGGTGGAATAACAACCTCAAAGGCTCCCACTGCTATCTTTTTGACCAAGAATCTAATTGTGTGCTGTTTTCATTGTGTGCACAAGAGCTGCAAAGGATTGAGCAAGAATGGAGAATTAAATTGGGTTGAACTGAACTGGAGACAAACTATTTACATTCCTTTATTCATTGACTCGTGGGGTCAAGACTCAGACCCTTAAAGCAGCCATTACCTTCAACCCCCCAGCCCTTTGCCCCGCTGCATACCTTCCATTTGCCCTGACTCCACACTACCATGTTCCCCTCAAAACTGTTTCCACTGAAGCCCAGGAAGCAAAAGGAGTGCTGCAGGAAGAGGGGAAGGGGTGGAGAGGGGTTAGCACCTCCCTTCTTCCTTTGCTGAGATCAAAGTCAGTATGTTCCCTTGAAGGTCGGCTAGCCCCTTTCATCTCCTGCCCCACCTGCCTGGATGGGACTGCAGTGTGCCCATTTCCTTTTCTCCTGGAGCTGGAGGGCAGTTCCAGGGTGGGGTCATAAGCTATTTCCAGTGCTAGCCAAATCCCTCCACCTCAACTTCTTTTCTGTGTACCATGATCATGTTTCCTCTCCACCTCAACAATCAGTAAGAAGCTGCAAGTAACTATGAAGGAAGTCAGTTCCTCGGCTGGTCCTAGGCTAACCCAATGGCTGAAGCAAGTGAGGGGACCAGAAGACTTGGTCTGGAAGAAGGAACAGGCTTTTCTTTCTATGCCTCACCCCTGAGCACTTCGCCCCACATTCCTCAGAATCTAGAGGGTACAGAGTTAAGCAAAGGCCTCTTGCCCCCAGGAGAGAAGAATTCACATTTATCAGAGTCCTACTATATCCCAAGCTCCAGGTTGGGTCCTTTGATAGATATTATCTCCTAACAGCCCAAACAGGTCAGCATTTATCATCCCTGGGGTGGAAATGACGAAACAGAGATTAACAAGCTTACCCCAGGCACACAGCTAAATCCAGGCGCCAAATTCCAGCTGTCCCTGACCCCAACGCCAGTGCTCACCCTGTCACGTTGTCTCCAAAGCCCAGGAAAGCTATGCTGAGGTGACTCTGAATTATTCCACACAATTAACCAGACACCTAGGTAAACCCTTGGCAAATTAGCTTGACTCAACATACATCTAAGGGAAAACATTGGCAACTTGAGTTTGACTCTCTGGGCTGTGCAAAGAGAACATGACAGAGTTGGTAGTCTAGCAGAGAGGATCTAACAAGTGCAAACTTAGAACACAGGAACAGGGGCTTTAAATACAGCCTACAGTTTCAGTTGGCCTCACCCGAGCAAAACCTCCAAGACTGGAAGCAGCCAGCTGCCATGCATAACTGGCTTCCAACACAGGGACTTTCTTAAACCATCTGAGTTGCCCCGAGGCCAAGAATAGTGCAATTTAGCAGGACCTGAGAATGAGTATTTGATTGGCAAAGGTAGAGAGAAGTTTAGGAACCCAGTCTTGGCTGTTACCTGCTGTCAGTCAGTCTGCTTCAGCAAAGACTGGGGTTTGTTTTTTTTTAATGACTCTGTCCCATGTGTGGCTCAATCAGTTAAAGCCAGGTGCAAATGAAGCCAGGATAAGAGGCTTAATCCTAGTAGAGCTGTTTTGTCACAGGCCAGGTAGGTCTGGCCCCAGCTGACCAAGTGGTTAGCAGCCCTGTGCTCTTTGACTAAAGTGTGGGCAATCACAGTAGGCGTTCAAGTGAGAACGTGCTGTTCCAAACCGGTGTCTGCAGACAAGCAGCTTACAGCCTGCCTTGCTGACCAAGGAGCCGCCCGTGTCAGCCTTGCACATGGAGACAGCAGTGGCTCCTTTTATATCTCGCCTAGGCACCCTGCCTCATATTTTTCTAGTGCTGTGATGCCAACGGTGTGGGTCTCCCCTAAGAGCTGCTTTGATGCAGCTGCCTGTATTCTGCGGCTCTAAGCCTGTCTTGCCATTCCCATGAGATGAGCACATCACTTGACACTCCTCAGGAGAAGAGGCCGCCACACCTGTTTAAAGCCTTCTCTTCTACAACTTGAAATGAGGGGCCCTCCTTGGCTAAAAATACATGCTTCTCGAGTTTCTTCAGCCGTGATGGGAGGGGGTAGTTTCTGCATGTGTCCCCTACCGTACCCCAGGTAACCCTGTTTTTCTCTTTCATGTAGGGATTTGACAAAGACAGTCTCTACTCAAGGTAGTTTCCCTCTCCATAATTTGTCGGGAATCACAGAGTAAATCTCTGTGGCAAGGGCTGAACGCCTGTCCCTTTCTGGGCCAATTCACATACATGGCACGAGAAGCATTGGTACAGTCTTGGGCCTTTTCCTTTCAATTAAACGTGGAGAGTATTCATTCTTCCATGGTATGCAAAGCTATCTTCCCCATGAAATTAATCTCATGGATTCCACAAAGACACTGTTAGAATCTCCAGATTGTTCCCCAACATCTCCCACGGTGCCAGATGTATGTACAGCCAGACTTCTAACAAGGATAATGTAAATGACAGTAGCAATAACTGTGGGTTCTTTGAGTGGCATCAAAGTCACAGCATAGCAAGATCCCCGTTTCTATGCCTGCTATATAAACTGCTTGAGGTTTTGTTTTATTTTGTTTTCAGGGAATTTGGATTCCCTGGTTTACTTACAACCTAACAATGTCACTATTGAAACACATCGTGTTAAGGACCATATGCTCTCTCTCCAGAGAGTGCACACAAATACTATTTCTGTTAAACACACACACACACACACACACACACACACACACACACACACAAAACAGAAATCGTAGCTTTGCATATTTCCCATTCAAAGACGGATCCCGTTTGAATGGTTCCCTTTGTCACAGAGTTTTTCCCCAAGTGGGCCCTAACAGAAGCTAAATCAGATATCGCGACTTACCAAAGGTCACAAGGGGTCATCTAGTGAGCTAGAAATAGAATCCACAAGCCTTTATTTTGATTCCTTAACTTTAAAAACATAAATTTCACTATAAGGAAAGAAAAACTTAGTAGACTTACTTGCCATTCCTGGAGCAAGGAATCCAAGGCTAATGAATGGGCTGTGAGGGCAAGAGATTACTAAAACTCTGCCTGCCTTCAGAGAGTTCTTGACAGTGGAGAGAAGGAGGGTAGTCACTGTTGAAAAGTCTCTATCCAGTGCATATGAATACCTAGAGGACCCTTCATGCAGCTGCCACCATGACCTGCATATGACATGCAAGCCAGCACTGTCTATCTGAATGGGGGGGGGTGTAAGAGAGGCACCGGCAGAATACTCTGGCGGTTGGCAGAGAACGAAGGACAGCTTTATGAAGGAGGTGACATTTGATCTGTGCCTGGAAGATGGGGAGGTTTTTCCACAGGCAGCATGGATTGGGGGTGCAAAAAAGCCATGAGTTCTAAGTAAGAACAAGGCCTGGAGAGAGCTCAGTGGGCTAGCGTGCTAGAGTGTGAAGGGCTATGGCTGGAGCAAAGCAGCTGAAGCGTAAGCAGAGGGGCCCCTTGACAACAAGCGCCCAAATTTCATTGTGGCTGTCACTGAAGGGCTGAATGAGTGAGCACCGTGATGGGCAGAACTTCCTGCCACATCATGCCACTCTGCCCTTAGAGGCTGTCCTGGCCTTGTCGGGCATGGTGAGCTTCGTTCGATTGTCCTGTTTGTATGTGGTTTGGTTTGGACATTTTATGTGGTTTTGTTTGGTTTTTAGCCTTTCTCTTTTCCTTACAGTTTTTCACAGCATATGGTCCTGATTATGTGCTGGAAATCACGCCAAGCTGCCGGCCAGACCGCAATGAGCCCCAGCGAATCCAGCAAATCCTCAACTACATCAAAGGTGAGCGCCACCCTCCAGTCCTGCCCTCCTTATTCCACCCAGTGTGGGGTGGCCTGCCGCTGGGGGCTTCCTCAAATACCATTTGTCTTTTGGCAACTAATCATTCCACTTCTTGGAAAGGAATCCTCTTTTTGGCCTGACATCTTGTAGCCTGAATTCTACACAAGCCACTCTGGTTGAGATTGTCACTTGGCTGGCTAATGTCACCTTCAGAAGAACAAAAGGTTCAGTTTTAAGACACTTCCAAGGAAAAATCAGTTCTAAAATATTCTGAGAGCCTTTTTCTTTGAAAAGGCCAACAGTAAAACCATCTTTAAGGGCTAGGGTTATGTGGCTCAGGGGCAGAGCATTTGCCTGCCATACTATCTCCGACACTGTGAAAAAGCAAAGCAAAACAGAAAAACTCTTTAAGTTTAGGGAAGTTCAAGTGAATTTAAACTTGAGGGGTTGAGATAGCGAAGGAATTTCTCCCCCAGACATTCTCTTGCAGCATGGTCTAGGAGAGCAATGAGAGGCTATGAAAGTCCGGTGATTAATCAGGAGTAGAGCTGCTGCCCTCTACCCCTCCCCCAAGTTTTTCTGCCCCCAGGATAGAGAGGATGGTAGTCAGGCTCTACAGTCCACCAGCTCTTTGGGGGGTCCTTCCCCCAGCTCTGCTTTAGAGGGCCCCTCACTGCTTCTCAGTTGCTTCTTTAAGACTTGCTTCTCATCTGTCGTTTGTTTTACGTATTTAGAACAATCATTTTTCTGTTAACTGAGAGAAAGTGTGTGTGTGTGTGTGTGTGTGTGTGCGTGCGTGCGTGCGTGCGTGTGTGTGTGTGTGTGTGTGTGTGTGTTTGAATCTTATTTGCAGAGTTAAGAGGTCATGGATATCATATTGCCTGTCCCAAAGAGTGAAATTCTCTTGTTTATTCATAAAATGACAACAACAGTGCCAGATCTCCCACTTCTGACTCCTCCTGGGAGTGTAATCGTGTCTGAAGAGGCCAGCTAAAAGCTGGGGTTCATCTAAGGGAGTGTGCCATAGTCTGAGGGTCTTCGCTAAAGGCTGTGCTCACTAGCAGAGTGTATGGTGACAACAGCAAAGCCTGTGGTAAGGACTATATTTCCTAGGCTCTTTTGACCTGAGAAAATTTTCTGTGCTAATGAAACTCAGTTATGCTCATAGCTCTTTGCCTCTTGTAAGGTCCTGTAACCCAACCTTCTTCTGCCTCTAATGTTTGAAATCACCTTTCTCTGATCTCCCAATGGCGGCTACCAATTCTATACGTCCTTACTGTCAATCTTCCTCCCTTCTCCAGTCTTTTTTGTTTTTTTGGTTTTTTGGTTTTTGCTTTTCTTTTGTTTTCTTTATTTTTTTCAAGACAGGGTTTCTTTGTAGCTTTGGAGCCTGTCCTGGAACTAAGCTCTTGTAGACCAGGCTGGCCTCGAACTCACAGAGTGCTGAGATTAAAGATGTGTGCCACCACCGCCTGGCCCTTCTCTAGTCATTAAGGCTTCTAAATTCTTTCTGTTGCTGACTCTCCTCACTGTGCTACAATCTGGATGGAGACTGGAGATCTGCGCCCTTCCCCCTCATTTCCCTCTGCTCCTCTGATCCAGAAAACGGTCCCCATTTCCCTTAAGATTGAATGTGGACTAGTTTCTCTTGTTACTCTTTCTCCTGCCTTACCATTTTCCTATCCAGGCTCTAAATTCTGGGAGCACCCAGACAAAGCACTAAAAACAGAAAGCACACACACATACACACACTACCAGAGTTCCCTGCTCCTACCTCAGCTGTGTGCGTGCATGTATGCCCTGGCCTCCCTGCACACACTCCCAGGCACGTCACTCCAGACAGTGGTGACGTTTGCTGCTGTGGAAACGAAATGACAAACAAGAGAAGACGTGAGAAATGTAATGTAGATGAGCTAGAAAAGGAACCTGAGTGAGGAGTAGGTGAGGGTGGATCGAGATAAAAAGTGATGCTAAGGGTTAGTTAAAACAAGAATAATACAGTCCAGAGGACACGGAAGTCGCGTTTTTGAACTGTATTAGCCAATGAAGGCAGTATTGGGATAATAACACAATGAACTTCAGCAGGGAGAAAGCATCTGATCCAGGAACTGGGTTCTCAAAAGGGGCTGTGTGCAAGCAAAACGAGATGTGGCTTTAACAGCATTCTGTCTAAAAGAGAATTAGAGACAGTCGTTGACACAGAGTTCAGTATGAGTCACCCGGTCAAGGTGGCCTCCAGAGATGCTAATGCAGTAGCGACCTCACTTTACAAGGGCTCTAGACAAATAGGAACAGTGTTGCAGGAGGTCAGCCAGTCTGGGGGAAGCACTGGAGCCCAAGCTCCAAGAGGTCTGCTTTAGAGGGGCTGGGGCTTTCTGGAGAAGAGAAAACTCTAGGGGGGGGGAGGGGACATCAACCCTGCCTCATGTCTCTTGACAGCAAGGCTGTCACAGAACAGGACAGGGTCTAACTGGCGGGAGGGCACAGGGGTGGATGCACGGATGGATGTCATAAAAGGACTGATTTTCATTCAGAAGCAGGAGGAGTTTGCAACGATTAGAGCTATCTAAAATGGAACAGGGTGTCCAGAAGAGAATGAGGGAGGGCTGTTATCAGAGATGGAGGAGGTAGAGGATGACTTGGCTAGGAGGGCCCCTACCTTGGGAGAGGGCTCCTTCGGATGCTAAGATCCAGGACATTCTACATTGCAACCAGCGTAGAGAGAATGAAAAGGATCTAGCGAGAGCTTAGCTTGGCTGATGATGAGTCACTGTGTTGGGTTGGGAGGGGACGCTGAGTGGAGGAAAGAACTGACATGGAGAGGCGAAGTCAATAAGAACAGGTGACAAGGAACCAGGAAGGTGGGCGGCAAGGACAGTGAATATAGAATACCAGAAGTGCTCAGATTTTCTTCACGGTTCTGTCCCTGTTACAGAGTCTTTGTGTCCCTAGCCGTGCAAATTAACAAAGCACAGGAATCCAGAACTGAAAAGAAAATGCATCTCAGCCTAGAAGAATTGAGGCTAGAAAGAAATCTAAATGCTGTTCAAAATGGCCAAGCTAACCTGCTCTACTGATACTGTGCCCCTCAGCCTAGTGACGCAGGCTGCCATCAGATAGTGTGTTGCCATGACAATGGTCAGTGTGGAAAGGCTTTTGAGTTTTTTGTATTCTGAAAGATTTCCTTAACCTGTCTTCAAGACTGTCATTTGTTCTTGCATATAAAAAACCTCCGTGACGCTGGCTGATCCTCACTGCCTCCCCCATCCCATTAAAAACCAAGCGCAGGGTACAGGTCCCGGGCTGTTTAGGGAAGGTGAGAAACCATGGAGGGGGTAGACAGATTCAGCCGCTTTGCAAGGGAATTTATCCCCAGCATGTCTGTCTAGTTGAACTTGTTCAGCCTTGGGTGGTTTTTTTGTTTGTTTGTTTGGTTGGTTTGGTTTGGTTTTTCTGTTTTCTCACTACAGCACTTAGAAACATGGATAATGAGATTTTAGCCTATTGGAACTCAAAGCCCAGAAGATTCCTCTTTACTGAGTTACATGCATTCTATATACCACAGGGGAACTGAAGGCAGAAGCAAATGCAGATTGCACCTAGCCCATCTTTTCTGCCCCTCAGTTCTAATGAAAGAAAGAAAAAAGACAAAAATTAAAAAAAAAAAAAAGAGAGTCAACTTAAGTTACTCACTTTAGACCCAGCATAGAAAAGGTCTGTTTGCTTGACCTTCTTGTGCCAGTGAACATCCTAAAGGCCTAATTCACTGGTCCCAAGAAAGTTCACATTAGAGAGTGCATGACTGAACATAGCTCATGACTGCTAGTGTGAAATCGTCCTTGCCCCATCTCCACATGCTTTGAGTTGTTTGCCTTTCCTCTGGTTAACATACTCCAAAGGAATTAGCTCATAGTGAACCTTCCAGAGTTGGAACAGTGCTGATGTGATCAGTCCCTAGAGGGGCCCAGCTAGCTCTGCACGGGGAAATGGGCTAGAGGTAGGAGCTTTGCTGCACAGTAGTACCAATGGCATTTGAAGCAAGTAGGGGCCACCTGGGGCCCTGAGCTTCATGTTTCAGCCAGATTCAACTGGCTGCAAAGAGGGGAGGGAGCACTATGCTCTTGTATGTGGGGGAATTAACACTGGAGGTTTCAACGCATGCTTAGGGTTCCCAGAACTTGTCTTGAGATACAGGAAAAAAATGAGTGGGATCAAGAGAAAAGGAGGAAGAAGGGGAGAGGAGGAATGTAGGAGAGGGAAAAACAAGGATCCGTACACCTGCCCTTTCCAGTCCTTGCTGAAGAGAACAGCCGCCTCTACAGGGTAGGCTGGGGCGGGCCAACAGACTGGTCTAAGTGTGCAGAGAGAAGGCACAGGTGAAATAATAAGAATAATGGCCACTATGTCTCTTCTAGATGAAGAAACCAAGGCTCAGGGAGAATAAGTGACTTAATCAAGCTCCCTTTGTTCAGCAAGTTCTTACTAAGCACTTCAGTGTGAGTCACATGCTATGAGGGCTAGCACAGTCATTTGAACCCAGGGCTGTCTTAGCGGGAACGTAGGAGTCAGTCTCTGGCCTCTGTGGTTCCCCTCCTCCACTCAGCGGCATTGCCCTGTCAAGTCTACTGGCCATCCCTGTGTGCTTTATCCAGTGGCCCCACCCCCAGTAAACCCGGCTCAGTGCACACCGCACACCACTTACCCTGCTCCTTCCGTGCAGCTGATCCACAGCACCCGAAATCGCGTGTCTCCCTAGAAACAAGAGGAAAATGCCTATGAGCATCCCCGAAAGTTCTGACCCCTGAGCCATGCCTTTTCGTGCTCCCCGGACCTCCACCCACACCATCTTGAACTCCGGAGCTTTGAACTCCATTCTGAGCTAAGTAGTAGAGAAGGTCAGGGGACAGAAGGAGCTAGCGCCACAGCTGCTGCCCCTCCAGTGTGCTGTGGTGGCCGGCTCTAGTCCCTCTAGTCCGCTGTTTACAGCTCCACAGCCCCATACTGAGACCCTTTGCACATCTGCTGCTAATGTCCTTCGGAGAGCTAGTGTATAGGGGATCAAGGAAAACGCACCCCCTGTTCAGCCTGGAGTCTGGAGGTAGCATCCATCTACGAGTTGGCAAAGAGGCTCAGACTTCAAGGACTGCTGGAGCCCTCAGCTCAAAGCAGCTCAGCTCTGCCTGAAGAGACACTACCCCAAAGAAATAAGGCTTCCCCACACACCCATTCTTGCTGCCTGGAGCAGGAAGGGGGTAGGAGGCAGAGTTGATTCCAAGGATAGATTGAGCATTTGCATTCCAGTTTCTTGGAAGGACTTTGGAGCAGGATTGGTGGAAATCCTGAGCCAGTTTGTCTGGTTTTAAGTAAAGATCTCTGACATCTAGGCCTTATCTCCCCTTCCCACTCCCTCCCTGCCCCCCACTGTTGTTTCTTCTCCAGGAGCTGGCCACCTGCTTGCACTTTACCACTGAGCAGACTCCTCTCCTTACTTCACTAAAGAAAATAAGAAAGGGACGCTTTATTGTGGATTTTGTTGTGAAATAAGTTACAAAAATGGCATGCAAAATTTTTCAAATTCTAAAAAAAAGGAGGCTAATCCCCAAAGTTACAATAAATTAGCAGCTTAAATTCAATATGCAATGAAATGAAGGCCATTGGCAGATTACTTATGAAAACTGGAGATTTCTACCTAAAACCATGAAGGAACTAACTGCAAGTGTATCACACACTCATTGTGCTGGGTATTTCATATATACTAACGCATGGTATATCCTTATGGGGCAGGAGACTGATAACCATGGACACAGTATACCATGCTTGTGATCACATAACACCAAGTGGTGAACGAACACTCTAAATTTGAATCCAGGGCCTTGCTGTCCCTACCAATCATCTCCCACCTGCTTTTTTCCATCGTTCTTTATAATCCCTTCCTATCCTTCATGGGCTCCCAAAATGCATCCTGAACCCATTAAATTTTAAGAGGTACAATTCTGCCTTCACTTTAAAGCTCAACCCAATCAAGTTATTTTTGAACCTTCCACGGTGTCATGAGCTGTAGGGATGGCTGAAGACATGATCTCTGCTTCTGGTGAGTAACTGAGAAATCTGGAGGATGACACAAAACCGAAGCCCCCTGGGTGGATGCAGATATCCTGGGGCTGACACTGCATAGAAGCCACTGAGAGTAAAACTTGAGGGAGATGACTTCCTGGAGGCTGGAGGATTGGAGTAGAGCAGAGTACAGAGGTGATGTTCTGCAAGGGACTCTCAGAAGCGTGAGGACAGAGCTGGCTGCCCTGGATTTCAGGCTGAATAGTCTAGATCACATACAAAAGAAGTAGAAGCCATTGCAGTTCTGGAATGAGGGTATAACATGATCTTGTCATGCTTGAGATGGATCATGATGGTGTGGTCTAAAGGTGGACCTGAGCGAACCTGGACGAGTGCTGAGAAGTGCCGTGGGAAGAGTGTCACTAGTCCTTGAGGTAGATCATTTATAGGGAGAGGATAGAGAATAAGGGGAAAGGACAATGGCCCTGGGGTTTCCTAGATAAGCACAAACTAGGACTTGGTAGCTGCCAGTACAGGAGGCCTAGTTTTACACACACACATACTTAAAATACCTTATTCTGTTCATAACATATTCTGTTTCTATATACTGAATGTAAGGTATAATCTTAATTCCATCTAGTGTTTTTATGTGGGAAAATTTGTTGTAGCCAACTACAAAGAAAAATTTTAGAAATAATTTGGTAAGACAAGTATTATATGTTAAGTAAAGAAAACTCAAAATGGTTTAATGCCATCGAGTCTCAATTATATGTGTGTGTGTGTGCATGTATACATGTGTATAATGAATGTATGAGTATGTGGCTATGCACAGAAAAACATCCAGAAGAAATGATAGCAGTAGTTATCTTCAGTAATAACTTTTTGAGACAGTGTTTCACTGCTTAGCCTAGGCTGGCCCCTCATGATCCTCCTGCCTTAGCCTCCCTGGTGCACCAAGTGCTGCAATACCCAGCTACCATCATCTTCAATGATACTTTGCCAGAGTACTTTAACAGTAGTTGTCAAGGATTAAAGTTATGGATAATTTTTCTTTCCTTTTTATTCTTTTTCTATATTTTTCAAAGTTTCTAACATAAGTATATATTGCCTCCCAGTCAGAAAAGAAATAACATGTTTTCTGTTTAAAGAAAAAGACAGTAAGAACTGGGGAGGCAGCTCAGGAGCAGAGCAGCTATGTAGCCTTCCAAAAAGTCAATAAAACTTTAATCCTTAATTTAGATCCTATTTTCCAATTCCAGATTATAACATCTGGCTACCACACCTACCTACAGACCATTCCAAGGACTTGTCAGGGGGAGTGTTTTAAATACTCCATTTTCTCTAGGTATCTCTAGGAATTCTAGGGCATTCCATTTACCTCGAAAAACAGATCATCCTCTGTCTGATGATGTAAATCCTCTTAGGTCCTGGGTAGGAAATCCAAATGTTTCCTTTTCCAAAATGCCTGTACCCCCTAAAGCAGCTATTTCAGTCTCTCTGGGTTTTGCCTTTAATCACCTGATCCTCTGCGGTCGTGAGTGCAATAGCTACATAATATTTCCTACACTCAAGTAGAATGACTTCTCATAGTTTCTTCTTCTCAAAATCATTTCAGATAAAGGCCAGGTGTTGTGGCGTACAGCTGCAGTCCTAGCGCTCATGAGGCCGAGGCAGAAGTGTTGATGGTACATTGCCAGCATTTGCTTTATAGTGAGACCATGTCTCAGAAAAGTAATTACAGCTGGTCAAATGGCTCCGTAGGTTAAGACTCTTGCCACTGAGCCTGATGACCTGAATTCAGTCCTCGTGACCCACGTGTCTACCAAATGGGAGGACTGATTCCTGCAAGTAATCCTGACCTCCACCCACACATACATATGCATACACACACTAGATAAATAAATGTAAACAAAAATTAAGCAGAATTAGTTCTTTTGTGCTTTTCCATGTGAACTTTGGAATAACCTTGTCTAATTCTATAAAGTGATTTTGATAAGATTTAGAAAGAACTTGTGTTAATGCCTATACTTCTTTTGGATATAATTGACATCTTTACTATGTTGTTTTCCAACCTATAAATATAGCATGTCTCAACTTTGAGGTTTAGGCCTTCTTCCTTTTTGTTAATTTTGAAGTGCTGAAGATTGAACTTTATGCATCTTTTGTGTATGTTAGAGCAACCACTATACCGCCGAGCTACATCTCCAGCCATTTTCACTTTATTTTTAAAATTTTGAGACAGAAATTACTAGGTCACCCAAGGAGGCCTTGAGCTTCAATCCTCCTGCCTCAGTCTCACACATCCCTGGGATTACAGGTGTAAGCCACCATACACAGCTATATTTTTATTTCCTTCATTAACATTTTGTAACATATAGTAAAAATACCAATCCACCAAGATCCAGCAATCCAAACTGTGTATGCGTCACACATCAGTGTATTAAAAAACATGAAGAAAAACTGATACGGTTGTATGGGGAAATAGAGGATTCATCACTGAGGCTGAGAAAATAACCCAGCAGGAGAGTGCTTGCCTCGCATGTACAAGGTCTTAGCTCAACCCTCATTTCAGCAAAGAAAAAAAAAAGTCCACAATTAGAGACTTCAGCATCCCTTTCTCATCAATAGAAAAGAGCTAGGATATAGAAGATTCAACAGTGCTACCAATCAATAGGCTTTAACTGACATTTATAGGCTACTCCAAACAACAGAACACACGTATTTCTTAAGTTTTAAAGGAACACATAACAAGATAGGACCGTATGCTCAACCATAAAACTAATCTCAACCAATTGAGGATAATTGAAATTATGTAGAATATATTTTCTAACCGTAATAGTATCAGCATAGAAATTATAAGCCTCTTGCAAAAGAAAACTCCAGACCTACATAGCTTCACTAGATAATACTAATTCTACTGAAATGAAGAATGAACACCAATTGTATATTATCTCTCTCAAAAAAAATAGAAAAGAAAATTCTGGTTGTTGCTACTGTTGTTGTTTGTGCTTTTTGAGAAAGTTCCTCTCTGTCTCTGTCTGTGTGAGCATGTGTCTGTGTGAGAGAGACAGACGTGTGTACACGGCCATGTGTGTGAGTGCAGGCACGTGTGCCAGAACAGACATATGTAGGTCAGAGGACACCTTGTTTGAGACAGTGTCTCTGTTCATTGCTGCATATGCCAGGCTAGCTGGCCTTTGAGTTTCCAGTCCTTCAGCCTCTGCTCCCCCCCACGTCACAGTAGGAGCCTTGGGATTACAGATGTATGCTACCACAGATTCCAGGGATTTGAACTGGAGTTCTCGTGACTGGGGTAAGTGCCTTACTCACTGAGCCTTCCTCTCTCCGGCCCGACAGGTTTTGCTATGCAGTCCTGGCTGTTCTAGAACTCCCTATGTAGACTAGACTAACCTGAAATTTGTGGTAATCTTCTTGCCTCTGCCTCTTCAGTGTTTACTTCAAAGGCATATGCCACTACACCTCCCTGCCTCAACAGGGGAAAATCTTAAAAAAAAATTAATCCCCAAAGTATGTACTGCTATATGATACTGAATGATGAAATGGAATGTTTTCCCTCTAAGCTCCAGACCAAGGCAATTTTGCCACTCTTATTTAAGATAGTACTGGAATTCCTAGCCAAACAATAAGGTAAGAAAAGGAAATTTATAAAAAATATCTATCAGAAAGGGAGAAAATGACATTATTTCTATTTTATTATGAATGACGACTTATGTCAAAAATCTAAAGGAATTTATCAAGGAAATACCTAGAACTTTAAAAAATATAACTTCATTAAGTCTTTAAAAAAGAAAAAGTATTGAGCCAACCATGGTGGCTCACCCTTGTAATCCCAGCTACTGAGGCAAAAGGAATCCCAGTTTGAGGTTTGCCTGGGTAGCTTAGTGGGATTCTCTCAGTATTTAAAAAAAATGGGGGCTGAAGGGATGATTCAGCAGTTATGAGTACTGGCTGCTCTTTCAGAGGTCTTGAGTTCAATTCCCAGCACCCACATGGTGGCTCACTGTGCCCATAATTATAGTACCATGAGATCCAATTCCCTCTTCTGGTATGCCAGTGTACTGCAGACAAAACATCCACATACATTACATACATACATACATACATACATACATACATACATACATCTTTAAAAAATAAAAGCAAAGAAGGCAATCAAGATGACTTGGCCAGTAAAGACACTTGCCACCAACCCTGATGATTTTAGTTAGCCCCCTGGTCCCACAGTGTGGAAGGGGAGAACTGACTCTCAAAAGTTGTCCTCTGGCCTCCACACCTTGCTCACATGCACTGTGACACACCCACACATTATACACACACACAATCATTCTATAAATTCTGTTCCTTTAGAGAACTCCAACACAGACCCTATCTCAAAATAGTCAAAAGAAAATGTCCATATACATGTATGTATGTATGTATGTATGTATGTATGTATGTATGTATGTATATAGAAAGGGGATTTATTAGGCTGTGGTCCAACTGGTCCCACAGTGACCGTCTACCAATGGAACATCCAAGAATCCAGTAGTTGTTAAGTCCTCAAGGCTGATTACCTCGGCTGGTCTTCTGTGTAGGTTGGAATCCTGAAGAAGTAGGCTCTAATGCCAGTGAAGGAATGAACTTGCAAGGGAGAGTGAGGGCAAGCAGGCAGAGAGAGAGAGAGCAAGCTTCCTTCCTCCATGTCCTTTATATAGACCGCCAGCAGAAAGTGTGGTCCAGAGTGAAGGGGGATCTTCCCACCCAAAAAGATCTGGATTAAAGGTGAATCTTCCCACCTTAAAAGACAGACTAGAAATGGATCTTCCCCCTTCAAATTATTTAATTAAGAAAAAAATCCCTCACAAGTGTGTCCATCCACTTGGGTTTTAGTTATTTCCAGACATAGTTAAATTGACAACCAAAAATAGCCATCACAGGGTCATATTAAATTTCCCAAGCTAAACTTTAACTTCCTATGTAGCCCAAGCAGACCTTGAATTTACAATCCTCCTGCGTCAGTATACACCAGTGCTGGGATTACAGACCGGTGCCACCAAAGCCTAGCTTCTACTGAAATAGTTTTAAGTTTAGTTTCATGTATGTATATATATGTGTGTATATATATATGCTTCTACTGAAATAGTTTTAAGTTTAGTTT
>NC_022026.1:21539202-21565663 GCF_000317375.1 Microtus ochrogaster
TAAGTTTAGTTTCATGTATGTATATATATGTGTGTATATATATATGCTTCTACTGAAATAGTTTTAAGTTTAGTTTCATGTATGTATATATATGTATATATATATTCAAAGTCTGGATTCCATAGTGGGCCACCATTGATAATTTAAGGACAAAAAAAGCCCCTCATTGCTGCTTAGCAGTACAAATTGATGCTCCCATTAGACCTCCAATGATATACCACCCCTTGGCAGGAATGGAAGTAGCATACTGCCTCAGCCTCCTCAGTGCTGGAGTTACAGGCATGCACTGCCACATTTGGTCCTTTTTCACTGTCCCCATGTGACCTCTACTAATAGGTGAGTTTCCTTGGTATTCAACTGAAGTGGGAGAGGAGGCCAGATATTGCTAGGCTAATTTTCGATTTCAAGTTTCCTATAAATACATATTAGGTGTTAATCTGTGCCAAAAGCTGCCCTGGGCACAGTGATAGACATTGCCGATCATAGAGCTCCTATTCTCTGGAACAGGATACACTATGAGCAAATAAACATTTAGTGATGAGTAGCAATTAATTCAGAGGAGCGCCATTTAGACCCTGGTCAATAAAGTCTGAGGAAATGGTGTTTGAGAATCTCGGTTTCATGAAGTGAGTAAAGTTAAAAAAGTGAGGTGAAGGGAAATGCAGGGTTAAAGCTCCACGGAAGGGATGGTCTCAATGTGTTTACTGTAAATGTTTTCCTGTATATTAGAATACAGATATCATATGAAACTCTTTTAAGTTAAAAACATTTAATGGTCGTGCGGTGGTGGTGCGCACTCGGGAGATAGAGACAGGAAGATTTCTGTGAGTTTGAGGCCAGTCTGGTCTACAGAGTGAGTTCCAGACTGGCTCCAAAGCTACACAGAGAAAACATGTCTCAAAAGAAAATTACGTTTTAGTTAATGTGTGTGTTCAGAGGACAGCTTTTGAGGATGAGTTTTCCCTTTCAATCATATGGGTCCTGGGGATCAAAACGTGGCTGTCAGTCTTGGAGGCCGGTACCTTCACTTGCTGAGCCATGTCACCAGCTTGAAACTTTTGAATTTCATAGGTATTATTCTTTATGAGGAAGCTGTTTAAAATAAGTTTTTATAAGAAAGGTTTCTGTTGTGGCATGTAAATATGATAAAGCTCCTGGCAGTGTTAAGCTGAGAAGTACAGCTGTCTCTGGAGTATTTACGATTTCCATTCAATAGGTGAAAAACCTGAGGCTTTCTGAGGTTAATCTAGGCCACACAAGAGGAAAGTGGGGGGTGAGGGGGAGATGGGATTCCACCTGGAAAGGTGAGGATTATGCTCAAACTTAAAAGAGGAAATAGACATTTTATTCTTCTGCCTGGTGAAGCTGATTATCACACAAAACAAATCAAAATTTTTTCAAGAGCAGCCGGTAGCGCCAATATGTTGAAACATTTTTGCGTTTGTTTTCCCAAAGCATATGCCTAAAGCATAATACTGCACTCAGCGTCCTCCAGCTCCTAGTGCTCAAATGAGTGAGGAGCGAAAGGAAGCTAGTCATTTATTAGAGAAAATAAGGTAAGGCTCTCAGAGTTCTGGAATGTTTAGCTGTTGACAATTTTTGGTCTACACAGAGACCCTTTAACCATCTGAGGTTGGGAGCTGTCTAGAGCTGGGCACCAAGCACTGAGAGTCATTTGATTGCAGAAGTAGCAGGCCCTGCTCCAGAGCCTGGCTGCCTGGGGGCAACTGATAAAGGAGTCTCTTTAAAAAGTTGCTACAGACTCCACAGACTTGCAGTCCCCTGCACTCCTCTGCTCTACCTGAATGGGGACATTCCAACACCACCAGCACCAAAATGTCACAACCTTTTGAGAAAGAGAAGCATCTTTATGGGTCCTGGTTTGCCCACATCCTTCTGCCTCCTTGCAGCTCCAAGCATGTTTTGGAAAGGGATTTCATAAAGATTTCTAAATTGAGTTAGAATTTCGAGTCTATTGTGACATGCAAATTAGTCCTGCTTGCCCGTTGGCAGCAAAGCAGCTGAAGTGCCTAGAGACGGGCCATAAAATGAAAACATCAAAGTGATTAAATGTGCCCGAAGAGCATAATTGAGTGCATGAATAAGAGAAAATAAAACAAATTGATTTTCTCCAGTGCCAGAAAAACAGAATAATTGAGAACAAAATAATAGACTTTGAAGTAATCAAAGTGAGGAATGCACCATAGTGACACGGAAACAGCCAGTTGTGGGGGAGATTTATTGTGTTTCTGTTATCATTTTTACAACTTTAATTTCATTAGCTAATAAATACAAATCAATTGAAAAATCAGTCAACCAGAGAGGAAGGAGTCCCAAGCTGAAGAGGTGATCCTTAATCCACTATATTACACGTGTGCCAAGGCATACACACACACACACACACACACACACACACACACACACACACACGTGTGTGTGTGCGCGCTGCAAGCAGAACAAGTTCTGGAAAGCCTCATTTGGCTTTGGAGGTGGTGACTGGCTGCCTCTTATGCCTGTCACTTGCCAGATATGGTTTACAGATTGAGCCATAAAAAGGGTAACTCTTATATACCACCAAGATTGCCATCGGAAAGAATGGCCTGAGTATAAGCATCTTGGTTTACAAAAAAATAACATTTTTATGACACTAACCACACCTGTAATTTTGCCTTGCATCATATGACTTCATTTAGTGGTGATGGTGGTGGTGGCAGATATGAACTACAATAGCAGGAGCACCTGCCACTCTTGGATGGTGGCTTGCTGCCTCAATCCCCCCCCTAAAAAAAAATAGTGGCATTGAAATCTAATGTCAAATTGAGAGGACCAACCCTTTGGCATCCAGGTTGGTAGCTATGATGCTGGACAGGATCAAGGGCGGAAAGCTAGATGGAGGTAGACTTGTTGTGTTGAGCCTGACAGTAGAGCATCAGGGACAGCAAGCCATGCTGGGACCAGGTGCTGGAAGATCACAGAGTAAACATGAGACTGCTTAGAAACTATTTTTATGGCTCCTCCAAGAAAAGAATCCCTCCACCCCACTCCTCAGCTGTTCATAGCTCAGTGGCCCTTCCCTTCAAGATTCACAGCATGGATGTTGTGACCTGAATTGTGGGTTTTCCTTCATAGGCCTTTGAGCTACTCCGGTCGGGACTTCCAGATGTTCATGACACACCCTGTCTTCAAGGCTCCATAGTTAGTGGCCATGCCTTTGGCTCTAGTAAAGGTCTTGGGGCCAATGGGACTGTAAACCAGGGTGTGCAAAAGGAGCTGGCATTGCCGAGACTGGCACTACTTACTGGCTACCACAGGATGGCATGGATAAGAGACTGGCCTGCCAGACCATTTTTGTCCCCTTGAATCCATCTTCTAGGAAGCACCAAGATGCTGAAGAGGGTCTCAGACCTTCTAGTAGCATGCAAGGCCTAGCTAGAATATGCCTTGAAGTGAGTAGTAGATATTAATATTTTGAATAAGACAGCAAAAGTTTGTCTCCAGTTGAAGCTGAAAATCTCAGCTTCATTTCCCACTGGTGTTTGGGTGGAGCAAATCATTTTGAAACTCTAAAGCATTATACAGATGTAAAACTGAATTATCCTTCCTACTTCTGTTATTCCTATTATCCTTAATTTCCCAGCACAGAATTTTTGTCTGGAGAAAAATGTGGAGAAGGAACATGGACAAGAGAAGCTGGGAGTTGTGACTCCCAAATGCCTGGGAGGCAATCACCCAGCCCAATAGATGGACAACTGCTGAGGCCAGCTCCACTTGCTGCCTGGCAGGCACACAGCCCACTCCTGTGATGTCACCCCTACAGTTACTTGTGCCCATCCCTCCGCATAGAGCCAGCAGATTTAGGCACAGGAGGGGAGAAAAAATGAATCATAGGCTATTTTAGAAATTGCTTCGATTCCATTTGAGCCTGCCGTGGTGCCTCGCAAGCTGAGCAGAGCACCCTAAGTCACAGGGTAATGGGCTTTAAGTGCTGATAGCTGGGAAGTGCCGGAAGCCTGGTGGGATTAATCCACAACCCCAGGTTCTAATTCAGGTGAGAGAATGACAAGTGGCAAATGGTGACTCTACAGAATTGACATTGAAAGGCTTTCTGATGACAGGAAAGATTGACATCCCAAGGCAAGCAATACAGTTGACAATCGCCAGCTGAAAAATTAAATCAGCCCTTCGTGTCAGCAACATGCCCAAGGCTGGATAGAATTCCTTCGGACTGAGCCAGGTGTGCTGTCTCTCATCCTAGCACTCTGGAGGCTGAAACAAGAAGATTGCTCCAAGTTCAAGGCCAGTCTCAGCTAATTCAGTGTACTCCAGGGCATCTTGGCCTATAAAGTGATGCCATCTCAAAAGAGGGCTGGAGGATGACTCAGCAGTAATAATTCATTTTCTTTTAAGAAAAGTAAGAACTGTTGGGCTGCCATTGCCCCCAGTTAACTGTCATCAACTAGAAAACCTACTCTAGAGCATACAAGTCGCCCCTCTCCTCCCTAAAATCCCAGCCACTTCACTCTCTCCTTGCCTACCATCCTGAGCTCTGGCCACAAAACCCTGTGCCTGTCTATATTCTTACTACTATATTCCTGTAGCCTGCAACCTCTTTCCCTTTTGCCCTCCACAATGCCATCTGCTGTGAGACCCTCTGTTTCTCTGAGGGGCAATTCTGCCTCCAGCGCTCCTAGGGTCACTTTGGCGTTCTTCCAGCCTGCTCTAGTACTGTCTTCGCAATTATTTGTTGGGAAAGGGAACAGAAGAGGTAACGAGAGTGAGTATAATAAAAGTACATTATGCTCATATATGAAAGTGTCACCATGATGCTGGCAAGTAACCCATTCTTTTTGGGTTTTCGAGATAGGGCTTTCTCTGTATAACAGCCCTAGCGGTCCTGGAACTCGCTCTGTAGACCAAGCTGGCCTCAAACTCACAGAGATCTGCCTGCCTCTGCTTCCTAAATTCTGGGGTTAAAGGCATATACCACTGTACCCAGCTGAGCCCCATTTTTTGTACAATTAATTTGAACTAACTTAAAAGAGGGCTAAAATCTCATTTGTCACCCAGCCCAAAATGTTGAGTCTCCACTTATTGCCATGTATTTGCTTGCCTCAACCATGTTTATAATAAGGTCCTTAAGAGGAATGAGCCAAGTTTCAGCCTCTGAGTTGAGGATGAAATTAGTCAGCTGCCCCATGGCTCTACAGGCATTAGTTCCTTCAGTGACTGGGACTTGTGCCCCTGCTGGGTGTCAGGCTCTGTAAAGGATGCTGGCGACAGAGAAGTGAGCACAGTGGACACTGCTGCCACCTGCAAAGAGCCTTTGGGGAGAGACAGGCTGACAACAAGTAAAGAAACACGGATGCTTCTAGTGTGCTGGGCGCGTCGATGGAAATAAAACAGGACCACGTGGCAGAGAAGTAAGTGACTGGGGTGGCTATTTAACTTGGGTGTTCCTAAGGCCCCTCAGACGTGACTTTTCAGTTCAAACCGGTAGACTCAAGGTGACGGAAGTGATGAGATGGGTCAAATTAGACAATCCAAGGACAGCATCCAGAGAGAATGAATGGCAAGTTTGAAGGAAGGGCATGCCCTGTAAGGGGAGACTGTGTTCAAGCCATACAAGAAGCCCATGTGGCTAGAACTCATGAGGTCTGACCTGAGCACTAATAAAAATACCTGGCTAATACATAGCTGAGTATAGGGGACAGGGAGAGAATCAGGGAGCCAGCTTCAAAGCTACCAGAGCTCTCCATGCAAAGGGTAGTCGTGGTTCAGAGATGTAACAGTAGTGAAGGGGAAGAAGTGCATGGATTCGCCATCTGTTTTGGAATTGAATCGCAGGACTTAATAACGGATTGAAGAGGAAGGTTATAAACAGAGGAAGAAACAAAATCTTGATTCAGTCAGTGCTATGACAGAAGGGACAAAAACACCAGTGGTCTGTGTTTATATTCTAAGTGCTCACCACTATGAGCCACCTCGTTGGGTGGCAGGACGTTTCCACCTTCCCAGAAAGCTTTTTTGAACAACACTAGTCTATATTTAAAAAGACTAAATAATCATAGAAGACAAGTCTCAGGCTGGAGAATATATTCACTATATGAAGAACCAGCTCAACAATAGGAAAACAAAGAACCCAAATTGGAGATGGCAACAGATCTGAAAAGAAGCTCATGCAAGATATACAGATGGCAAGAACGTGTATGGGTAGATGGTCAACGTTGTGTGCCACAAAGGAACTGCAAATTAAAGCAACAGGATAGCAAGGCACACCTATTCGAACAGATGCTGCCAAAACCAAGTGCTGGAGGAGACAAGGAGCCATGGGAACTCTCAGTCTTTGTTGGTGAGGACATAAAATAGTGCAGCCCATTGGGAGGACAGTTTACCACTTTGTGCCAAAGCTAAGCAGTCTTGCTGTGTGATCCAGCAATGGCTTCCTTGGTATCTGCCCAAGTAAGTTAAAACTCATGTCCATAAAAAAAGCTGTACATGAATGTTTAGAGCATATTGATCATTATTCATAATCATCCAAACATGGAAGTAACCAAGAGGACTTTCAGTAGGTGAGTGGATCAACTGGGATCAGGAAGTTCAGGAAGCACTCACATGTCCCTTTTCTCCCATTAACGTTTTGCATTACTTGGGTGCACCCTGCTCAGTCTTTCTGCAAACCTGAAACTGCTCTAAGTCTATTAATTAAAAAGGAAAGACTAAGAAAAAAGCTTACTAGCACCTAGCAAGGGACATAGCACAAGGAAACCACTACATATATGTTCACTGAAAAGCTGGATAGGCAAATGAGTCTGTCAGCGGACTTGGGAGGCTAAGGCAGGAGAAGCTTCAGTTTGAGGCCAGTCTGGGCTACATAGCAAGACATTGTCTCAGAAAAGCAGAAAGAATGAACCAATGAATCAAAAGAACCCAGGCCTCCTGAGTCTCAGTTCTGAAGGTCTTCTTGTATATCAGAGGTGAAGACTTAGTATAACTAATTATCCAGACCAGAATATTGAGAAGGAAATGGAGTGTTCTGAGTGTAAACTAGAAGTTATGAACAGCTCACAGGCTACATTTTGCTTCCAAAAGTAATTTGACTATTCATATCTTCAAAATTTTCAGTAACCCACACTTAACACTGTGGATACTTTGCATTAAAATATGTATTTCTGTCTTCACTTGGGAAATGAACAAGTCTAGACTCCTGGGGCCTCTATGCCCGCCTAGTAAAGAATGGCTGGATCCACTTGGCATGCGCATCTTGTTTGCCACAAACCCTATCCCTCCCATTTGTATGTCTCACTCTAGGCCAAGCATGTGTTTTCTGCTCACACTCTGTTAGTTTTCTTTATTTTTATAGTAGCTGACCAAAAAGGAAAGCGTTTTTGAGATACAGTCTAACTATGTATTGGTGCAGGAGAATTGTCTGTATTCTGTCAATCATGTTTTAAATAAATGCTGATTGGCCAGGCAGGAAATATAGGCGGGAAAACCAGACAGGAAATAGAAATGATATAATGAGAGCAGGAGAATTCTGGGAAGGAGGAAGCTGATTCCTCCCACTCCTGCCTAGACCACCAAAGCAGCAGTATGTGATCTGCCCCACTGAAAAAAAGTAGTGAGCCACATGGCTAACATAGATCAGAGAAATGGGTTAATCAAGATGTGAGAGTTAGCCAGTGAAAGGCTATAGCTAATGGACCAAACAGCTTATAATTTATAGAGACCTATGTGTGATTTTCCTTGGGGCTAAACAGCTGGGGGTACCGGGAGGGGCAAAACCCCAACAACAAGCAGGCCCCGTTCATGTTACAATGTATCACTAGTTGCCCCGTGATACTGTTTAGACCAGCTGGCCTCGAATGGGGAGTTCTGCCTGCTTCTGACCCCAAGTGTTAGGATGAAATGTGTGTATCACCACACCCAGCATGAAAGTATTTATTATACTGGTCATGATTCAAGGTGGGAAAATGATAAAAGCATCATAACAGCTCCATGTCCTGCCCTAGTTGGATTTTGCTCACATGCACTAGATTCTCTGGCTCTCTGGGCATCTAGGTTTGCTCCCTCTAATCTGAAGCCTAACCTCAAAATGTCTCTGAGTTAGTTCTATTTGGAACTTTCCCTTGCACTGTCTCCCAGGCCTCAAATTGTGTTGGCCTTAGAATTTCATCAGGCTACCACCTACTTCTAGAAAAGCTGGACATCGGGAGAAAAACAATGGGCATTATTTAAGCTTACATATTTTTGGTTACCCAAATTCAACATTGCTCATCATCCACTTTTGGTGGAAATAATTTCTGCTGTTTTACATAATTGCCTCCAAATGTAATGACAGAGGAAGTCAGGTGTAATACAGCACCAGCCTTTCCTCTCTGTGGTCATCTGTGGCTAAATCACAATGACCCAGAGTCTTATCCTTTCATGGATTCATTTATTCCCCAAGCACTGGCTACGCTTACAAATGGAGAGATCCTTGCTTCCGTAGTGGGGTTCCCCGTGGGCTGTCCTCAGCAGAGGCTCTCATGTATGGACAGGGCCTACGTATGAAGTCCTGTCTAGATAAAGCTTTAGGCTTTACTCCCAGATAGTCAGGGGTGGGGCCACAGTTGGCAGTGAGCAAGAAGCAGCCCTACAATCAAGAGAAGCATCAGTGAAGAGGCTGAGGCAGTGACCTGAAGAAAGAGATGTGGCAGAGGTTAAGGTAGTGCAAGAGAAAGGAGAGAGAACTCAGGCAAATCTTGAAGTTAGGTTTGGCAGCCCATAAGACATAAAGGGGCATGAACGAAGACAAAGAATCAGGCATGGTCCAAGGATTTTGAGTTAGTTTCCAACACCAAAAACATGATCCAAAATATAAGAAAAAAAACTGCTGAATTTGGCCTCATCAAAATTAACTTTAGCTTTACAAAAGACTTGCTAGCAGAATGCAGAGATAACGATAAAATGTTTGCAAATCATATACCCAACAACAGATTTGTATCTAAAACATACTCAACAGTAGAAAAACTGCAAATTAAAAAATGGGCATAAGACGTAAAAAGGGAGATACAAATAGCAAATTAACACATAAAAGATGTTTAACATCATTAACTATTAGGAGACATCAAAATGAGATCACAACAAGATAGCACCATATACCCATCAGAATAGGCAAAACAAACAATTCTGCATTCTGGCAAGGGTGTGGAGGAACCAGATCCCTGGCAAGAGTATAAATGACACAGTGACTCTGAAAAACACTTCGACAGTTTCTTATAAAACTAAATGTATTTGGGAGGCAGAGGCAGGTAGGTCTCTCTGAGTTTGAGGCCAGTCTGGTCTACAGAGCGAGTTCTAGGACAGTCAGGGTTACACAGAGAAACCCTGGCTGGCTCAAACAAAACAAAAAAAAAAAACAATTAAATGTACACTGTGTTTACTCAAAACCCTGTATGTGAATTAGAAACTTTATTCATAATAGCAAGAAAGTTCAGTTCTCCTTCAGTGGGTGGGGGTTAAACAGACTGTGCCACATGCACAGGTATTTTGTGCATACAGCAACTTGGATGGGCTTTTTACATTTATTAATTATACAAAATAATGTGCTTCACTGGCGTTTTCATGCATATGTACCATATGCATTGATCATATTCAGCCTTATAACCTTCTTTATCCCCCCTTTGGATAGATCTTAAGGGCAGTGGAAATGGCAGTCACAAAATTTTATGTACTATAATAGTCCATTTATGTAACATTCTGGAAATGAAACTGTTTTAGAGATGGAGAACATTAATGGTCACCAGGGCTTAGAGAAGGCGAAGGGGGAAGAATGGGAATGACTGGGTTTTAAAAGGGTAGGAAGAGCAGGAATGAGATGCCATAGTTCTGAGTCATGTTTGGAATAAAGATTATATGAATCTACACTTGTGAGAAAATTGGATAGAACTATATACTTATTAGCATATAATACAAGTTAGATTCATGAAATACGAATAATATCTATGAATTACGCGAATGTCAACTTCCTAGTTTTGATGTGAACAACAATCATGTAAGATGCTAATTGGAAAAAAGCTGGTGAAGGCTCCATGGGTCCTCCCCTTACTATGGTGTTTGTTGTTGCTGTTATTTGCAACTTCCTATGTATCTGTAGTGCTTGCTTCCATTTATATGGCATTCTTTGGGTGGGGGGTCGAGACAGGGTTTCTCTGTGTAGCCGTGGCTGTCCGGGAACTCACTCTGTAGACCAGACTGGCCTCGAACTCAGAGAGACCTACCTGCCTCTGCCTCCCAAATACATTTAGTTTTATAAGTGCTGGGATTAAAGATGTGTGCCACCACCCGCCGGCTCTTATATGGCACTCTTGAAAAGACAACACTATAATGACAGAGAAGACATCAGTAGCTGCCAGGTAGGCAGAAGGATGTGACTTCTAAAAGATGGCGCTGAAGGCTTTAAGGGTTAGGAATCTTCTGTGTCATGAACAAATGTATGTTCAGAATCAGGTCTGTGCATTGAGAAAGTCAATTTTACTGTAATTTTAAAGTTACTAAAGTAGAACTCAATTGTAGACCGCTTCCCTAGCACTCACGGGGATCAGGATTTGATCCCCAGCACCAAAACCTAAGTACGATTTTTAGAAAAGCTACTGGGTTTTTTTTTTCTGATTACCTCCTTCTCCCTCTCCACTCATCCGTCATTCTCCATCCACTGTATGCCTGCTGGCGTGAGGCACCCTGTAGCTTCTGATGCTTGAAGGAGAACAGTATCCTTCCTGTTTAAAGGACAAGCAGGAAGTAGAACTTGAACTCCGGTGTTCTGCTCAAGGAAATGGAGCAAAGAGAAGACTGAGCAAGGAGCAAGTGAACAAACTGAGGACTTTTAGAGCCGGGTTCTGTGTAATGCTTTTCCAGCAGCACACTTGACCCAACCTTTCTTGACTCCATACTGCATAGTCCCACAAGAGAAAATGCCAGAAGGGTTGTGCCCTGCTAAGGGGGACAGAAAGGTTGGGGTAGAGGAAGATTTGATGCAGTTAACTGTGAACTCTGAAAAAGTATTATCTGGACACGTACGTCGTGTGTGTGTGTGTGTGTGTGTGTGTGTGTGTGTGTGTGTGTGTGTGTGTGTGTGTGTCTAAAAACATTTGGACTAGGATCTGCTGCACGATTGATCTGGATTGGCCTGAACCCACCCGGTCTCAGCAGTCAGCTGGTGATCAAAAATCCTGATTTGTATACTGCTTTCTAGGATAACAAGAGTATCTAGGCCCTTTGTCCCTCATCATGTAAGGCTTATTCACATAAAAAGGGTCACCACATACTCATTCTCAGCAGAACTGGCCCCAAAATATAACCACTTCTTTTCTTCTCCGCAGCTCCATTGAGGTATGTCATTCATATATGTTACCTGAATCTGAGTTCTGTTTTCTCTCCTGTTTGCAGGGAATCTGAAGCATGTGGTCTAGTTGACAAAAAGAGATCAGATTTCCAGAGCTGGGAAGCAGTGCCTATAATGAAGACAGTGTGTTGATGCAAGCAGTTTGTGGAATTTGTGACTGCAGGGGAAATTTGGAAGAAATTACTTCCTGAAAATTTCCAAGGGGCACCAAGTGGCAGCTGGCCTCCTGGGGTGAGGAGGCAGGCACCCCAGAGCCAGGAAGATATCCAATGTTTAAAGTGTTTATTTTAAAACACACACACAAATGCCGTTTTTAATGTTTCAAAATTATTTTTAAGCAAATTGGGGGGCGGGGTATTTTTATCTTCTTAAAGGGGACAAGTCACAAACTGCAGGAAAGTGGGATGGGGTGCAGCAGACAGGCAGATTTAGACCCCAGGGCCATTTGGTAGAGCCCTGTGGGGGGTGCTGTCAGCAGACTGGGGGAAGAGGAGTCTTGCCACTTTTGTTTTAGTACTGTGCACTCATGTTGTTTCTAATAAAAATCTTTCAAAACCTAGCTCTGCCTCACTCTTCTCCCTGTAAACTGCCACTGACGGCACATACCTCTGCACTTTTCCTGTCACCAAAGGGCAGACATGACCCTCTTACTTCATATTCTGCCCTGGCCAGCCTAGGACTCCCACCCTAAAACTTGGACCCTCGTGGGGAACTAGTGTATCCCCTGCCCAGATGACACACTCTGTCACGTGCTAGGGCCTGTCCATAAAAAACAAGGTGCAAGGTTACAGGCTCTGTGTCCATGAAAAGGAGACTGTTGCACTCTGAGGAGGCGCCTGCCCTGCCAAAGATTCAGGGGTAGGAACACAAGGTCTCAGGGAGCGTTTCCATGCGTTAGACAGCCCACTTCCGACTCAGGTGTAGATAGTTGAGACGTATGACCGCTGACTGGTGTAACCCGGGGAGATGGTGCAATGGTGATGAAAAGACAGCCATTCAGTATGATTTTAGAAGCCAATTGACCAAATATTTATTAAATTCTCTCAACCACTGTGACAAGTCTAAGAGACACAAGCACAGCCCAGACCTGGCCTTGGGCAAAGGGAAGAAAAAGCAAATACATGCGCAAAGCCAAATTGAGAGCAACTGGCGCAGCCCACAGGCCCCCAGCAGCATGTCTGAAGGGATATTTAACTTGAATTTCCCCAAGCAAGCAAGCAAGTAAGCAAGCAAGAGCATTCCACAGAAGGGAGTGAGAAAGCCCTGAGTGTGTCCTGAAGTGGGAATAGCCATGTTTTTATTAAACAGTGAGGGTGTCTGGTGGACAAGAAGTACCAGTCACTTCAAATGTCCACTATTCTAATTATACACTCTGGCCTTAAGGCAGTTTGGCTTATACTGCAAAGAATGGGGATTTCAAAGAATTGAAGAGTTGGGAGGTGCTGAATGCGCAGGTGCCAAGGTTGGCCCTCTCAAAGATTTGTTTATCCCACTTTTAGGTTCCCATTGCAGTCCTTTCAAGGGGGCCTACCTCCAAAGTCCCTGTGAAGGCAACCGCCTGGTAAAAAACAATGGCTAGCTAGTGCCCTATGGCCTTAGTGAGAATGGACCTGGTCAAAGATATGCCTCCAATATGGAGAGAATGGGGGAAGATTCTGGGGGTGCCAAGGCAGCCTAGCTAGACTGGCACTACCTGAGAACCAGCTTGGCCTCAGTTTTGGCCCAACAGGATGAGCTTCTGCCAGGCCAGAATGGACACTAGTGCTGGGGCCTCCAGGCTGACATTGATCGCATTCCTATAGGATATGCTAGCCTGGAGTGCAGTTCCGAGGCAGGGCAGGTGCCCAGCACACACAAGGCCCTGGGTTCTGTCCCCTAACACATGAAAAACAGGAGAAGAGAGGACAAAAGAGAGGTAAGAGGAGAAGGAAAAGAGGAAAACATTAGATTAAAAAGAACGACAGGTAAAACCAGGAATCACTTAAACTTTACAAAAGAAAATTGAAATACCCAAAGGTAGACCCATCATCCACCAAAGCAACACAGCAGGCTAAGACCTGCTCTGTCCGGAATTATGAAGGCATGAGGAAAAGCACCAGAGCATCAGCTGGGACTAGGAAATTACAAGATGCTTTGTTTTGCCTTTAAGTTTTTTCCCTCTATTTTTTTCAAATTTCCTCTAGTGAATTACATTTTAGTTTGACAATAGAATAATAATAGGTTTGGGTATAGTTCAGTGGTAGAATGCCTGCCTATTATCCAAAAGGCCCTGGGTTTCACCCCTAGTCCCACAAATCAAGTAATAAGCTAAAAATGAATTGCTTGTTTAAGCAACACTAATTAAACTCAGTCGCCAAGGAAAAAAAAAGACATGAGGGTAGGAAGAGACTTGTTTGTTAGAAGGGGTTCAGTTGGAGGAGATGGGGGAATAAGAGAAGGTGATGGGGTGAATGTGATCCAGATACATTTATGTTACATGTATGAAATTGTCAGGATAAATTTTAAATTTTTGCAAATGGTCTTTCAAGCCGGTGAGATAAAGATCAAAGTCAGTTGGAACCTCCCACAGTGCAGACTTGTGCTCAGCCTCGGGGCTGTTCTTACTGCCCAGGAGACTCTGAGCACAGACCCAGAAGAAATGGGCTCCAGGGCAAGTGTATCCTGATGTGAGCCTGCCCTCCCAGCAGCCAAAGGCTGCTGTCCACCTGGCTACTGTAAAGCTAAGTTCAGACCTAGTGACTCTAATGACAAACAAGAGGCAAGCATTAGAACGCACCCCTTCTTATAGGCCATTTCTACTGAAAGTATGGCATTCTCTTTCCTGCTGGCTAGGTATTATCGCACCCATTTTAAGAGATGAGAAAACTGAGGCTCCAAACTGATAAGACTTGCCCAGTAGTGAGTGGGAGAGAACAACTCCAGCCAGAACTGCAAGCTCCCTTACTTTTTTCCACAGCCCCACACTAGTGTCACTAGAATATTTTTTAAACTGACTTTGGAGTAACCATCTTTCTTGCCGCTACAAAGTCCATGCTGGATGAAGCCACACACTACTCCCAGCCCTCACCCTACCACAAATACATGAACTGTTCCTGTGCTTTTCAGCAAGGTGCTTGGCCTTGCCGAGTCTCTTTCTGCACATGGAAAGTAGAGCAAAGTATTTCTGTGCTTCATGGGCTCTTGTGAGGGGCTACCGACTTTTCAAAGATGGGAGCATCTGAAAAGAGCCCCCAAAATTGTGGGTGGTAGCACATGTCTTTAACCGCGGTGCCTGAGAGGTAGAAGCAGTGGTTCAAGACCAGCCTGAGCTGTATGGGAGCCTGTCTCAACCAAAGCCCAAATATTGTGCATATGAGGGCTTCCACTAGCCCCCAGGCACACACCAGGGCCAAAGAGACTATAAGAAAACTTTAGGCTATGTCTACAACTCGAGGGTTAAGAAACACAGCCATCTTAAAAAGAATATATGTGTGTGAAGCCCTGGAGTCAATTCCCACCACTGAAGAAAAAGAACATATATATATATATATTGGATATGCATGTATTTGCATAAAACATCTTTGAAAAAATACACAAGAAACTGGGACACTTCAGTTGCCTCCAGGCAGGGAAACCAGGTGGCAAGTGGCTGGGGAAGTGAGGTAGACTTGCACTGTTTCTTTTTGTACCTTCTGATTTTTTAACCATGTGACTGTATTACCTGGTCCCTGAGAAAGTAAATAAATAAAATTTAAAAATAAGAAAAAAGGCAAGGGAAAATTCCCAAGCCAGCTTACCTTTGGGGAGAGTGGCTGTACCTCCACTACATTCATTGTGAGCTGTCGCAGAGAGAGCAGTATATTTCCAATTCTATATTTAAAAGACTTTCTCAGGCAGAAATATTTCTTCGTTAGAAAATCAAATATTGTCAATCAACAGAAAAGGGAAGATATAAAAAGGGGGAGATGAGGAGAATGAAGGAAAGGAAAGGAAGCAGCCATCAGACTGAAGCCCTTGGCAGACAGTTTCTGCAGCCATTCCCTTGATGTATTTGCCATGGGCAGGTCCTACACCCCATGCTCAGTGCTAGGCCCACAGCTGCCCAGTAGAGCCTTGGCAAGCAACACATCTCATACTGCCTACATTTGAGCCTCTCTCTGACACCCATTAGCTCTGGAACCTTATCCAAGTAACCCACTCTCTCGGAACCTTAGTTTGATATCTATCAAATATACTCCCTGGCCCTCCCTCCAGGGAGGGAACTGCCTGTGAGGGGCACAGACGTTAACAATAAATAACAATAACACTCAGGTACAGTGGTACATGCCTACAGCCCCAGTCACTCAAGAGGCTGAGGCAGGAGAATCACTTGAGCCTGGGAGTTCCAGCTAGTCTAGGCAATACCACAAGACTGTGTCTCCTTAAAGAAAAAGAAAGAAAGCAAAAGGGGGAAAGGGGGCTGACGAGGTAACTGGGATGACAGAGTCTTGCCTAGATGTATGCAACCCTGGGTTCAAGCCCCAGCACTACATAAACCCTAGACAGCGGGACACTTCGGTAATCCCAGGAATTCACATCATCCTTTGCGGATATAGTGAGTATGAGACCAGTCTGAGCTACAGACTCTATCTCAAAAAGAAAAAAAAAGGCAAGAAACAAGAAGAATGAGGAAGAAAGAAAAGAAATAGACAGGAGGAAGGAGAGAGGAAAGGAAAAAGGAAGGAAGGAAAAAAACTGTCAACGATCTGCAAAGCACAATAACAACATGTTGGTTTAGGGTTTTTTTTTTTAAAGTCTCATCTGCTACAGATACAAAGAAAACTGTTGACACTTGAAATAATATATCTTCGGCTCAGTTTTAAGGACTCTGGAGGAGAAAATGTATGTTGAGGGAGATAGACAAAACAAGATATGAAGACTGATCATTGTTGAAGTAGGTTGCATTATACTGCACTCTCTTCTTTTTTAATTTGGTTGAGATGCTGGGCGTGGTGGTACATGTCTGTCTGTAATCCCCACAAGGGAAGGCAGGAGGATCCTGAAGACTCACGCAGTGGCCAGCAAGCATAATCGAAATGACAAGCTTCTGACTCAGTAGAAGACCCTGTCTTGGCGGGTAGTGGGTAGCACATGCCTTTAATCCCAGCAGCACTCGGGAGGTAGAAGCAGGCAGATCTCTGTGAGTTCGAGGCCAGCCTGGTCGCTCTACAGAGCTAGTTTCAAGGACAATAGGAATGTTATATAGAGAAACCCTCACCTGAAAAAAACAAACAACAAAACAACAAAAAAAAAGACCCTCTCTCTCTTTTTTTTTGGTTTTTGTTTTGTTTTTCAAGACAGGGTTTCTCTATGGGACAGTCCTGATTGTCCTGGAACCCACTCTATAAACCAGGCTGGCCTCAAACTCACAGAAATTCGCCTGCTTCTGCCTCCAGGGTGCTGCAATTAAAGGCATTTGCCACCACCACACAGCAAGAGCATTCTTTTGTTGTTAAAAAAGGAAGAAAAAAAAACAAGGAGAACCCTAACAGAGATATGCATGGACACCCCAGGGAAAGGTAAGTAGAAAAGATCTCCTTAGTAAATTGGCAGTGTCAGGGAGGAGAACATGAGGGATCTGGAAGATCCAGTTGGATAAGAGACAGAGAGGGAGATCAAGGAAAGAGATACCTTGAAAGAAGGAGCCATTGTTAATGAGAAACCAGGCAGTAGGGAAACTCCCAGGAATCCACAAAGATGACCTCAGCTAAGACCCTAAGCAATTATGGAGAGGGGGCCTGAACTAACTTTCCCCTACAGTCAGCTTGATGACTACCTTAATTGCCATCATAGAACCTTCATCCAGCAACTGATGGAAGCAGATGCAGAGATCCACAGTTAAGCACTGGGCCAAACTCCTAGAGGCCACTCATTGAGAGGGAGAAGTGATAATATGAGCAAGGGGACCAAAACCATGATGGGGATAAATGATAGCTCACTGACTCTGGACTGACACCTGGGGAACCAGCCTAAGACCATACTAGGCCCTCTGAATGTGGGTAACAGTTGTGTGCCCTGGGCAGTTTGTGTGACCACTAGCAATGGGAGCATGATTTATCCCTGGTGCATGAACTCACTTTTTAGAGCCCATTCCCTATGGAGGGATACCTTGCTCAGCCTAGATACAGGGCAAAGGGCCTTGAAACTGCCTCAAGTGATATACTAGACTTTGTTGATTCCCCGTGGGAGGCCTCACCCTCTCTGAGGAGTGGATGGGAGGTGGGGTGGGGAGAAGGTGGGAGGAGTGAGAGGATGGGAGGGGGAAGAAACTGGGATTGGTATGGAAAATAAGAGGTTTTTTTTTTAAAAAAAAAGACCCTGTCTCAAAAAAGTTGGAGAAGTGGTAAAGACATCCCAACAGCAGGCTCTAGCCTGCATGTGATACATGTGATGAGTGCCCCCACACACAAACATGCATATGCACAGAGAGACACATACACCACAAAAAGAAGTATGTAACACCACACTTGTTGCTGTACTTAGCAGATTATTGATAGTTTTTCCTACACACCCTGCTTCGATGAGGTTTATGGCAAAGTCAGTTGTATTTCCAGTGAGCCAATGCAATTGTAAGCAAAAAGAATAATCCTAGAGGTACCACCATACCTGATTTCAAGTTGTACCTACACAAACAGCATGGTACTAGCACAAAAAAAATACTCAGACATGTAGACCAATGGAATAGAAGACTCATATAGCTATAGTCACCTGATTTTTTATAAATATATACATTTTTATTTTGCCAAAAATATACATTGGTTGGAAACCAGCCTTATCTTAGTCACTTTGCTGTTGGTGTGGTCAGACAGCCTGATCACAGCAACATAAGAAAGGAAGGGTTCATTTAGCTCACAGCTTAAGATTATAGTCCATCATTTCGGGGAAATGACAGTAGCAGGAGTTTGGGACAGCTGGTCCCATTACATGCCCAAAGACATGTCTCCCAAGTGGCTCTGAATCTCATCAGGTTTACAATTGAGATTAACCATCATGATCCTTTTCAACAAACTGTGCTAGCAAAACTGGATATCTCCGTGTAAAAGGTTGAACACAGATCCCCACCTCTCATTCTGTAGAAAAACCAACCCAAAATGGACTAATGACCTTAATATAAGACCTAAAACTTTAAAGCCAATAAAGAAAGGGATCGAGAAAAGCCTTCAAGATATCATCATAAGCAAGGACTTTCTGAAAAGGATTCCAGTCACTTAGGAAATAAGAGCAATAACGGACAAAGAGGACCTCACGAATTAAAAAGCTTTAGCACAGCAAAGGAAATAACTGAATGAAGACATAACCTACAGAACAGGACAGAAAGCTTTGCATTCATAACTACACTCTATAAAGAATACACAGAATTCAACAACAAGAAATTAGATAGCCAGGCGGTGATGGCACACACCTTTAATCCCAGCACTGGGGAGGCAGAGGCAGGCGGATCTCTGTGAGTTCGAGGCCAGCCTGGTCTACAAGAGCTAGTTCCAAGGACAGGTTCCAAAGCTACAGAGAAATCCTGTCTCGAAAAACCAACAACAACAAAACAATGCAAACAATCAATAGGCTAATGAAATGAGCAAACAGTTCTGAAGAGATCAATACAGGGCTGGAGAAATGGCTCAGGGAGTAAAGCATACGCCATTCAAGCATGAGAATCCCTAGAACCCTCATAAAACCGAGCATAGTAGCACAAATCCGTAATCTCAGTTTTCCTACTGAAAGATTAGAGGCGGAGACAGGAGGCTCCTGAAGCTTCCAGCTGGCTAATCTGGTGTATACACACACACACACACACACACGTACACACACACACACACACACACTCGCCCGCGCACATATACTCATACCCATCCACATAGACAACGTGTATTTTTAAAGTAAGTACAAATGGCCAATAAACATGAAGAGCATTCACCACCACTAGACATCAGAGAAATGCAAATTAAAACTCTTTATCAAGAAAGCAAGGAACAACAAGTGCAGGCAAAGAGGCAGACGAAAGTTCCTTTTCTACACTGCTAGCGGGAATGTGATTAGTGCAGCCCCTGTGGAAGTCAGTATGGTAACAGTATATGACCCAGCTACACCACTCCTGGCTCTGTACCTCGAGGACTCCAAGTCAGCATACCACAGATCCTTGTACAAAAATGCTTATCACACCACTAATCACAATAGCTAAGCTCCAGAGCCCAGCACAGTATCCATCAAGAGAGAAACAGATAAAGAAAATTTAGTTTATATACACAATGGAAGTTTTCCAGCCTTAAAGAAAAATGACATTGTGTCACTTGCCAGAAAATGGTTATGACTGAAAACTATTATTAAGCAAAGAAATTCAGTCTCAGAGAGACAAATATTACGTTTTCTCTCATTTGTAGTTCTTAGATTTCATACAGATACATAATTTGTATGTACAGATGAAATGAAAGTGGAAGAAAAGGGGACTACCAGGGATGCGAGGGGTGAGAAATAGAAAGACAACAGGGTATTAGGGAGAAATGCCCAAAGTGCATCTATATACATACATGAAAATGACCTTATGTAACCCAGAATATGAAAAACAAAGGCCAGACAGTGAAAGAATCACATACAAAATCCCTTTAATAAAAAACTTATTGACTTTAGAAAATAATAATAATAATAATAAATTAAGGCTAAAAAAGAAAACTGACTTCCTGGGTGGGGTGGCTCATATCTATAATGTTGGAACATTATGGCAGAAAGACTGCCATGAGTTTGAAGTCAATCTAAAACTATAAAGTGAGACTCTGTCTAAAAAATAAAGAAAAATAAAAGAAGTGGTTTGATCAGATTCAAGTCATGAAAAGCTTGCTTTGACTGCCGTGTGAACAGAAATAAGGAGCCTTCTGAGACCCAGTGCCAAAATGAACAAGTCACATATGCACGATGCTGTCACTCGCAGGAAAATGGATACGGCTGAAAACAATCGTGCTGCAATGCCAGCCCCGTAAGGACAGGGAAGAGTTTTTGTTGTTGTTGTCCAGGGTTTTGTTTTTAAAATATTGTGTGTGTGTCTGTCTGTCCGTCCGTCTGTCTGTCTGTCTGTGTAGGAGCATGTGCACATGAGTATAGGTGTCCATAGAAACAAAAGGTTTTGTTTCCCTCTGAGGCTAGAGTTAAAGTATGAGCCACCAACTTGGCTTCTGACAACCAAATATGGGTCCTCTGCAAGAGTAGTACATATTCTTAACTGCTGAACCACGTCTCCAGCTACCCCCCCTTTTGGAGTTTTGAGATGGGGGTCTCATTCTGCAATCTACACTGTCCTAAAACTCATATAAATCCCCTTGCTTCAATCTCTCAAGTGCTGGGATTACAAGTATGAACCACAACACCTGACTGGGAAAATTATTTTTATCTGGTTTTGTACACAAATGTAGCCCCAGTTCCTGGCATATTGCATGGCATATAGTTTGGTGCCCAATAATACTTATGAAGTAATTTTTGGGGGGTTTTTCAAGATAGGGTTTCTCTGTGGCTTTGGAGCCTGTCCTGGAACTAGCTTTGTAGACCAGGCTGGTCTCGAACTCACAGAGATCCACCTACCTCTGCCTCCCGAGTGCCGGGATTAAAGGCGTGCGCCACCATCGCCCAGCCTTATGAAGTAAATTGTACATAGCTGAATTTATACTGTTCTATGATCTGATTTTGTTTTCTGAGACAGAGTCTCAAGTGTAATCCTAGCTGTCCTGGAATTCACTCTGTAGACCAGCCTAGCCTTGAATCTACAGAGGTCTGCCTGCCTCTGCCTCCTGAGTGCTGGGATTAAAAGTAAGTGCCACCTTACCCCCTGTGACCTGATTTTTTGCTTAAATTACACACTATAGTAAAAGGCAAAAGATTTATGCGATCTGAAGAGAAACCAGAGTGAAGCCCCTTTGGGTGTCAGTGTGGCGATTTCTCAGAAAATTAAGAAACAACCTTCCTCAAGACATAGTAATACCCCTTTTGGGTATATATCCAAAGAATGCTCAATCATGCCATAAGGACATGTGCTCATCTATGTTCATAGCAGCTTTGTTTGTCATTGCCAGAACCTGGAAACAACCTAAATGCCCCTCTACTGAAGAATGGATAAAGATAATGTGGTACACTTACACAATGGAGTACTACACAGCAGAAAAAAATAATGACAGCTTGAATTTTGCAGGAAAATGGATGGAGCTAGAAAACATTATTTTGAGTGAAGAAACCCAGACACAGAAAGACAATTATCACATGTACTCACTCATAAGTGGTTTTAAAACATAAAGCAAAGAAAACCAGCCTACAAACCACAATCCCAGAGAACCTAGACAACAATGAGGACCCTAAGAGAGACTTGCATAGATCTAATCTACATGGGAAGTAGAAAAAGACAAGATCTCCTGAGTAAATTGGGAGCATGGGGACCTTGGGTGAGGGTTGAAGGTGGAGGGGAGAAGCAGGGAGGGAAGCAGAGAAAAATGTAGAGCTCAACAAAAATCCATTTTAAAAAATTACACACTATATGTGGCTTTTCCACACCAATGCACAAAGAGCTACCTTGATATTCCAATAGCATAGGAAACAATTCCAGGAACTAACAAGCGAAATCATATAAAGTTTTCAAACTTCTACAAGGCAAAAGAAATAATCACCAGACTGGAGAAACAGCCAACAGAATAGGAGAAAATTATTGTTAACTTTACATCACATGCTTATGCCTATATTATACACGTGAGAAGTAAAGGCAAGAGAGATAAAGTGAGGCCCTGCCTCAAAAAAATAAATAATAACAGAAATCGTACAGTTAATAAATGGGCTAATGAACTGTACAGACAGTTCTCAAAAGAAGAAACACAAATGAACAATAAACGTTTTGAAAAACATTCAGCACTCTGATCCATTAAGGAAATGCAAATTAAAATTATTTTGTGATTCCATCTTACCCCAATCAGAATGTGTCATCAAGAAAACAAATGAGAACAAATTCTGGTGAGGGTAAAGGGAAAGATGAACACTTGTTTTCTGTTGGTGCTTATGTAAACTGCTACCTCCACTATGGAAGCAGGGTGGAGGTTCTCTCCAAAACACAAAAATAGAACTGCCGTATCTCTAAGTTACACCATTCCTGGATACAGAGCCACAGAACTCTCAGTCAACCCACCACAGAGAGACTTGCGCGTCCATGTTTATTGATGCCCTTTTTACCATTGTCAAGAAATCAGTCCAGCTTAGGTGTCTATCAACAGATGAAGAGATAATGACCATGTGGGACATGTACACAATGAACAGATACACAAAAGTATTAGCCAAAAAGAAAAATGAAATCATTACACTTTTCAGGAAAATTGAAAGAACCAGAGATCATTATGTCACGCAAAATAAATGAGATTCAGAGAAATACTCACGGCATGTTTCCTCTTATATCTGGAACCTAAGTGTGTGTGTGTGCGTGCGTGCGTGCGTGCATGCGTGCGTGCGTGCGTGCGTGCGTGCGTGCGTGTGTGTGTGTGTGTGTTGGAACTAGAAAGGAATCATAGGAAGGGAAGGAGAGATCTTAAGGATAGAGCAGGAGGGTGATGGGACACATGTGACAGGGAATCAGACGAGGGAGCTCACTGGAGGAAGAAAAGCAGCCAGCTGGAGAGAAGTAAGAAGCATGGAGGATGGCAGTGCAGGAGGGAAACAGATTAGAACTAACTAGAATGACACGTGTATGAAAACACTGTAATAAAGCCCAGAACTTTGTATATTTACCTAAAATACTAATAAAAATGAAGTAAGTACTTAATTTAAAAGAAAACAGGAGCTACCTTACTCAGCTTTAATTATGACAACGCTGACATCCCCAAAATGTAAGGCCTAACTGCTGTCTTAGTCACATTCATAGATGCTCCCAAGTTTATCTAACCTGTCCCCAGCTGCCGGACATTCAAGGTTTTTCTCAACTTCCCTTACAAGTAATAAAATCACTGCCCCGCAACAAAACTGCTAGAGCCAGCAAGTGAATCCAGCGAAGTTACAGGGTACAAGGTTAACAACCAAACGTCAGTTGTGCTTCTATACACCAGCGATGTACAATGCAAAGAGAACACTTTGACTGGCAAGATGGTTCAGCTGGCCAAGGCGCTTGTTGCCAAACCTGAAGACCTGGGTTCAGTTCTCGGAATCCACATAATGTAAGGAGTGAACCAACAACTTCAAACTGACCTCTAGCCTAGATATGTGCTTGTGCATGCATATAAATAAATGATAGATAGATGATAGATAGATGATAGATATAGATAGATAGATAGATAGATAGATAGATAGATAGATAGATAGATAGATAGATAGATAGATAGATAGATAGATAGACGGACAGGTAGATAATTTGACAGGATCTCACTGTGTAGACCAGACTGACCTTGAACTCACAACGACCATGCCTGTCTCGCCTCCCTAGTGCTGTGATTAAAAGCGTGTGCCACCACTCCCAGCAAATAAGAAACAGTTTTTAAAAGAAAGGAAAAGAAAATAATGCTAGAGACTAGCAATATGGTTCATTTAATGGAGTGCTTGCTTATGCATGAGACCTGGGTTGGATTCCCCACACCGTAACAGTCAGGCATGCTGATACCCAACTGTAAGTCCTGCACTGGAGAAATAGAGACAGGGGGGTCCAAAGTTCAAGGTCATCCTTGGCTACATAGTATTTCACTTTGTCTCAAAAGAAAAGAAGGGAATTTACTCACAAAAACGCTCACAAAATGAAACACTCAAGCAAAAGGACCTGTGTACCAAAACTATAAAATGATGCTGTCTTTCAAGAAATTCAAGTGGAGAGACATCCTGTGTATAAACCCAAACTCATAGAAAAAACGATTGGAAAGGTGCCAATAGCATATAAAGTAAAGCCAATCTCTATTTTAAAAATCTCTGTTATATGTTAAATGACTGTTTTGCATAATTCCATCCTTGAATTCATATGTAATCTCAATGGACCTTGAATAGTCAAAATTATCTTGAAAAGAAAAAATAAAATTGGAGGACTCACACTCGCCAGTAAAAAACAAACAAAAAACTTGGTACAGTTAGGCGTGGTAGTGCACACCTTTAATTCCAGCGTTCAGGAGGCAAAAGCAGGCAGATCACTGTAAACTGGAGGCCAGCCTGATCCACGTGGACAGCTCTAAGCTAGACAAGACTACATAATGAGAACTTATTTTTTTAATGCTTTAATTATTAAGAAACGGTAGCAACCAGAATACTATATTACTAGCATAAGCCCAGGTATAGAGGTACAATGAGACAAAACAGATAACATAGAAATAATGTAACACAACTATAACCAACTGATTCTGAATAGATTTACTAAGTCCATTCAAACAATCTCTTCAACAAATGGTACTGAGACAACTGTGTTTCCACACACAAAACAATGAAGGTGAACCCCTATCTCACAGGAGAACAAATAAATTTGAAAGAGATCACAGTTTTTTAAGAATCCAAGCTATAAAACTCAGAAGAAAACATGGGAGTAAAATCTTCAGGACCTTGGATGTGGCAATGGACTCTTAGATATGACACTAAAAGCATAAGCAACAAAGGAAAAATAAATTGGACCTCATCAAAACTCACAGTTTTTTCCTTGCAAAGGACATTACCAGGAAACCAACACTAGAGAAAACACTTGAAGATCTAAGCACAGGCAATGACTTTCTGAACAGGACTCTGATAGCTCAGGAAATAATAGCAGAACTGACAAATGGAATCACATCAAATTAAAAAGCTTCTGCATAGCAAAGGAAACAATTATCAGAGAGGAGAGACAGCCTACAAAGTGGGAGGAAATCTTTCCCAGCTATTCATCTGACAGGGAATTAATAGCCAGAATGTATAAACAACTCACAAAATTTAACATAAAAAAACAAGCGATCCAATCAATAAGTGGACAAATGAACTAAACCGACATTTTTACAAAAGATGAAGTATAAATGGCCAGTAAGTATTTTTTTGTAAAGTGTTCCACATCCTTAGCCATCATAGAATGCAGATCAAAACTACCCTGAGAGGCCTTCTCACTCCAGTCAGAAAGGCTATCATCAAGAAAACACAGAAGCCTGGCATGGTAGCAAGCAGCTTTAAGCCCAGAACTTGAGAGGCAGGATCACGTGTAGCCTCTGTGAGTTCCAGGACAGCCAGAGCTACCTAGTGAGACCCTGTCTCCAAAAACAAAAATAAACAAAAAGCACAAACCAACAAAGGCTGGTGAAGATGCCGGGTAAAGAACCCCTTAGACACTGACGGTAAGAACGTAAATGACTTCAACCATTGTGAAATCAGTACAAAGGTCTCTCCAAAAACCTAAAACTAGAACTGCTCTATGGGCAAGCCTGCTGACCACAGTTTCATGCCCCAAGGCTACATAAAGGCAGAAGGAGAGAATCAACTTCCCAAAATTGTCCTCTGACCTCCAGACACACTTCATGGCATTGACGCCCATGAATACACGTTATGCACACACAAATACTTAATATTTTTAAAATATCTACCATATGATCCATGAATACCACTCCTGAGTATTCACTCGAAGGAATTTAAAGGCAGCATGCCATAGAGATACCTGGACCTCCCTGTTTTTTGCAGCATATTCATAATAGCCAGCATCAGCCTAAGTATGCATCAACAGATGAATAAAGAAAATATGCCCAGAGAGTATTAGTTAAACATAAGGAAAAATAAAATCCTGTGATTTGAAGAAAAATGAATGAAACTGAGGATTATGATGATGAGTAACAGATGCCAAACTCAGAAAGAAATATCTAATTTGAGAATCTGGATTGAAGGTCTAAAGATAGAAGGGGACTATTAGGGAAGAGTGGGGAGATGAGCGGGGAGGGAAAGTAAGCCAGGGTAATGGAGCAGCGAATGTGATCGAAGCACAATAGATATGCATGTACACAAAATTCCAAATGACCCCGATATGGTGGCACGTGTCTGTAATTTCAGCACTTGGGAGAAAAGGGTAGACGAAACAGGAGTCGAAACCAGCTCAGACTGCATAGACCCTGTCTCAAAAGAAGTCCCCAAGCCGGG
>NC_022026.1:21565851-21589022 GCF_000317375.1 Microtus ochrogaster
AAAAAAAGAAAGAAAATTGTGAGAAGAAAAATAAAATAAGGGCCTGGGGTGTAGTGCAATGGCAGAGTGTTTACCTACTGTGTAGGTCCCCTTGGGGTCAACTCCCACGGCAGGGGGAGAAGGAGTAGGGAAGGAGGAGAAAATGTAAAAACACAGCACATAAAAGACAACTCCATTTTAAACACGGGCAAAGAACTTAGAGATTTCTCCAAGGAGGACATACAAATGACCAACAAATGCATGAAAAGATGCTGAACATCATTAGTCATTTGGGAATGCAAATCAAAGCCATAATGAGATGTCATTTCACACACACAAGGATGGCTATAATTAAAAAGTGAAAAAAACTGCAAGAGTTGAGTATGTGGAGAAGTAGAATCCCTCGTGCATTGCTCGGGGAAATGTAAAAATCCCACCACTGCTGTGGGAACAGTTCGGTGATTCCTCAACAAGCTAAACACAGAATTACCTTCGCTCCCAGCAACTCCACTTCTAACTACAATGCCCAAAAGAACTAAAAAGAGGCGCCCAGACAAATGGCAATAGTTAAAAGGTAGCCAAATAAATATTGTAACAGCCAAATAAACACTCATAAACTAGTGAATGGAAAAACTGTGGTATCTGCACACAACAGAATACTATTGAGCCATAAAAAGCACTAAGTTCTGAGACGTGCTACGGTATTAAAACCATGCTCAGTGAGAGAAACCAAATAGAAAAGCCCACACATATTGTATGGTTCCACTTACATAAACTATTCAGAATAAACTGGACCCAGTGGAGCAAACCCGTAATATATGCACTTAGGAGACAGAAGAAGAGAGTTACATGGGTGACAGAATAAGACCCTGGCTCAAAAATAAACCTCAAGTGATGGCAATAATAAGTAAAATAATATATTTTAAATAATAAATAAGCAAATGCAGAGACACCAGTTTGACTCTTCCCAGAGCCCGACTGGAGTGTGAGCAACTATTGAATGGGAAGTGGCTTTAGTTTGGAGTAATGACAATGTTTAGGAACTAGATAGCACAACTTTGTGAACATGCCAAATGTCACTGGATTGTCCACTATAAAAATGGCCGACTGTCCTGTGAATGTCACCTCACAAAAAGCACTGCAGTGGAGATACCCCTGTTGATCCCCTTGCTCATTTGTAGTGTCACTTCCTCAAGACAAATCTGGGGCTAGGCACCAGCTGGATCAAAGAGCATGTGCATTAAAATCAAACACAACGATGGGCTGGCATTCTCTGAACCTTTGTCGTGGTTCCCACTGAAGTCTGTGTATGAAGGTGGCTTGCTAAAGGCACCTTCCCCTCAACTTGGTCTTCACCCATCTAAGAGGTTAAGGTAGCCATTGTTTGAATGTTCACTTTTCTTTAATGATATTGAGCATGTTCGACATGTTTGTTGCTAAATCCTTTTTTAAAGGAGGCTTATTTATTGTCGCTGTTCCAAATAAACAAAATAATTAGATAACCCCCAACCCAATTTTCCTCATGCCCACATTCTTCTCAACATAAATAGCTCTCCCCAAACCACAAGCATAAGCTGGTCCTGGTATTTCCATAAACAGTGTGGCTAGAAAACAGTTCAAAGAAATTTAACAGGATTCTGTCCTCTCTCGGCCTCTGGTATAGAAATCCTTTATACAGAATGGCGCATTTAGCTATTGCTTAGAGATCCTCTTGGGCCACATTCCTCTGGGTTTTCTTTTCTTGAATATAGGGGAGTTTGTAGCTCACTGACGATAGCTAATAAAATCACTTAATTTGAGACTGTCTCCGCACTTCTTTGGTTATTTAACTATCAGTGTCTCCCACTGTGATGCAGATCGTTCCCACCTTCTCAGGCTCAGCACTCATGACTGCCACATGACTTAGGGACCTAAGTCACTGCTGAGAGGACTCAAGGGGAAGAACAGTCACTCTAAGCTTCTGCTGGTTCTCTCTAGCTTCCCCTAAAAGGCACCCAAATACCTTTGGCAGCCCTGTTGGGATTTGCTGTGGGTGCCAAGAGACGTTGGCTAGCATTTTTGGTAGTGATGATGAACACCTCGTGAGGACCGTTGTGCTGGGTTGTGAGGATTATATGCATGTTTGTAAGCAAAATCAGGCAGAAAACAAATTGTCAAAATTGGAAATCAGTTGGGTATTGGCAAAGGTGGGAAGTGCCATTCTCACAGTCAGCTAAGTACCATGCACTTTTTTTTTTGTCTGCCCCTGTCCTGCCCTGGCCAATCACCTCCAGCCCTCTCCTCTGCCTGGATGATGGGAACTAGCATTGTCTTGCAGTTTTCTTTTTAGAAAGTCCAGGCTTTCTTCTCCTGAAGGTGCCTGCTTATTGGTCCCAGGATAGGATCCTGGTATTACTAGTAGCATGGGAAGCTGGAAGCAAGGAAAGCTGTCATCCCTCCATCCTTGTTCCTTCTACATGAAGTACGAGCCTTCTCTGTTCGTCACCATTCAGCTCGCCTCCTCTTTGCATCTTTGTCTCCTCTTCAGAAAGCCCTTCATCTTCTCCAGAGCACGTTTGGCCTGGTTGATCTCTGCACCCTCCCCTCTGATTCTCCTACAGCTTCTCTTAGGGTGCTGAAGATGGAACCCAATGAACAGACAACTACTGACACCCAGACAATGTACTAATCAGTGGAGGAAATAAACAAGAATCAAACACAAAAATCCCTGCTCTCCTAAAGGTCTCTTTTTCTTTCTTTTTTCACATCCTTGTCTCTTGAGACAGACAGACACACCCTTTTAGAGACAGGGTCTCATTGTGTAGCCTGGACTGGCCTGGACCTTGCTCTGTAGACCAGGCTGGCCTCAAGCACTGAGATCCACCTGCCTCAAGCTCAGGCTGCTGGGATTAAAGGTGTGTGCCATCCTGCCCAGCTGGGGGTCTCTCTCTCATTGGAGGTAAAGATATGACCTGGTGGAGCTATGCTCTGGGGGGGGGGGGGGATGAAGCAAGGGAATAGAGCTGCTCTTTTAAAAATATCTTATTTTAAAAAGAAAAGATTTCAGAACACTCAGGCCTTCATGAGAGACAATGTCTCAAAAAAACAAAAAGAAAACATACCTGAAGAAGTGCTGTTGGAGAGATCCGTGCTGACCAGAGACCTGACTCCAGATGTGTGAGCAGAGGGACAATAGATGTAAAGAATCTAAGATAAAGGGGCTGGGAAGATAGCTGTAACTCCAGCTCCAAGACCTCTGGCCTCAGTGGGCACCCGCATCCGTGTATACATACCCGCATGCATACACACACATACACATACTTTAAAAATAATAAAAAGAAATCTTAAAAGAAAAGAGCCTAAGCACAGCTTTGAGCCTAACCTATGTATCTTTCTAAATATTTACTACACATTTTTGGAGATGTAAATAGTTCATTAATTTTTAAATATTTACCTTCACAGTGATTTCTTCTGGAATGTCATACTTTTTTTCCCCCTTAACTTGATTTTGTTGAAATTTAGGCTTAAACGCCTGGAATGCACTAGATTTGTTAAGGCCTTTCATTATTGAGCCAGGTATTTTCGATAAACCTGTTTGTCTGAGAAAGAAAAAAACCAGCCTTGAGGCCAGGCTCGATAGGGCATGCCTTTAATTCCAGCACTCAGAAAGCAGAAGCAGGTGGATCTCTGATTTTCAGGCCAGACTGATCTACAAAGAGAGTTCCAGGGCAGCCAGGAATGCCTAATGAGACCCTGTCTCAAAAAGAGAAAGATGGATAGATAGATAGCGAAGAAAGAAACGCCTTAAGCTGGCCAGAGGGCTGCAAACCTATAATTCCAGTACCAGAGGAGTTGAGGCAGGCCTGGGCTTCATAAAGAAACCATGTTCGGCTGAGGTGGGGGGGAGGGGGGAACGAAGATAAGCAGTAAAAGGCAAGTGCCATACCATATCCAAGACACAGCCAGACCAGTGTGCCCAGAGCTAAAGAAAACAAAGGGGAGAGCAGGAGAGGGAAGTATGGAGAAGCGCGAGGAAGAAGCTCGTGTGCAGACTTTGCCTTTCCCTCTGGGGAGGATGAGGAGCTATTATTGCAGGTGCCTGAACTAAGGAGAGGATTCTTTGGTCCACGGTTTGGAGAACACACTGAAAGGGGGCAGGGGCTGGAGAGCTGAGATGAATCAGCAGGCTACCGCAGTGAAACAGGTAATAGACAGGAGGATGGGGGAGGGGTGAATGTGGCGCCAACACCTGTGAGCTAATCAATGACAGAAGCAGAATGAGAAGGGGAAACACACAGCTCAGGCAGGGAGAGAGAGATAGAGAGAGAGGGAGGGAGAAAGGGAGGGTGGGAGGAGAGAAAGAAAGAACGAACGCAAGAAAGAAAGAAAGAAAGAAAGAAAGAAAGAAAGAAAGAAAGAAAGAAAGAAAGAAAGAAAGAAAGAGCAAACTCCAAAGCACCTGCCATGCAAATCTGATGACCTGAGTTCAAGCCCTAGAACCCACAGAGTGAAACAATTCCTCTGACCTTCACATATACCACCATGGCATGTGCATCCCACATTTACACACATGCACACACGCAAGCACGCACATGCACACACACAAATAAAAATTAAAGCCGGGCCTGGTGGCACAGGCCTTTAATCCCAACACTTGGGAGGCAGAGACAGGTGGATCTAAGTTTGAGGACAGACTGATCTACAGAGCAAGTTTCAGGAGTACACAGGAGTACACAGAAAAACCCTGTATTGAGAAACAAATTAAAATAGTAATAATTATTAATAAATTAAAAGAAGAGGGGCGGCAACAGTGGCTGGGCTAGTGGAAACGGAAGTGGTAAGAAGAGCCCCGGCACCAGGCTGCACTGGAAGGGCTCTTATATGGAGAGCATGTGCTCATCAGGCGAATACTGGCCAAGAGCATGGCAGGATTTAGGACTGAAAAGTAGGATGAACAGAAGTGCTTGTTTGCTGAACTTGGGGGGATCAGAGAGGCAACAAGCCTTACATGCTCACATTCAGGGCAGAAGCCTGGAAGAATTGCAGGAAGCCTGGAGCTCACCCACTAGGGGTATAAGGTGGAGGAAGAAGGTCATGGCAATGAACGCTTTTCTGAGTAACCAACTGTCCCCATCTCCATGGTTATCTGCCCACATTACCTTCAATGACCACAACATCAAGGCTGGATTTCTTAATGTGGTGTCCAAGTCTGGTTCCTAGTTCCCATCAAGGCCTCTGACCGTGCTGTCCCTGGTGCCTTGGCTCAGATGTCTCCCGCCTATCTTCTACTCCATTCCATCAACATCTGCTCTCCTATCTCCTCAGTATAGTTATCAGGAATTCTTTGAGAACCAAGGTGATGCCTTGGTCCCCTCGAGGTCTTAGTGAGGGAAGCAGGGGTTCACTTCACATTAGTAGCCTGAATAAAAACTGCACAACAAATCGTGGCTGACCCTAAGTCCATTGCAGTGGGTCAGTAGGCCTGACTTCCCATACAGTCCTATGTGACAAGAGGAAAACAGGGCCAAAGAGGTGAAGTCAGGCTTGGAACTGGACTCAGATTGGAAGGCTGACTCCATCCCCCAAGCAGCAGGGAACAGAGGTCAGGGGAGAATAATTACTCACATGTGTACAGCACTGGAGTTTCTAGCCACAGACATTATCTCATCCAACCCTGGCACAGCCTCACGATGCAGATATTCTTACTTTTCCTCACCTTCCACCTAAGGAAACTGAGGCCCAAAGGGCCAGTTGCTTGCCGAAAGTCAACCAGCCAGGAGTGGAAGCCTAGAGACTCGAACCAGGGTCAGACTGTCACTATGAGACTAAGCCACCACACACGGAGCTAAATGGGAGGTTATCCAATGACTCTGGCAACCATTCCACTCTCTACCTAGCCCGTTATCCCTTTGAGCTTTCCAGCTATTGGTAGCATGAAATGGCATTTCCTAATCCTTCAGGCCATTCCAGGACTCATCCATATTCCAGAGAACAAAGAATCATCCATATTCCAGGCCCCAAAGGCAACAGTTGGAAAAGGCTTGAAGACAATGCAAATCCAAAGAGTGGTCAAGGTCCCTTCTCTCTAGGAGCTGGCCAGAGGCAAGCCCCACCAGGCTGTGAGAGAGGGCGGCTTCCTCCCATGGTCCCCCAGCCAAAATACCCCTGGAGAAGTCTCTCTCGGTTATGCTCCTTTCCGGCTGGGCACTGGGCCCGGACAGTTCTTGGCTGGCAGCAGCTGGGCCCTTGCACCTGTCGATCTAGCTCCCATGCTTCACAAACACCCCCCCCCCAGCTCTGTGCTGGTTCCAGATGGCCGGTCACTTATGCTTTCACCTCACTTTAAGCCTTTTCCTTAAGAATTTGATTTCTTTTCCTTACCCTGTTTTCTCCCCCAAATGCCTATTCTCCACTGCTCCCCCTGTCCCCATCATTATCTTTCTCTTCCTCTCACTGAATTTTGGATTTCTCCGCTGAATATATACTTCATGTTCAGTCTGTCCTTTGGGCCTTAACTCTAACCAGGTGGAGTGCTAGCTTCCTCCTCTGTCACACAGCGAGGTTTAGACACAGTTATCCCTCCAGTCCCCATCTGCTGTATTGGGGTTTTGGTTATTTTGTATGTATGTGTGTTTGTACGTAGATGTATGTATATGTGCACCCATGTGGAGATCAGGGGTCAACACAGGGCATCTTCCTCAATTTCTCTGCATCTTACTTTTGGAGACAGGGTCTCTCACTGAACCTGGAGCTCACTGATTTAGTTAGACTGATGGTGGACAAGTCCCAGGGATCCTCCTGTCTCCACCTCCCCAGCAATAGGATTATATGAGGGCTGGGATTATAGGCCTCAAATGCACAGAGTCGCCTGCCTCTGCTTCCTGAGTGCTGGGATTAAAGGTGTGCACCACTACAACGGTGCTCCTGGCTTTTTTTACACAAGTGCTGGAAATTGAACTCAGGTTCTCGTGTCTGCACTGCAAGCATTTTACTGACTGAGCCATCTCCCCATAGTATTATTATTATTAGTTGTTTATTAGCTTGTATTCATTGTGTAAATGATGGGTTTCATTATGGCATTTGCATATAACCCATCATATACTTTGCTCATGTCCTCCATTATTCTCTCTGGCTCCCTTCCCACTAGTTCCTTTCCTCACCCAAATACTCTCCCTTCTAGCATCATCTCACATGCCCTTTGCAGAAAGGTGAGAACTGCCGTGGGGGAGGGGAGAAAAGAGAAGGTGAGGCAGGCAGCAGTGGCTTCCCACACCAGTGTTCTCACTTGCCAGCTGGGCCGTCCAGTCACTTCCCTTCTCTGAGCTTTCCTCCTTCGATTATAAGATAGGATGGATGATAATGATGATGATCACTGAACATGGAGTAAAGAAAACGTATGACAATTGACCTTGTACAAGGTGAGAAAGGTCTTTATGAACTAAGGGGCAGGTGGCAACGGGTGTTGTTAAGGAGGCAGAAAGGTCCCAGGGTCAGTAGCAGAGACACTGTGGCTGGTCAGCCTGGCTTGACTCCTCAGCCTCAAACACACAGGCTGTACAGCCTCAGTAAGATGTTCCACACCTATTCTTCTCTGCTCTGTCAGGAACACAGGGACAACATAATAACAATGCTCCACTAACACCTTAGACTGTTGTAGGACTCGGTGAACAGTAAGGGCCTGTCACCTAGTAAGTGTTCAGTGAACATGACCCCGATGTTAAATTCAGACCCAGTAGGAATAATGCTCCCCTGAGCTCATGTACTTGGTGGTACTAGAAACCTAATCCGTGTAAGATCCACAGTTAAGGCTGCTGGACCTCAAAGTCAGCTTCATGGAGGTTGTACACTGCAATTCAGTTTGGGCTCTTCTCTCCAAGCCATTGGTCCTAGGATGAGACATGAACAAAGCCGGGAAGAACCAGCATACAATTCCAGCTACTCTTGCCAAAGGGGACACCGTAATACATAAGGGACCTTGAGCAACCAGGCCTGTGATCCTGTATGCTTAGGTGACGACAGAGCCTGCACCCTGACCTTCTGAAATACGTGAAATCCTGTTCACCTCTAGCTTCAATAGCTGATCCCCAGAGGGATAAATCTCTGAGGCAGTAGGAACCAGTGGAAATATTTATAATTCCCCAGGTTATGGACGTGAACTGAATCACACATCCATGTTAACCTCCAAAGTCAAAGGCCAAAAGCAACAACAGGGGCTAGTATCTCAACCTGGGACACTTAGCCATGGCAACAAAGGTTCTGGCAGAGGAGGACAAATGTGAAACCTCAACTGGGAGGTTCAGCAGGAAAAGGCACAGACCCGAAAAGGGGCCATGCAGGTAAATGCCCCAGGCACAAAGATGAAAAAGAGAGGAAGGGCCATTATATCTCAGGTCTTAAGCACAAGGAAGTTTCATCGGCCTGATGTTGCAGGGAGCCAGATGAAAATGGCTTCAGTTAGGGCTCAGATGTACTTCATGGTCGAGCATTTCCACAACATGGGGTTCAGAATTTGAACTCTAGCACTATGAGAGAGAAAAAAAAATCCCTGCTTTTTAAACCAGTGAAGTAAGCTGCTGGGTGATTATGGCACACACCTTTAACCCCAGCACTTGGGAGGCAGAGGCAGGCGGATCTCTGCAAGTTCAAGGCCAGCCTGGTCTACAGAGTGAGTTCCAGGACAGCCAGCTACACAGAGAAATCCTGTCTCCAAAAACAAACAAAAAAAAAAGGAAAGAAAAAAAAACAAGTGGGCCGGGCGGTGGTGGTGCACGCCTTTAATCCCAGCACTCTGGTCTACAAGAGCTAGTTCCGGGACAGGCACCAAAGCTACAGAGAAACCCTGTCTCAAAAAACAAACAAAAAAACAAAAACAAAAACAAAAAACAAACAAACAAACAAAAAACAAGTGGACTGAGAGATACTGTGTTATGCTGAGAATGGCAGGTGGCAAAAAGAAGAGAACACACAAGACCCCAAGGGCTTGTGTTCCAGAAGCTGAAGAGAAACCAGGGAGGATCCAGCACCCTGAAGCCTAGCCTACATGTATTCAGAAACGCGTGATGAGGCCCCTGTCAATCCTTGGTGTGGAAAAATTTACAGACTGAGATCCCCTCACTCTACCCTTCAGGGATTTGAAGCATGTGTCTATGATTGTGCTAGGCTAGAGGGGCCAGAGGCGGAGGGGGGTGCAGTAAAGACAGTGTCTCTAGGGTCCTCAGGAGAAAGCTCCTCTCTGTGTCAATAGATGGAGGCAGGGGAAAGTTCTCCACAGTTTGGCCCAAAGTCATCCCGAGGACTGCTCTTTTTGACACAACCTCACACTTTCTTTCCAGTCCTATATTCCTGGCTGTGTGCAAGCTATTTCCACTTGGATGTTCTGCCAACAGCTTAAACTAAACATGCTTAAAGCAGAGTTTTGCTTCCCCCACAAAGCCTCACACCTTCCCGAGGCCTCCAGCTTCACTGCTGAAACCCAACAGCTCAGGGCCAGGCTGCCTAGCTGCTACTCTCTTCCCTTCTCTGGCACCTCACACTCTCTTCCTTTGAACCCTACGCCTTTCCCTGGATGATATTTCTTCCAGAATCCTCTTTGCCATCCACCAGGCTGCAGCCCTCTCCCACCCTGTACATGGTCTCAAGAGATGGCTATGACTGTCCCTGACTGGGACTGCCTTTAACTGGGCTCTTGCCTCAACCGGAACCACCTAGACTTTTGGGCCACATGTGTTCACCATTTACCATGAATGGATGCGGTGAAGCAACCATTCTAGAAGAAGGAAGGAAGGTACAGATGCAGATGACAGACCAGTCGGTAGCTTAGGGGAGTTTGACCTCAATGGTGAGTCAGTCAGAGTTTGCTGTGAATTCCAGCTCTGCTCCTTACTAGCTGTGGGATCTAGGGCTTGGTTCACCTCTCCGAGCCTTGATCCTTCCTTCCAAACTGTGGCTGGGGGTGAGGGACGGGGTCCTTGTAGCTGTAGCATGTGGAAGGCTCTGGTTTCATCTCTAGCATAGTAAAACATAATATAATAATAAGTCAACGACATGGAGATGATGGTTGGTTTCCTAGGGTTCTTGGGAGGTTGAATGCTAGAAGGGACACAGAGGAGGGGCCTACACTGGATGAGCTTTCTCAAAGAACGGAGTGGGCAGAACCATCTAGAAAGATGAAAGAACCCCAATGGCTGGAATTGTTTGTGTATCTTTATTTTTTCTGTTATGTATAAATGTCAGGAATTCAAGCAGGGAATCTGCTTAACTGAGTCCAGTTGCTGGCCCTCTCCAAACATTCCCCCGCCCCTTTGTCATTAAGAAAGCACCACTAGAATCTACAGCCTGACTAGGGCACCAAGGGGTGTTCGGTTATTTGTAGATTTCTATTTTTCTGGGCCCTTTCCTCCTAGTAACTGATATTGTTCCATTTCTTCTCCATCTTTTTTTAAAAAACTCAGGAGCAAAAGCAGGCCTGTCCAAGCCTGCTGGGCTGGCCGGGGTCAGAGGAATGCAGCCGCTCCCTCCATTGAATGGCCAGGCCAGGCCAGGCACTCGATCAGGCTGGCAGCAGCAGGCGCAGGCCAGGCCTGGGAAGCTCCAGCACCTTGCTCAGAGGGGCTGGAAAGCGCTACAGACGTTAGCTCATCACTCCCTGGCAGGGGCCTACTGGTCTGCTATTCTCACTAGCATCTTCCAGATGGGGAAATGGAGGCACAGGCCCACTTGGAGCATTGCAGATGCCCAGGTTCTAAGATGGCTTCTGGGCAGAGTCCCCAGGTTGGTGAGGGAAGAAGGGTCACCTGAACTTCCACTAATGGGCTTCATTTGTTTGGATTGTTGGGGTGGAGGTGATTGTTAAAAGGGGACCCAGACTACAGCCTCTGAAGGGGACAAGGAGAGAGCTGGGATGGGTAAACCTTAAACAGCTGCAGATGCACTCAGAGATGGCTAACTACTCTCAATAAGAGGTTTACCGCTAGCAGTATCTCTGCAAGAAGAGGCATGGAGACAGTCCACAGAACCAACAGCCAAGGGTTAACAACACTGCTTGGGGGTGGATTAGTATGTCTTCCTCTAGTACATTCCTGTTCACTTAAAAGTCGGATTCGTGAACAATTACATTTATAATTAGATAAAATGTTATTTTTAATTACTAAAAGAAGAGAGAGAGAAAACAGAGTTGAGGATTCAGTTCACTGGTACAGTACGCAGGAAGCCCTAGATTTGATCCCCAGCAGTGCAAAAACAAAACAGAAACAAACAAAAAAAGAAAGGCTAGAGAGATAGCCCAGGGGTTAAGAGCACATACTGCTCTTCCAGAGGACCCGGGTTGAGTTTCCAGCATCTTCAAGGCAGCTTACAACCATCCAAAACTCCAATCCCAGGGAATCCAGCACCCTCTTCTGGCTCTGTGGCCACCAGGCACCATGGACAAGGCACACATACATAAATGCAGGCAAAACATCCATACTCATAAAATACAAATAAATAAACCTTTTTAAAAACTTTTAAAACAATAAAGAAAAAGAAGATGCGCAGCAACAGCACCTGGGTTGTGGACAGAGCACTGGACTTGGAGTGAGAAGGCCCGGGACAAATAACTCCGACTCTGAGTCACAGCTGTCTGGGAAATGGAGGGAATCACATACAGTTGGCAAAAATGAAAAGAAATGGTCTTTGTGAAAGAGGCTTTTTAAGAAAAATATTCATTATAAAAATTTCAAGCAGCCGGACGATGGTGGCGCACGCCTTTAATCCCAGCACTCGGGAGGCAGAGGCAGGCGGATCTCTGTGAGTTCGAGACCAGCCTGGTCTACAAGAGCTAGTGCCAGGACAGGCTCCAAAGCCACAGAGAAACCCTGTCTCGAAAAAAACAAAATTTCAAGCATTCCCAAAAGAAAACAAAAGCCTCATACACCCATCCTCAACAATTTTCTCATTTAATCTATAGCCCCATCCGGTCTCCTCTGGCCCACTATTTTAAAGCAAATCCCAGATAGGCACCCTTTTCCCATAAGTACTCCACTATTAACTGCTTTATGAATGTTGACATTTTTCATAATTAAAAATAATAGATGATAGCTGTAGAAAATTTGGAAAATGAAGAAACAATTTATTTATAAAGAAAAGAATAAAAAATCACTCATACCCCACCACACAGAGACAAACACATTTCAGAATAATCAATTATTTTTCTATGCATATATTAATTTTTAGCAAAAATTGGATCATATTGTATATGCTATTTTTAGGTATCATTTTATTTTAATTATAAAAATAATAAGACCATATTACAGAAAAATGAGAAGAAATTACCCACAATCCCTTAGCAGCTAATATAAAAACTGTTAATAGTTCAATATACTTCCTTCCCATTTTTTTCAATTTGCATTCATAATTTTAGCACTAGTAGAATACTACTGATTATGCACTTTTCAAGTTATGAATCTATTCTAATTGTGAAAAAAACAATGTAATCATACTGCAAAATAATTTCGAAAAGGAAAAAGAAAAATATTACTCATAATTCCACTACTTAATTATAATCACTGTTAACATTTTAGTATATTTGCACCCAATATTTTTTCTATGTATACTTATAATTTCAACAAAAATAGGTCTAAGTACTTAAGAGGCTGAGGCCAAATGATTGAAAGTTCAAGGCCTTCCTAGGCTACAGAATAACATCCTGCCTCAAAAAAAGAAACAAAATATACTTTTAAGGAGCTTAATAACTATAAATGTACATTTAATTAAAAGAAAAATAAGTTAGATGAGGTGGCACACACCTTTCATTTCAGCATCTGGGAGATAGGGGCAAGGGGATCTCTGTGAGTTTGGGGCCAGCCTGGTCTACACATTGAGTTCCTGGACAGCCAAGTCTACATAGAGAGACCCTATCTCAAAAAAAGGAGACATTGGGTTGCTGAGATGATTGCGCAGGTAATGAGCCTGATGGCCTGAGTTACATCTCCAGGACACACATTTGAAGCTACCCTCTGACCTCCACACATACACGGTGGCAGGTGCACACGGGGCATGCATGCACACATCTCCCACACACACCAAATACGTAAATACAATTACATACTAGAGAAAACAGAAAAGGATAATTCAGAATTGTGTCCCTTACTGGCACTGCCTCTCGGGTGTTTCTCCGGCCAATGCTTTATTCCCATAGCCCTATGGGGTTGGAAGCAAAGAAGCCTTCATTTTGGAGCCTTTGTACCTTCCGCACCTAGGGCTCATATTTATGCAACTTTGTGCCCAGGGCTTTTATTCAATATTTTGTAATGAATAAAAGTTCTTAAAATCTTAAAATGAATTTGGGAGGTAGTGGTTAAGGTACCAAGGGAAACTCCCTGGCCATAGACCTTTATGATTGGTTTCTATTATAAACAATTCTCCTTCATATATGTATATGTATGGAATGTGTGTATATGTATATGACAGAGAATTGTTTATATATGTGTGTATGTATGTATGCTTATTTATATGTAGCCCAGGCTGCTCTAGAACTTGCTGTGTAGCCCAGGTTGGCCTGGAATTTGCTGTGTAACCCAGCCTGTCCTGGAACTAATGCTCCTCCTGAGTACTGGAGTAACAGGTGTGTGCTACCACATTGGCTTTTCTAAATATACTCAAATAAATGCGTGTTGGGGGGTGAAGAGATGGTTCAGGAGTCAAGAGCGTTTACTGCTCTTGCAGAGGTCCTGGGTTCAGTTCCAAGCACTCACATAGCAGCTCACAAACCACCTGTAACTCCAATTCCAGGGAATCTAATTCCCTTTTCTGACCTCCTGCATGCATATGGTGCAAATGAAATCACGAAAGCACACACACACACACACACAATTTTTTAATTTAAATTTGTACCTTTTAACTTTTCTGTGCACATATTGACTATATTTTTGGGGTCCATTTCTACATTTACAGACTGACCTATAAGCATTATTATCTTTTACCAACCCCATTTTTATCCCAGTCACATGGTCTAGGCAGCTTTGGCAGTGGCGAGTGGAGTTTTGAAAACAAACCTGCATTCTCATCTTTTCCTTCCTGAGTTTAGAGAGCTCTTTCATCCCCCTCCCAGTCTGATATTTCAATTACTCAGTCAGCAAGTGTTATTGAACCTGAAGGGTGTGAGCTGTGGCAGGGATGGGGTCAAAGGAAAAGAATCAGAAGGCACATTACAGCACCAACACCAATCCCAGCATGCACTAGCCATTTTACCACCCAGCATCAATCACTAGAGCTGAAGATTCCTTCCTAACCTTACAGTTTCTGTTAATTTCTTACGATATACACTTAATGGGAAAACTGAGCACACATACACCACCAGCACAGCCTCTTACCCTAAGACCACACAGCTAGCAAATGGCAGAGCAGGGATTTAGTCCAGGAGACTGACCCCTGAACTTGCACTCTGGACCTCTTCTTTGCCCTCCAGGCAGCAGGGTGTAGGGCTGTAGGGTAGAGACTGCAGCCAGCCTCGCCAGAATAAAAACTCCCTTCCTCTTGACTGTGCCAACTTGGGCACTTCTCTGGGGCTAATTCACCTTTGGTAATCCAACCTCACAGGGCTGTCCTAGCAGTCGGATGAGATGATGCGAGAGAGAGGATGCTCCTTGTCCGGCTCATAATGGACATTTAGAAGGTTATTGCTGGGTGAGCATCACTTCTCTCTTGGCTTCACAAGCTTGTGGTCTGCTTGCTAAGTTGGAGAAAAGAGTTTAGCGGAGCTCCTAGCTAACCCTGGAGTCGGCTGGGAAGTCAGTGATCTAAGGCATATTTGCCTAGAAATGCAAATGTCTTCTTCGCCCCCACTCAGTCTCTGCCACTAACCTCAACTCCCATTCCCCCAAAAGAAAATGGGTGACTTTTCTGCTTCAAAGCTGAGTGCTTATAGCCCCTCTCATTCCTACTCCCTGGGAGGTGGGCAGTGGAGATGACAGGAAGTCACCCGTGGGGTGGGGGTCTTTCTGGAACTTGGGCATATAGAAGTGTGGTGGAGGGCGCTCCTTTTTCTGGCCTTCAATGGTCCGGATGGGGGAGGGGGCTAGCTGTTGAGCAACTGCTCCGGAGACACTCCAGAAGCTGAGATGAACATATGCCTCTTTCTAACAATTGGCCTGGGAGCCATCCAATAGATGGAGGGCGGATCCACGGGTCTGGGAACGGGAGCCTGCAGCCCAGCTGTGTCCTGTAGTTTACAACCAGCCCGAGTCCAAACAGAGGTGGAGGGGGCAGGTCAGGGGTGCAAATTAGCAATCGTGATTCAAACGCCAAGCCTAAATCCGCTCCTTCTCCACCCTTGCTTTCACAGAAACTTTTCTCACCCCAAGCAAATACTGAGAGACTTTGGAGGTGTACCTCTCCTGCTACCCCAGTAGAACTTTAGGGTCCCACAGACGGCACCTCTTCTCTGCAGGAAAGAATCAGTCTTCGAGCCAAGTGAGAAAGTGTAGCAATGGCGCGTGGAGTGTGCTTGTTATCCGGGTTGGACTTGCAGCAGAGTGGCTGGGGGGGGCAGCAATGAGCAGCGCAAGAAAGGCTGCTTTCTAGCCCAACGGGGGTAAAATGGGTTTCCCTAGTTATCCATCCAGGGTACTCACCCTAGCTTCTTCGAAATGCCAAAGAAGGGCCTAGATCTGTGCCTCCATTGATGCCCCTCTTTGTCAGCAAGCCGGTCATTTCATCAACAAACAGGTCTGACTCTGTTAGAAGAGCAAATTCAGGCACTTGCGATCCTAAAAGAAGAAGAAGAAAGATCTTCAGGTCTTTAAAGCCAGTTATGACACAAGGCACACACAGTGAAAAGGCCTTTGTAACATTCCTCCCTCGTTTCCTAAACATCGTACTTTTTCAAAAGGCCATGTAAAAACAGAGTTGTTGAAAGGAGAGGGTGGGAGGGAGTGGGGGGCTTGATTACAGAGGGTAATCTTGGTGGCCTTCCTGCAAGGGGTGCGGTGGTAGTTTCCAGCCGCAGGGAACATGCCTTGAAATGAGAAGCCCCAGATCTCTTTTAGTAAGGATTTGTAAGAAAACGTACCAACACAAGAGAGATGTGCTCCAAGTGCCAAATGTTGTTCTTGCTAGATGTGAATAATTATATAATCAAAATAAAATAACCTGGCATCGTGGGAAGGCAAGAGGAATCTCTGCGAACTCTGTGGCAAGCTTTTCGAACCCGCTGCCCGTTCTTGGCTTTTCCGTGAACCATGTGAACTCCATGCGTGCACCTAGCCCCATGGTCCCGTCCCCGTAGAACAGCATTTCTCAGCGTGGTCGCATCCTGCCTCTTTCTGCCCTGGATGACCACAGGACAGAAAGCCTTGACATCAACCCTGGGCCTTGAAGGAAGCCACGGAGGCTGCCATGTGATCCCTCTAAGTAGCCCTGAACAAAATGTAGGGAGTGTTGGGGGAAAAGCCCCCTCCAACCTCAGCCCTTCCACTACTAATACGAGGCGAGGCGATGTAGCCCGAAGAGGGCAAACCGACTCACAGAAAGCCCTGCAGGAAACTAAGACCGTGCCTTGCCTACCCCGTCCCGTGTGCAAGTCCCTCCTGTGGGTCTTTCTCTAAGCCAACAGCTCTCCTCTCTATCCATTGAAGCCCGTACTGGCCACACGCTTGATTTAGGTCAGAAAACAGACACTAACAGCTCTCCCTCGCCTCGGTGAAATTACTAAGTGGAATTTATTGGGCAAGTCCATGCAGGGTGGTGGGGAGAGCCCACGTCCTGGGTTCGGGCTGCCACCAGTTTTAGAAACACAGATACGGGCCAGAGCACTGGGAGAGAAGTGACCATAATCTGGAACCAGCAGCCCCACCCAGGTGACTGTGTCTTGCCCCCAGGGCTGAGGGGCCGGAGGGGACGCACGGACTCTGTTCCCTAGCCCGCCCTCTGCTTTCACAAGATCCACGGTGACTGCACCAGCTCGTGCGCCTTTAAAGGGCCACACACGCCAGCCGCCGCTATAAAATGTTCCCAGCGGCACAGCTGCAGAAGTGCGCTGCTGAGCTGCGGTGAGGAGGCTCGCTCCGCCCGGTTGCTCCGCCCACAGCCTATCGGCGCGGGGCTGCTCCCAGCAAGGAGGACCAGACTAGAGGAAGGCGCAGCACCCTCTCGGGCCCTCCGTAAGTATCCAGTTCAGATTTTGCCACCAACTCGTCCACGAGCCAGGACATGTGCTAATAATGCCCTAAGCCGGTTATAAAGACGTGAAAATTGGGGGGAGAGGGAAAAAAGGGGGGAAAAGGGTCTGTCCTTCCTGGGATTCCTGGCCAAAGCCAGCCTGCTACCGTGTGCCTTTACGCCAGGGCTCTCCGGGCGGCAATGGGGGCTTAAGAGCCCGGGTCCCCTTGCCAAGAACCAAGCGCGGTGGCTTGCTAACACCACCGCCCTGGAGTCCGGTGCCGAAGCTGCGGGCGGGCACGATCGCGGGCCGGGGCTGCTAGGCGCTGCACGGTGCGGTGCGGCGGCGCGGCGCGGCTGTTGCAGCCTTTTCCCAGGCGCCTTGGGGTCGGGTGGCCGCCCGTACGCCTGGCCGGGGGAATCCGAAGGCAGCGAGCGGCTCGCGGCGGCGGCGTAAGTGCCAAGGGGCTGGGGGCTCGGCCGCTTAGTCCACGTCCCAGCCCCTGAGAGCTTCCCTCTCTCCCGGGCAGGCGGCTTCCCGGAGGTAAGCTGGGCCGCCGGGCAGGGCGCTGGGCTGGGACAGCGGGAGAGGAGGACACGGCCGGCGGCGGAGCGGCCCGCTCGAGGGGCTGGGGGACTTGTTTGCTGCAGGAGGTGCCCGGGCCGGGGGGGGGGGACGGCAGGCGGCGGGACTGGGCGCCCACTTGTCCAGAGGAAACCGCAGCAGCTCCCCTCCCGCACCCGCGCTTTCTCCGGCTCTGCTTCCCCGACTTCGCCAATAGCCGGGACTGCATCAGGCCGCTCGGGAGCCGCACAAAGCTCTTGTTTCCTTGGGGGGCTAGAGACAGAGGGGCTGCGGGCCGAGTGTCGCCGAGCTGACGGCTGTAAGTTGGATCTTTGGGGCAACTTGCTATTTTTTTTGCTCCCCCCCCCAACACACACACGCAGCCCACCCCGCTCCCTGCTCCCGCGCACACACCCCTCTCGAGGGGAAGCGGCGGCGCCCAGCCCCTACCTCCGCGGGACGCCTGAGCTGGGGTAGGACAGCTTGTCGGGGCCGTGCCACTTTTTGGCCCTGTGACCTTGGGTAAGTTCTCGCACCTCTGGGCACCTCGAACGTTCGCTAAGCAGCTGGGAGCACAGGCAGCTTCGGACACTCTGAGGACGCTCAGAAGTGTTGGTGAGGCGCGCGAGCCGCTGCCACTGGCGCCAAAGTGCGCCCCCGCGCGCGGAGACGCAGCGGGTCCCCAAAGTCGCGCTGACGCGGAGACCCCGTGTCTCATCGCCTGTCTGCTTCAGAGCACCTGAGGTAACGGAAGCTTGGAGCCCTCAGGCACCGCTGCTTGCTCCTGGCGGACAGAGCTGCGTCCGGCCAAGCCCCGCGCTGGTGGCCCTCACCGGGCGCATCGAGGAGGCCTGGGGAGCTGTCTGTAAACAACGGGCTGCTTGGAGGCGTGCAAGCCAAGCCGCAGTGCTGTTTGGATTTTTTTTAGATTTCTCAGTAGCAATGGAGATGGAGATTACCGGTTGGTGCCATTTTTTAACTTTTGCTCCCTGGACAGGTTCATAACCCCCCACCTGCCTCTCCCTTTTCTCCATCCCCGCTTATCATACCCCCCTTTGGGCGCGGGGGAGGATCGATGCGGGGGGCGGCCAGGCGGGGCTGGATAGCGGGAGGCGCAAGCCGCGGAGCCGGCACTTGTTGCGCGGCTTTTTCGCGGCGGCTCCCGGCGGCTTCGCAGTGGTCACTTCGTGGCTCGTCCAGACATTCGTGAAGCAAATTGTTCCCCTCCAATGGCCGACGGATCGGGTAGGGAATAGAAAATGGGATCGCGGGGGGCAGGAAATAAGATCACCCCAGAGATGGGCTCCGCGCTTTCCGAGCGGGCTGGCGCGCCTCGAGGGGAATGTTACAAGGGCCTGCCCTGAGAGACGACACCAGAACACACGCACTTTCCTCATATTTTCTAACCCCTGTTAGTGTTGCTCTTGGGGAGGGGAGGCTTTTTTTCCTTTGGACATTTGGGTACGGGTGCTATACGGGAGGGAGAAGATGGAGACGAAGGTGAAGCGTTAAGGAACTTGCTATAGTGACGGTCCTGGCTCTCCTGACGATGAGACGCTTAGCGCCCTTGTCTTGAGATAGGTGACTGAAATATAGATGGCTTGCCTCAGCTCTGTTTGTACTTCAGTCAAGCAGTGGTGCGGGACACAGCAAGTGCCCCCTCCATGTTTTCTCCTTTTTTTCCCCCTGCCTTCCTTTCTCCCAGTAGGCGGTTGCTGAAGGGGAAAAAGGATAGTGGTACCTTTAGAAGCCAACGCATTCTTAACAACCGCTGGGGGTAACAAGGAGGGTAGAGTCCCAGCAAAATTCTAGTCTCTTTGGGGAAATGACTCTTGGATTCCTTAAGATGACAATGCTAGAATATATGAGGGTTTTAAACATATGCTTCCAGAAAAATAAGAAATTTTAATTTTCTGAGTTCGAAGTGGTTTTTGGTTGGTTGGTTGGTTTTTTTTTTTCCTTTATTCTCTTATCTCTTTGGCACATGGGCAAGAGAATCATTTCTTTAGAAGCCATCTGAGTATGAGGACTTGACCTGTGGTCAGGAGAGCTATGTGGCAAAGGACTGCAAGATGCTGCTTTACAAACTGCTGCCGCTGCTTCCAGGCTGAAAACCATCGGATTTTCCCTCCAGGAAGAATCCTTTCTTCTCTCGTGCCCACATGGGTGTGGCCTGGCTATGGGCTCTGGGACAGTTGTCCTAGGAAAGCCCAATCTAGGGACTGTCTCATAGGTGCTTGAGACATGGAGGAACTGAACTACTTCCAGCTGTTCTGTGGCTCCTCCTGCCTCGGAGTCTCCAAAACACCCTGGTCTGCTGTCTTCTTGTAGGCATACCCCAAAACAGGGCTTTGGAGACTCTAGGGCATCCTTCTCCCGAATTCTCACTTTCCCCCAGTCCCATCGGAGACCTAGACCTGGCGGCTAGTGGTCCATTGACGTGGTGCGCTGCTTTCTCAGGGACATGCCTGCTCTGGGAATCAGGAACAGCGCCACCCCTAGCTTTGGACTCTGTAATAACCTGTATGAGTAAATGTTCATGTGTTCTCTCTTGGCATTAGGGGTCGTTGTTAGAGCCTGGCTGAAGAGAGCATATTCCTGGCCTCGGGTCAGAGTTCACCTCAGTCTCTGCTCCCTGCCCAGATCCTCTCTGTTTTTTGTTTGTTTGGTTGGTTGGTTTTTTGTGGGGTTTTTTTGTTTTGTTTTGTGTTGTTTTTGTTTTTGTTTAGTTTAACCTGATCAGCGTCCTTGTGTAGCTGAATGGATCCTGACTTGGAATTTTCTAGTGCTTCCTTTGTCAGGAAAGCCTTTATTCATTTTTTCTCTTTTACTTACAGACGAACAGCTCCAGCTGGAGGCCTCAACTCCCACCGATTTATCTGACTTCTGCCCAGACTCTGAAATGCCAACTATGTCAAGGCCTGCACTTGATGTCAAGGGTGGTGCCAACTCTGTGAAGGAGGTAAGTTTTGCCACTTTACCGATGGAGATACTGCGGCATGGAAAGATGGACTTTGGGGGACGGGGACATGCTCCTAGCCTTCCTAGGTGTGCATGTAGCCAGTGTGATTGACCAGAGAAGATACAGCAGGGCTTTGTTGGGAAAAATGAGAGTAGCTTTTGTCTAAAAGCAATTGAATTGAACTCACTAGGGGTATTGAAAGACAGACAGCAGGAAGGGAGCAAAGAAGCAGAATTGAAACAAGACCACTGTAGCAAAGAGATTATAGTGGGGCTGAGGAGAGGGACAAAGGGGTGCCCTTTTTAGATGGGGGCCATATGGAGTAGCAGGGGAGGGAGGCCCACTTTGGATAACTTAGGAATCAGAACCATAGTAGCCAAAGAAATCTCACTGTCCAGGGGCTCTTCCTCTCACCTGCCCACTATTAGCAGTAAATGCAGGGCATGCAGGAGCAGTTCAGATCCAGTGAATGCCAAAAAGAAAACCAGGAGGAGGGCTACTATGGTGTACCTTTCTGTCTTCTAGGATGGCGACCAGGAGATGACCTCTCTGGACTACTCCAACCTCGGGGTGAAGGAACACAAAGCAGTGGCCATCCTGCACTACCCTGCAGTCAACTCAAATGGAGCCAAAGCCAATGGAGCTCCTGCGAGCTCCTCTGGATCAGCATCTCCAGGAGGCTCTCCTACTGCCAGCCCTTCCACCAAGCCCCCACCCTTCAACCTGCTCCCTGCCCCTCATCTGCTGGCCAGTATGCAGCTGCAGAAGCTTAATAGCCAGTATCATGGGGCCGCCGCTGCAGCAGCAGCTGCTGCTGCCACTCCAGACCAACCAGGGGAGGCAGGGCCCCTGCAAAACTGGGGCTTCGGGGTGGAAGGGGTGGAAGGGGTGGAAGGGGCGGAAGGGGGAGAATCAGCCACTCCTGCTTCTGGTTCCCAGAGCCCTGCTATCATTGATTCTGACCCAGTGGATGAGGAAGTGCTGATGTCTCTGGTAGTAGAGCTGGGGCTAGACCGAGCCAATGAGCTTCCCGAGCTGTGGCTGGGGCAGAATGAGTTTGATTTCACTGCAGATTTCCCCTCTGGCTGCTGATTCCATGTGTCCCTAAAAATTGAGGAACAAAGCCACCAATTCAGTTGTAAATAAAAGTTACTTGCAAAGAGATAACTATGTTCTTTATCCATGTCTAAAGTTGTGGTGTGCACTCTCATAGTCTTGTTAATTCTGGGTGGCAAGAGTCTGAGGAGTTTGGGGAGGGTTGGCAAAGGTGGTCTTGAAACTCTTGCTGCTGCTACCACTGCCCTTATCTCCTCAAGAGTCCAGGTACTTAGCTTCAATTCCCTAACACCCCACAAACACTGTCCTCTTGAAGGTTGAGCACAGGAGCTGGTGGTCAAGGGATTCTTGGAAGACAAGCTGCTTCAAATTTGTCTGCAGCTTCCTTGCCATTGGCACACCCTTGGCTACATGGCATATGTTCCCAACAATAGAAGCCTCCAATCCAGGTTTGAAATGATGGCTCAAGAATTAAAAGCACGTATTGCTTTTGCAGAGGACTGGGATTCAGTTCCCAGCACCCACAGGGGCAACTCACAGCCAGCCATAATTCCCATTCCAGGGCATCTGACATCCTTTTCTGACCTCCAGCATCAAGCATATATGCGGTATACATATATACAGGCAAAATGCATACACATAAACGTTTTTGTCATTAAAGCAAGATTCCAGGTGCCTTCTTCAAGCCCCTCCGACACCTCCTTGTCCCTCCCCTCCAAGCCTAGACGACTCTAAGCTAGCCTGTGTATCCCCTCATTCCTACCTCATTGGCCTACCCTGTGTGAGGATGTCCTGTTTGGACTGGCCCTCTCCAACCTAAAAAGTACAAACAAGGTCCAGGCTTGACAACTTCAATGTTTAGAGATCTCTTGAGGCAGTGAGTTCCAAAGAAAGCCAAACAACAAGATATTGACTCTGCCTCAGATCCCAGGTCTTAATGCAGCCCTGGCCTCATGTAAGGGCTGGAAACTGCTGCCCACATTTTGGACTCCTGAGGATGTTCTTCTTTGACCACTGAACATTATTAATTAGCCTTTGGGGAACAACATGAGACTTGTCACATGGTGAGCACATTCAAGACGCCTACTACTAAAAGGCCTTCCCTGAGGACCTGTTCAGAGTCAGGCACTTTGCTAAAAACTGGGATCAAGAATTAGATGAAGTTTGTACCTTTGAGGGTGTTTCCCATCTCAGAGAAAGAAGGGCACAAACATTGCAATAAACCTGTATTCTCCAAAGCACAAGGAACAGTGTTATTTGATCCCAGAAAAAGAAATAACTCCATCTACCTGTGATGTTTGGGGAAGGCATTCTAGGATTGAACCGGTCCCTTTATTTATTTTCACATCTTACAAGTAATAAATACATGGTATAATCTAGGGTATGTGGCTTGGTGGTAGAGCACTTGCTTAGCATGCATGAGTTCTGGGTTCTATCCCCAGCACTGCAAAACTCAAAGCACCAATTAAGAAGTAAAAACTTAGGTTGGACAGAAAC
>NC_022026.1:21589369-21593532 GCF_000317375.1 Microtus ochrogaster
GGAGAGAGAGAGAGAGAGAGAAGAGAGAGAGAAATTATATATATACATGTAATTTCTAGTATATATGATACATATAATAACGTAGTGCACACAAATATGAGGTTGTAGAGACCAAGGAGTCCCTCAATCTGCTGTCCGCAATCAAAGATACAGGAAAGTCAGTGGTGTGACTCAGTGTGGATGTGAAGGCCTACGAGGGTCAGAGGGCAGTCATAGCACCAAGATCTGAAGACCAAAGTTTCAGGAGTGCTGAGTAACATCCAAGGGCAGATGAGCAAGATGCGTGTGTTCCAGCTCTAATTCACCTTTCCTCTTCCTGTTAGTTCTAGTCAAGCTCTCAACAGATTAGATGATGCTTAGTCACACATCCATTACTCCATCTACTGATTATTTAAATGCCAGTCTCTCATCGCCACATCCGGAGATGGAAATTTTGCTGGCTGTATGGGCATATGGGCATCCTCAGCTCCCCCTGAAATTACCATCACACCTAGAGAAGGTGTTTCTGTGAGGAAGAGAGCAACCCTGCCTCCTGGTGTCTGGAGCCAAGAAGTGTGGTCACCTAAGCCGGCTCTCAGTGAAGCTAAAGGGGGAAGGGAGGCAGGGCGTATCTTCCAGAGAGGACCAGGTCTACTAGGGAAGGATAGGGATAGCGCAGACAGGAACAGACACAGTGGAGGACGGTTGTGCAAATCTCCATTCCTGCCGCCACTGTTTCATACTCAGCCCTCTTCACAGCTGGATACCTTCATTAGTTCCAGAAGGCAAATCCCGGGGTCTCCTTGCTTAGGCCCTAGATCACACAGGTAAGGAGCAAGGCGTGCTGGCAAGGACCCCACAGCCTGGAGCAAATGAGGACAGGTAGCAATGTCTCTAAGAGCCAAGTGTCCATCTTGTTCCCTAGGGATAAGCTAGAGAGACCCTGTCCCTGATTAAAAAGAACTCACAGTTCCAAGGCAGTCATGGCCTTGAAGGATGAATTGGACTTGCACAGGGCAGCAAAACTAGTGAGGGTGGGAGCACAGCCTCCAATCAGAGGAACAAATGGAACATTACCAAGAAGATAGAACAAGGCCTGCTGGAAACCAGAACAAAGCATCAGAAAAAACCAATCTCGAAACGAGAAGGCTTTCTCAAGGACACAAAGCCCAGAAGCTAGGAAAACATTGATATATTTAACTACATTATTTAGCTGCATTTTTTGTTGGAGGTTGGTTTTGGTTTGCTGAGGCAGGGTCTCACTCTACAGCCCCATCTGGCCTTGAGCTCACTGTGCAGCCCAGACTGGCCTTGGATTCCTAGCAAACCTCCTGCCTCACCCTCCCAAGGGTTGGAATTGCAGGCATGCACCACCACTCCAAAGCTGAACTGCACTCCAAAGGCCATGCAGCCTCTGCACCCTTGTCTTGAATCCTGGCACTGCAGAGGTAGAAACAGGAGGATCACAAGTTCAAGTCCACCTTGAGCTACATAAAAAACAAAGTATTGAAAAAATATTTACAATAAGCCACACACACCAAAAAGTCAGGCATGGTGGTGCACACCTTTAAATTTTAGTACTCCTGATGCAGAGGTAGGCAGATCTCTGTGGCTTCAAGGTCAGCCTGGTATACATATTGAGATCCAGGCCTGACAGAGCTACACGGGAGACCCTGTTTAAAAAACAACAAAATAAAAATAGTATCACACAGGTATGGTGGTGTACACCTTTAATCCCATTGGGATTGATAGAGGCAGTCAGATCTCTGTGATCTACAGGCCAGGCTGGTCTACAGAGCAGGTTCTAGGCCAGCCAGGGTTACACACTGAGACCCTGTATCAAAAAATACATATCATAACCAAAGCCAAAACCAAAAAGTAACCAACATGGAGCTGGGGAAATGGCTCATTGGTTAAGAGCAGTTACTGTTCTTGCAGATTACCAGGCTTCATTTCCTAGTACCCACATAAGGCAGCTCACAACCACCTGGAATTCTAATTTTAGGGGCTCTAGCACCCTCTGGCTTCCAAAGGCACCTGCACACAAGTGGTGCACATAAAATCATGCAAGCACACACACATACACATAAATACATATAGTAAACATTTTTAAAAGATAATCGATACACTAGACAGTATCTACAGTTTACAGACACTCTGATGATGAGGGATGAGCACTGCATTGCTCTGCACTCCCAGAAAATATGGTGGTTGTGGAGTTCCTGGAAGGGAATGGGAAGTCACAAAGGAATCTATGTTTGAGACAGAGGCGCTAGCTCTCCCAGAACTTGCAATGTAGACTAGGCTGGCCTCAAACTCACAGAGATCCTCCTGTCTCTGCCTCCCAAGTGCTGGGATTAAAGGCGTGTGCCACCACCATACCCAGCTCTAAAACATTTTTGGTTTGCTTGGTTGGTTGAGACAGGGTCTCACTATGTAGCCCTGGCTGGCCTGGAACTAAGTAGAAGAGGAAAGCCTTAAACTCAATGATCCTCCTGCATCTGCCTCTCAAGTGCTGAGATTAAAGGTGTGCACCACCACCACACCTGAATAGAATAGGGTTTTTTTATTTTTATTTTTTAATAAACCAGGCTGGCCTCAAACTCAGAGATCTGCCTGGCTCTGCCTCCTGAATGCTGGGTAAATTAAAGGTGTGCACCACCACCACCTGGCTAGGATTCTTTTTATTTTATTATATATAAATATTGGCGTTTTGCTTGCATGTCTGTATGTGCACCATGTGCTTACCCAGTACCTCTGGGGATCAGAAAAGGAACCCTTTGAACTGGAGTTAGTGTTGAGAACTAAATGTAGGTCCTCTGCAAGAGCAGCTAGTGCTTCTTCCTGCCCCTCTAAAAGTTTTAATACTTGACAAGAGTTGCTCACTCATGTTAAGTGCAAATTTAAACTATGCCAGAACTTCTGGCTCTAGAAAAAGATTATATAGACTCACTTTACATTGCTTCTCTCCATGAAGTGCAATTACATGCCTTGGAAAGAAAACAAGAAAGAAAAAAATAGACTGGCTAGAAACCCCAAGACTAGGGAAGCAACAATATTTATCTCCCACATACTGGCAGATAACCCGAGACTGAGTGACAAGGAAGAGAGAAAGACTGAAGGATGCTGGGAAGTGGGTATGTTTTCTCTAAGCAAGAGACTGAGGAAAAGAGCAGCCCACTGGGTGACTAACAGGAAGACCTAAGCCTTACTCCACAGCTGAAGCTCCAGATAGCCCATCTTGGGCTTTGCTGCATCTAAGTTCTGAACTGGGGCTCCATTGGGGAGCCACATTTTCCTGTAGCAATCAGAGGCCTTGTGTTTCCCAGCCTTGTGTTCAGCAGCATAAGAAGCCCCTAGTTCAGCTGCTTGCTCACCCCAAAATATCTATGGCCCAGCAGAATCAGGCATCGCAGAACTTGGAAGGCCTTCCGTTCCTGTCAATAGGACCACCAACGTCTAGAAGAGGAACCCCAGGAAGAGCAGAAGAATGAAGCCAAATAAAATAACATTGCAAGGCTCAGAAAATGAAACCGTTTGGGGGACCACAACCGAAACTGCTGAACTGTCTCTCTAGCCCTGAAATAAAAGATTTAAATGGGATCAAGAGTCACCAAACATAGGCTGGAGAGATGGCTCAGTGGTTAAGAGCACTGACTGCTTTTCCAGAGGACCCAGGTTCATTTCCCAGCAGTCACAAACTATGACTCACAAACATCTGTTACTCCAGCTCCAAGGAGATCTGCTACCTCTGGCTTCTGAGGACACCTGAACTCACATGAGCATACCTCCCCACTGGCACGTGCATACACATAATTAAAAGCAATGTTTTAAAAGTTTGCGAAAGAGTCACCTAACATACCTGAAATGTCCAGGATGCTAACTGAAAAAAAAATCCGTCACCTTAATGAGCCAGGCAAACCACACCTGGGACGAGATAAACCAGTCACCTGACTCCAACATGAAGACATGTTCAAAAATGCAGCTATATGACAAAGACTTCTCAATTAATTGCAAAGTCACTAACACATAAATGTGCCTGGAACGTGGCTCAGTGGTACAGTGCTTGCCTTGCATGCAGGAGGCCCAGGGTTCAATCTCCAAGACTGACATTTAAAAAAGAAATAAAGCCGGGCGGTGGTGGCACACGCCTTTAATCCCAGCACTCGGGAGGCAGAGGCAGG
>NC_022026.1:21594217-21595766 GCF_000317375.1 Microtus ochrogaster
AGGCAGAGGCAGGCGGATCTCTGCGAGTTCGAGACCAGCCTGGTCTACAGAGCTAGTTCCAGGACAGGCTCCAAAGCCGCAGAGAAACCCTGTCTCGAAAAACCAAAAAAAGAAAAGAAAAATAACTAAACGGAAATCATCGTATTTTTAAAAGCTGAAACTTCAAAGACCTTTGGACAGACTCAGTAGTAGCTGTGTGATGGCCTGCCTCTTTAATCAAAGTACTCAGGAGGTAGAGTCAGGCAGATCTCTGCAAGTTCAAGGCCAGTTAGGTCTACACAGTGACTTCCAGACCAGCCAGAGCTACAACAGTGAAGTTCTGTTTCAAAAAAAGAGGTGACAGAGAATAAAATCAGTGAACTTGGAGACATACAAAAAAAAACTGATTCAATATGAACCCAGTTGAAAAGTGGTAAGGTGTGAGAAATTGTCTCATAATAGTTATGACAACCACTAAGAACACTACACATAATAATATAGTCAAAATCACTATCAATAAATATGTGTGGATAAAAAACTCTTCAGCACAGCAAAGGAAGGAGTCAACAGAATAAAGCGACAGCCTATAGAAAGGAGAAAGCCACTGCCACATGCTCAGCCAACATGGGATTAACATTCAGAATAGAAAGAGTTAAAAAAAAATAAACACCAAGCTAGGTGTGCTGGTATACACTGTAATCCTAGCACTTGGGAGGCATAGGCAGTAGGATCAGGAGTTGAAGGCTTAATGACTTAGTTCTAGGCCAGCCTGGGCTACAAAAGTCTCTTCCACAAAAGAAGCAGACAAAAGAACCAAAAAGAGCTAGGAGTGTATGTTACTTACTAGTAGTGTGTTTGCCTACCATGCACAAAGTCCTGGAAGTGGAGCCCTAACACCGCACACACACACATACACACACTCGCGCGCCAAGCAAAAAGAAGGAACTACAAGCAAGTACAGAAATCAATAACATTGAAAGCAAGAAAACAATAGAGGAAAATCAATGAAACAAAAGTTACTTCTTAAAAAAAGGATCAATAAGATTGACTAAACTCTAGCAAGAGTGATAGAGGTAAAAGAGGAGAGAAATAAGTTAACGGCATCAGCCATGACCAAGAGAATCATTACCGATCCTACAGCCACCAACGGAAAAAGGAAAAAATAGGGTGACATTGTGCTCACGTGGGCCACCACTTAAGAGAAATGCGGCACCGCCTCAAAAGCCACAAGCCACTGCAATTCTCTGCCAAGAAGAAAAGAAGATCTGAGTAATCCCATAACCATTAGAGAAATAGGATTAAAGAATTTCTGGAAAAGATTCCTCTCCAGAGAATTCTAGAAAAGTTCATTAAGTATTCAAAGAAGGATTAATGACATTAACATTGGCTTTACTCCAAAAGCTGGGATTACCATCAAGGGCCACCAAGCTTGATATTTTTTTCTATGTGTGTATATATGTGTGTTTTTGGTTTGGTTTTTGGAGGACTTTTTTTTATTTATTTATTTAATTAAGGATTTCTGCCTCCTCCCCGCCACCGCCTCCCATTTCCCTCCCCCTCCCCCCCTCAA
>NC_022026.1:21597298-21601115 GCF_000317375.1 Microtus ochrogaster
GTGGCACACGCCTTTAATCCCAGCACTAGGGAGGCAGAGGCAGGCGGATCTCTGTGAGTTCGAGACCAGCCTGGTCTTCAAGAGCTAGTTCCAGGACAGGCTCCAAACCACAGAGAAACCCTGTCTTGAAAAACAAAAAAAAAAAATTCAAGATATGTGTGCATGGTGGCACACGCCTTTGATCCCAGCACTAGAAAGGCAGAGGCAAGTGGATCTCTGTGAGTTCGAGGTCAGCCTGATCTACATAGAAAGTTCCAGGACAGCCAGGGCTAAGACGCTGTCTCAGGATGAATCACTGTCTTAAAATAAATATATAAGCCAGGTGGTGGTGGTGCATGCCTTTAATCTCAGCACTTGGGAGATAGAGGCAGGCAGATTTCAGTGAGTTCGAGGCCACACTAGTCTACAAAGCAAGTTTCAGGACAGCCAGGGATGTTATCCAGAGAAACCCTATTTCAAAACACACATACACACACGTTTTATATATAGTATATATAAAATAAAAGTATATATATATATATATATACATATATATATAATTTAAAAAACGGACCAGGCATGAAGGTACAGGTCTTTAATCCCACACTAAGTAGGCAGAGGCAGGTGGATCTCTGTGAGTTCAAGGCCAGCCTAGTCTACAATAAAGAGTTTTAAACCGGTGGACTACATGGTGAGACCCTGTCTCAGAAGCAAAAAGGAAAGAAAGGGGCTGGAGAATCGGCTCTGTGGTTAAGAGCACTTAATGTTCTTGCAGAAGGTTTGGTTCCCAGCACCCACATGTTGGTTAATAGCCATTTGTAACTTTAGTTCCAGGGGATCTGACACCTTCTTCTGGCCTCCAAGGCACCAGGCACATACATAGCGTAGGGGGAAAGAGCCAGCCAAAGAAACCCACCCTGGCCCTGAAACTAGAGCCAGTGAAAGAAACACTTTATTTATTTATTTATTTATTTATTTATTTATTTATTTATTTATTTTGTGGTTTTTTGTTGTTTTTGTTTTGTTTTGTTTTGTTTTTGTTTTGTTTTTTTGAGACAGGGTTTTTCTGTGGTTTTGGAGCAGTTACATTGTGGAAGCCTTTCCTTAGAGCAGGGCTGTAAGCTGCTAGGCTTACTGTGACCTGTGCTATTTGCTGGCTCCCAACTGCCAGAATAGTCCTCCATCCAAGCTGTAACACTCAGTATTCCCTGGCTCCCGACTGCCAGAACACTCTCCCATCTGAGCTGCAGCACTTAGTATTCCTTGGTTTCTGACTGCTGGGATCCCTGTCCATACCAGCTGCAATGCTTACACACACTGCACATACATATGTCCAGGCAAACACCTATGTGCATAAAATAAGAATAAATAAGTACATTTCTTAAAAAAAAAAAAAAGGAAGGAAGGTCTAGAGAGATGGCTCAGTGGTTAAGAGCACTGGCTATTTTTCCAAAGGATCAGGGCTCAGTTCCCAGCAACCATATGGTGATTCACAACCATCTGTAATGAGACCCTTTCTGGCCTGCAGGCATACATGCAGACAGAACACTGTATACATAATAACTAAACAAATAAATAGAAGAAAGGAGATGGGTGATAGTGGTGCACACCTTTAATCATAGCACTTGGGAGGCAGAGGCAGGTGGATCTTTGTGAGTTCAAAACCAGCCTGGTCGGGGAGGAGGCAGAAATCCTTAATAAATAAATAAATTAAAAAAAAACAGCCTGGTCTACAGAGTGAGTTCCAGAATAACCAGAGCTACACAGAAAAACCTGTCTCAAATAAACAAAAAAAAAAGGAAGGAAGAAAAAAAGGAGGAAGAAGAGAAGAGGAGAGAAAAAAGACAGGAAAGGAGGGAAAATAGCAGGGCTGGACATGTAGCCTCAGCAGTAGAGCACTTGTCTAGGATTGGCATAACCCTGGATCCCATCCCTATTATGTCAGATAAACAAACAAACCCTAAGAGCATCATCCTTAATGGACACAAACTAAATGCTTTCCCTCAAGGCCGAGAAAAAGACAAGGAAGTAAGTTCTTGCTGTGCTTGTTTGTTTATGTGTCTGTCAGTTTGAGGCATGTTGTAGGAGGCTGCTTATTCATTTCCTGGCTGCCCAGACTCCCAAAATAATCACACAGAAACTATAGTATTCAAATCACTGCTTAGCCTATTAGCTCTAACTTTTTATTGGCTAGCTCTTACATCTTAATTTAACCCATTTCTATTAATCTGTGTATTGTCACATAGCTGTGGCTTACTGGGTGGCATCTGTCTCTGGTGGGCTACATGGCTTCTCCTGGCTCCACCTTCTTTCTCCCAGCATTCAGTTTAGTTTTCTCCACCTAGTTCTGTTCTGCCCTGTTATAGAATCAAAACAGTTTCTTTTTTTCTTTTCATTTTGGTTTGTTGAGACAGGGTTTCTCTGTAGCTTTGGAGCCTGTCCTGGAACTAGCTCTTGTAGACCAGGCTGGCCTCGAACTCACAAAGATCCACCTGTCTCTGCCTCCCGAGTGCTAGGATTAAAGGCGAGCACCACCACCGCCCGGCTCAAAGCAGTTTCTTTATTCATTAATGGTAATCACAGCATACAGAGGGGAATCTCTATCATCTCCCCTTTTCTGTCTAAAAGAGAAGAAAGGTTTTAATTTTAAAATAGTAAAATTACATATAACAAGACAGGTATCAAGCAAGAATTATAGCTAAAATATTTATATCTATTTTATCTTTTATAATAACTAAAGAAAAGTATAACTATAATTATCTATTCTTCAACTCCATCAAAGACTCCAGAAGAATATATTACCTAAGTAAACAGAAAGTGCATTGTAAGCAACTTCCAAAACTCTAGAATTGACAGAGACATCTCACTGCCTGGATGGTCACCCAAAGTTCTTCTGTATTATTGGAGCATCCATCTTCAGCCCATAGTATTCAGCTGACTTTTCCAAGAAGCAGGAAATTTGAAGATCTGTTCTGCCTTGTAATGGCAAAGTCCATCAGTTGCTTTCTTCTGTGTCCTGCAGAATGTCTGGCAATCTCTTTCATGAAGCAGGATCCTTGAAGGACTGTCTCACCTTATCTTTAGGCAACTTCAGCAGTCATTTTTCTGTGGGTCCTGTATGTCCAGTTCATCAAGCAGTCCAGGCAAGAGCAGTTTTTTGCCCAAATGGCTAACAAACTCCATGAGGAGCCTCTTCGATGTCCACCTTCCTCAAGTAGATTGGTACTGCCAGGAGCAGACGTGTCTCATTGTCATGAAAAGTTCTAAGTTCTTAAAACATTTTAAATGCCATATTCTGTAGTCTTTTAAAGGTTTGAAGATCATCTATCTAACTGAAATATATCTCTCTATATATATAGAAAATCTAACTAACATGACTACAAGCTTGACCATTATAGATGACTATCTATTAACCTGTATTTCTTAATTATACATTATATTTTTAAATGAGCTACACAAACACAATACCCTAATCAAAAGCAGAAACACATATATACAGTACAATAAAATTGACCTTAAATTTGTATCAATAAACCAAGATCCATACCAATGCAAATCTCTATAGCAGAGGCAGAGGTTTGCTTTGTACCACTGGCTGGCCTGGAACACACTGTGTAAACCAGGCTGCTGCCAACTTGTAGCAACCCTGCCTCAATAACCCAAGTGCTGGGATTATAGGTATGTGTCAACATACTCAGCTTTTTGTTGTTTGTGTGTGTTTGTTTGAGACAGGGTCTTGCTATGTAACTTAGGCTAACGTGGAATTCATAGCAATCCTCCTGCCTCAGCATCTCAAGTATAGGTTTACAGGAATGAGCCACTCACTTTTATTTTTTTT
>NC_022026.1:21601265-21608525 GCF_000317375.1 Microtus ochrogaster
ACCAGCCTGGTCTACAGAGCCAGTTCCAGGACAGGCTCCAAAACCACAGAGAAACCCTGTCTTGAAAAACCAAAAAAAAAAAAAATTTACATATCTCTAACTGGTATAGGATGCTGATAATAAAGGCAGCTATATATACTAGGCAACAGTGGTAGAAAGAGAAAAAAAAGTCCTTTTTGTGCATTGTGCTTTCTATATAGATTAGCTCACAGCAAATTTTGTTTCTTTTGTTTCTTCTGATTACTGCTATTCATTTCTTTCCTCCTTCATTTTAATATGGTAAAAAAAAAACTTCTGGATATTTCTAATTTAAAAACTGTGTTAACCACAAGAACACAGCCCACAGAATCAACTGCCAAGGACCTGTGGGAGCTCGTGGAGATCTGGAAGCCTGTAGGGGTCTGACCTAGGTAGGTCCTCTGCATATATGTTATTTGTGGCTGAGCAGTTTGGCATTCTTGTGTGGTTATTTTTTAAAAAAACAGATAAGCTTCTTTTTTTCTTAAGATTTATTTTTATTTTATGTGCATTGGTGTTGTGCCTGTATGTGTGTCTGAAGGTGCCAGATCCATTGGAACTGGAGTTACAGATGGTTGTGAGCTGCCATGTGGGTGCTGGGAATTGAACCCAGGTCCCCTAGAAGAGCAGTCAGTGCTCTTAATCACTGAGCCACCTCTCCGGCCCCTCTTGTGGGATTTTTAACGCTGGGAGTGGGGGCAATTGTTGATTCTTTTGCCTACCTATGGGACCCTTTTCCTCCTACTGGGTTGCCTTATCCAGCCTTATCCAGTCTTGATTTGATAGCTTGTGCCTGGTCTTACAGGAGCATATTTTGCTGTGTTTGGTTGATGTCCCTGGGAGGCTTTACTCTTTTTTGAAGGAAGACTTGGGCAGAGGAGGGAGGGGAAACTGTGGTTGGGAGCTAATATATGAGAGAAGAATAGCAAATACTGAACATCGAAAAAATATTATTTACTTATAGGTATGCATGTGTGTACACGTGTGTAAGCACCTGCACAGGCTAGGAGAAGGCTTATGATCCCCAGAAGTGGAAATTCCAGGTGGGCATGAGGCGCTTGACTTGGGGATGGGGATCAAACTCCAACTCTCTGCAAGAGCACTACAGGCTTTTAACAGCTGAGCCTGTCTCCCACTCCATCACTCGCCGTTCTTACACAAGGCAGCAGTGTAAGTCACAGGCTCTGGAGTATAGCAAGAAAGAAAAAAAGCATGCCAGTCTGGAAGAGAATGCTCTCTAAAAGTTCTCAGTGTGTGGTCTATGTAGAAAACCCCAAGGAACCTACAAAAACACCCACAAAACCGACACCCCAAAGCAATCACATTTCCATATGCGATCAAGGAATGCACAGGCACCAAAATTGAAAACATGATACCATTCATCACTACTACATTCATTTATTTATAAAACCTGATTGGAAGAGCATGGAGGTATAGCTCAGTTAGTAGAGTGGTCACATAACATTCATGAAGCCTCCCTTGGGAAGTCAACTAAGTCTGTCCCATCACGTCACTGAGACAGGGTCAAGGCAGCCTCCCACCCCATGCCTAGGCTAAACAAGGTCTCTCTCCATAGAGAACTGGCTCCACACAGCCAGTTCATGCATTAGAGCTAGATCCTGAGTAAGACCCCTATCTTAAAACAATATTACATGGACCTGGCATTGGTGCCACAGGCCTGTAATCCCCGCAGTTGGGGGGCAGAGGCAGAGGGATCTCTGTGAGTTCCAGAATAGCCTGCCCTACAGACTCAGTTCCAGGACAGCCAGAGCTACACAGAGAAACCCTGTCTTTAAAAAAAAAACAAAAGAAAAAATATTATATGGGTAAAGAAAAAAAATAGAAATTGTGTAGCTAGATAAAGGAATCACAGAGGCTCAAAGAATGTTGTTAAGGAAGAATGAAATGGCAGGGATCTCTGTGACAGAGAGCAAAGCTCCTACAGTAATTAAAGCAACGAGATGCTGGAGGAAAGAGGCACAGGGATCAACAGACAAAATGAAGAAACCAGAAATAGACTCACACAGTACAACCAAATGATTTTGACAAAGGTGCAGAAGCGACTTAAAGGAAGAAGAGCAGCCTTTTCAAATACTGGAGGACAGCAGTAACACAGGCCTGAAAAAGCTGGGTGTGGCAATGTTGCCCGGTAACCCCAGACCTCAGGAATGTGAGGCAGGAGGATCTCTAGGTTGAGGCTAGCCTAAGCTAAAAACAAAAACAAAAAAAATATCTAACACTAAGAAAAGAATTCTTAGACTTCACACCAAAATACAATTCCTAAAGAAAAATTAATAAAAAATGATCTTGCCAATATTGAGACCTTTTGCTTTGTGAAAGCCCATATGAAGAGGCGAAGAAAAACTACACACCAGAAAAAGATATCTGCATTCTCCCCTTCTCTCTGTCCCCCTACCCCTCCCTCTCCCACCCTCCTCTCCTTTCTCTCTTCCTCTCTCTCTCTCCCCACTTCTCCCTCTCTTCTCCCCTCTCTTCTCTCCCCCCCTCTCCGCATGCCCCTCTTCCCCCACTATCTCTCTCCTTCCCCTTCCTTCCATTCCCTCATCTAAAATAAGAACAAGTTCTCCAGGACCAACGGAAGGGTCTGTGGTGGGCAGATGACGCACATGCTCAAGGTCTGTGCATGCACACCCACAGTGCTATGGTGTGGCGCTCCCGTGCTAGTCAGGGGATGAATAACTTGCAAGGAGCCTGGGTCCTTTATCACTCTCATCTATTATCAATATCCCGGGACTCAAACTTGGGTTCTAAGACCTGGTGACAGCTGCCTTTATCCACCATCTTAAAGGCCTATTTGTTATGGTTTTGGTCCCTTTAAGAGACAAGCCACACCCATTCCCCTCCCCATCCACTGAGGCAGGCTGATCTTCAGCTTCCGGCCTGAGCTTGTTCTCTTTTTCATCTTCCTCTCGGAGAGGCAGCTTCGCTTCTGCCTCTCTCCCCACTTCTCTGCTTCCCCCCTTCTCTGTCTCTTTCTCCTCTTCTCTCTCTCTCTCTCTCTCTCTCTCCCTCTCTCTCTGTCCCCCCCTTCACCCTTCCTCCTCCATAACCCCCTGAATAAACATTCAACCTCACCCTGCATGTCGTGTCTATTCATGTTTCTGTCTTCTGCCTGCCCACCATGTGTCTCCCTGCCTGGGACCAGCCATTGCTCAGGGACCAGCAGCTGTCTCTGCCTGGGACTGGCTGCTGCCTGGGGTCCACTGCCTGCTGCCACATGGCCCGCCACCCCGGCTCTGAGACCAGCAGCTGTCTCTGCCTGGGACTGGCTGCTCCCAGGGCCCACTGTCTGCCGCCACATGGCCTGCCGCCACCGCTCAGGCCACCACTCCTGGACCGGCAGCCATTTCTGCCTGGGACTGACTGCTCCCAGAGCCCGCTGCCTGCCACCACATGGCCCACTACCACCATTTGGGACCTACAGCATTTCTGCTGCCTACTGCCACCGGGGATCTTGGAGCATTTTTTAAAAAAGAACAACACTATTGATACATGTTGTGAGTCAATCTGTCTTCCTTCAAACCCCCCAGACTGCTCTGGAAATCCCAGGGGAGGCCAGACTACACTGGAATGGCACAGCAGAACTTCAGGCAGCCTGAGGCCCCGCCCCTAAACTCAGATTAGTATTAGACTTTACATTCCTGGTGGACTGCACTAATGTCCTGGGATTGTTCACCAGCCAATCTGGGCTGCCCTCCTTCCCATGGAATGAATTACATATAGGAGCTCCACAAAGAGGAACTCATCATCCATCATCCAAACATGAGAAGACATCTTGCCACTTTTCCTCATGTGGCCCCTTGACGTAGCCTGCAGGTGCTACTACACCTACAGTCCAGCCCATTTGGTCATTTCCAGTATATGCAATTTTTACAAGTTTCCATTTTAAAAACATTGCAAACCATCTCTTTGACAAAGAACTGGAGTCTAAGCTTAACAATAAAAGCCAAACCGTCCAATTAGAAAATGGGCAAAATGCATGCACAGAAGTATCAGTGAAGAGGATATACAGATGGCATGTCAGTACCTGAGGTCATCAGTGCCACTAGCACCGACATTAGGGAAATGTCAACCAAAACTACAACTTGCTATACATTTATCACAATTGCGCGCACGCACACACACACACACACGCACACACACACACACAGACATATGCACTTACACAGCAAAAGCATACAGGAAGCAGAGGCAGAAGGATTGTAGCAAGTTTAAAGCCAGCCTAGCTTACATAGTAAGAAAATGTCTTAACTAAACAAAATAAAGTAGTGAGAACATTGGGTGCTGACAAGGATGCAAAGAAACCGAACAACCCTCTTGAACAGCTAGTTCTGAAAAGAATGGAGAGGCAAGAAGGGTCATGAATGCAATTCCAGCACCTGGGAGGTGAAGGCAGCAAGGTCAGGAATTCAAAGTCATTCGTGGCTTGTCTTAGTCACTGCTCTATTACTGTGAAGGGACACCATGACCAAGGCAACTCTTTTGTTTTGTTTTGTTGTTTTTTAAGACAGAGTCTTTCTACATATCCCTGGCTGTTCTGGAACTCATCACAGGAGACCAGGATGACCTCAAACTCACAGAGATCTACCTGCCTCTCTTGAGTGCTGAGATTAAAGGTATGCGCCACGACACTAGGCTGACGGAGGCAATTATTATAAAAAGAAATTAATTGGAGGCTGGCTTATAGTCTCATGACGGCAGGGAGCAATGTAGCATGCAGGCAGGTGCTAGAGCAATAACTGAGAGCTCCGTCTTGATCTGGAGACACAGAGAGACAGACAGACTGACTGACTGACTGACTGACTGACTGACTGACTGACTGACTGACTGACTCTGGGACTGACACTTCTTTGAAACTTCCTCTGCAGTGAAACACTTCCTCCAAAAAGGCCACACCTCTTAATCTTTCTAATCCTTCCAAATGGTGCCGCTTCCTGGTGACCAAACATTCAAAAATCTGAGCCGACAAGGGCCATTTTTATTCAGACCACCACATCCAACTCCCTGTCCCCCATAGGCTTATAGCTATATCATAATGCAAAAATGCATTTAGGGCAACTTTAAAAGTCCCCTATATCTAAAACAGTCTAAAGCCTGTTTAGAAGTCCAAAGACTCTTAGGAGATTTATGGCAATCTCTTAACTGTAACCCTTGTAAAATCAAGTTTAAGAGCAGATCCCATACTTCCAATGTACGATTGCATAGAATATACATTACATTCCAAAAGGGAGGAAAGGGCGCATAGTGAGAAAATACTGGATTAAAGCAAGATCAAAAACCAGCTGGGCAAACTCCCAACTCTGCATCTCCATGCCATCAGACAAAGAAACCCTCTTCAGATCCCCAACTCCTTTCAGCTTCGGTGACTACGACGCACTTCTCTCTTGGACTGGTTCCACCCCCTGTTAGCAGCTCTCCTCAGCAAGTTTCCCACGGCTCTGGCATCTCTAACATCTTGGGGTCTCCAAGGCAATCCAGGCTTTGCCTTCACAGCTTCACACAATGACCTCTCTGGGGCTCCAAGCAGGGACACTCCTGACACACACTTGACCTAAATGGCTTTTCTTAGTAGTAGAGAGAGATTCCATAACACTGTTCTTCTATTCTTGACTCTAAAGCCGAAGCGGCCAAGAAGCTGCTACTTGCTGGGGCTAGAACGTGACTCCCTCGATCAGTTGCATCTAAATCAGCTTTCTGGTGCTGACGGTTTCCTTCACTGTTTGAATTTTCTTTAATTCCTTTTCACAAGTTGGAAGGTTAGCTAGGTGGGGTCTTGCCCGGAGGTCACCACTCCCTTTGTTCCATTTAGCACCGGCCTTTTTTTTTAATCTCCTTGAGCTCTGGACTTGGCTCCTTTTCTCTTCCAACTGTACATACTGTATTTTGACTTGCCTAACTTGTTCCCTTTCATTAAAAATCTCCATAACTTTGACCACTAATAACCATACCACAGTCACTACTAGGCTGTCGTGACATCTCCTTTGCCAATGCCATTAATCCCCAAACTCTTCAATTTAGCCTCAGGCAGATATTTAGGACAAGGGCAAAACAGCAACACATCATTTACCAAAATAACACAAACAACAGTCTCTGGACCACTTACTCTCCTAAAACTTCTTGAGTTGAGCCCCCCCCCCACATTCAAACTGCCCTCAGCACTGTTTTTTTTTGTTTCTTCTAGGATGACCCGTTAAGCCCCATTTAAAGAATCCAACCACTTTTCCAATCCAAAGCCCCCAAATCTTCCATATTCTCCTAACAAATGGCGGCATGATGGGACCTGTCATAGCAATAGCCCAGTCTCTGGTATGTATGACAGGCCTAGTCACTGTTCTCTTGCTATACGGTAAGCTTTGAGGCAACCTAGGCCACACAAAATCTTGTCTCAAAAAAGAGAAACTTTTTAAACACAAAACAAAGAAAACCAGCCCACAAACCACAATCCCAGAGAACCTAGACAACAATGAGGACCCTAAGAGAGACATACATGGATCTAATCTACATGGGAAGTAGAAAAAGACAAGATCTCTTGAGTAAATTGGGAGCATGGGGACCTTGGGGAGGGTTGAAGAAGAGGGGAGAGGTAGGGAGGGGAGCAGAGAAAAATGTAGAGCTCAATAAAATCAATTTTAAAAAGTTAAAAAAAAACAGAGAGATAGAGAAAAGGGGCAATACATAATTTAAAAAAAAATGTTGCAAATCAATTAGCCATCGTAAGAAAAATGCAAGCCAGCGATCTTAGCCATGGGCTCAGCCTTGGAAAGATGGTGAGCAGGTGACATGTGTATGCAGTGGAGATCCATTCAGCCTTAAATAAAAAAGAAATCATATTGTTTTCAGAGAAACGGATAGATGGAAAGCATCACATTCAGCAAAATAAACCAAACTAATAAACCAGACTCAAGAAAGACAATGTTCAATGTTTTCTCTCATATGTGGATTCTAGAGTTTTAAAAAAGACATGGTTTAGGGCTACTGCTCAGTACTGGAGAGCTTGTCTAGCATATGCAACACCATAACACCCTGTGTTTGTTCACTAGTGCCCCCCCCACAACACAGCAAGCACACCTAGAAGCACCTGGAAAGAGAGCCCCAATGAGTGACTGGGGTGACTATTCTTGACTACATGTGGAATCAACTAAAACACAACTGACTGGGCACTTCTGGGAAGATTTTTTTTTTCTTACTTAAACCATTTGAAGTGGAAAGACCCATATATAT
>NC_022026.1:21609245-21615190 GCF_000317375.1 Microtus ochrogaster
AGAGAGAGAGAGAGAGAGAGAGAGAGAGAGAGAGAGAGAGAGAGAGAGAATGCTAATCTACTAGAGATGCCCTTAAAAGCACCCCCAGAAGTATGTCTTCTAGGTGATTCTAAATGCCATGAGGTTGACAAGATCAGTGACAAATGTGGTGCTGGCAGGTGGCTCAGCTATTCATCCTCAACTACACAGGTTCAAGTTCAGCCTGGACTGCACAAGATTTGTCTAGAAAAAGAAAACAAAGAAAGCTGTCATTTGCAGCAAAAATGGCTGAACTAGAGATCATCATTTTAAGTAAAAAACAGACTAGGAAAGGGAAAGGAAGGGAGGGAGGAGTGGGGAGGGAAGCTGGCCTAGAAGAAAAGAGATTAGTAGACCTGGAAAATGAGTATGAGAAGGAGAGCAGACATGGCCAACGTAGAGTGTGTGTGTCTGGAAATACCACAGTGAATGCCATTCATCTGTACAATGCAAAACTAACTAGAGGCAGCAAGATGACTCAGCGGGGAGAGGTACTTGCCCAGCCTCACAACCCGAGTTGGAGCTCTAGGACTATATAAAAGAAGGCGAGAGCCAGCTCTTGTACGTGGTTCTAACTGCCACACGCATGTCCTGGCATTTGCATGCACTCACACACAAATAAATGTTATAAAATTTGTAACTACATCAGGCGGTGATGGCTCACGCCTTTAGTCTCAACACTCAGGAGGCAGAGGCAGGCGGATCTCTGTGAGTTCAAGGCCAACCTGGTCTACAAAGCAAGTTCCAGGGCAGCCTGGACTGTTACACAGAAAAACCCTGTCTCAAAAAAAGGAAAAACAGCCGGGCAGTGGTGGTACACACCTTTAATCCCAGCACTTGGAGGCAGAGGCAGGTGGATCTCTGTGAGTTTGAGACCAGCCTGGTCTACAAGAGCTAGTTCAAGGACAGGCTCCAAAACCACAGAGAAACCCTGTCTTAGGAAAAAAAAAAGGAAAAACAATTAACTAGATGCATAAGTTGCTAAAAGAGTACATTTTCATGATATAATTAAATTCACATAAAAGTAAGCCAGGAAACTTTTCTGATTTATCTAAGATACGGTATTGGGGAAGTGTTATAATTGTGCTATGTTATACAAAGGATGACACCAATAATACTACTAGTAATGTCTAAATGCTATTTTTTCCTCATGTACCTTTATCTTTTGTATGTTTTATTAATAATAATTTTAAATCCTTTATTATTTCTTAAATTATGTGTATATGGGGGTATGTATGTGGTGTGTGCTGCCAAAGAGGCCAAAAGAGGCTTTCGAATTCCATGAAGCTGGAATCACAGTGGTTGGGAGCTCCCCAACGTGGGTGCTAAGAACTGAACTCTTATCTGATGGAAGAACAGGAAGGAACATTACATGCCCTTAACTGCCAAGCCATTTCCTCAGCCACGGTGATAAAATATTTTAAAATCTTATCTTGTTATTTGTGTGTATGTCTTACATGGGTATATGCGCCTGAGTATGGGGCCAGAGGAGAACTTCAAATCTCCTGGAGCCAAACTTGTGAGCCCATCAACACGGGTGCTGGGAACCAAACCCTGGTTCTCCGGAAGAGTGCGGGAGGACTAAGCCTTATGGGCCTCAGAGCCAGCTAGCCTAGACCGATATTAAGAGCATGCATAGTAGAAGCCAGCCTGGATCTGCCAGAGGGCTTGACAACAGCAACCGAGTCTGCAGAGATGACATGGACCTATGGACAGCCACCTCATCACCTCAGCAGATGCCAGCTCAGCGGAACTCCTAGCCGCCCCCCCGCGGCTCCACCCACCCCCAACCCCGCTCTGGCAAGGTGGCGAATATATAAGGCTTACCTCTCCCTGAAATAAGCTTATTGAGCTTATTGTTTTAACCTGTCCCTTGAGCCAGCATCAATAGTTCCTGCCTACCTTTTTCCTCTCCCACAAGGGACACCCGCCAGGAGCCCGCTACCCCTTAAACAGCAAGTCATCCGGACAGCCCCACTAACAAAATATTTTAAAATTAAAATAAAAAAAGACTAGGTCATTCATACATGACTGGTGGCAATATACGATGGGAGGGGCCAGGCAGTGACCACATAGGCCAAAAGAGGCTGTCGAAGACATTGCACTTAGACATTGGCCAGAGACAAATGAGAACGCAATGGCCACTTGAATCTATACTAACCTGTACTAGCGTCTCTGTACCTAGGAGTCACAAACAAGAAAGCGCCCACAAGTGCTTCAGCGGGTCCAGCATACAGTGGTACATTCCGAATGTGGAAAGCAGATGAATGAAGGCTAAATTGTTCGCGCAGACAGGTCCCGAAATTCAATGGTTCCTAAATGGAGCCCTATCACACACCAGTGTGAATTTACTAAACTTCTCAGCACCTTGACTGTCTCACGGATAAAGTGCCTTTTATCCGTTTTTCAAGCAGTCAATCAACAAACTCTTCATTCCGAGTATGGAGGATGACAGTGAAGAAGAATCTTACATTCAAAGAACTGAAATTTTACTGGGAGGCTGAGGCAAGGGACTTACCATAAGTTCCCAGTCAGACTGAGACACTTAGCGAGACCCCATTTCAAAAAGCCAAATAAAATAATAAGATAAAGTAGATCTGAAATCCTAGTGGGTGAGACAGGCAACCTCCCAGAAATGAGCAGATGCCGGCAGAGGCCGCTCGGAGTGAAGCAGGCAAGGACAGGAAGAGAGCAGCCTGGTGTGTTCCGTGGTGCCCTGTGCTCGGCGCAGACACATTAGTGTTGTTACACATTCATTGTCACCGAAATGTTACTTGTTAATGTGCAAGTGTTGGTGAGGGTGAAAGGAAATGGCTACTCTCACACACGCCGGTGGAAGTGCAATATACAATCTCTTTAGAGGCCAAATTGGCACACTTTCTCTCTTTCCCGCAGAGTAGTACTGGGTCTCCCATCACGTGCCACTACGAGCAGAGCGGCAAGTCTTTTAGAACTGTGTCGGCATCCTAAATGACCCAGTACACTGAACTCTGGAGCCTCTCTAGGATCAGAAGCTGTCCCCTCCCCCTTTGACTAGTTCTGCTACCTTTCTGGAGTTGCTTAACCTTTGTGCCTTGGCTCCCTTGAGTGTAAGTTATAAAAACTATGAAGTTTGCTGGGTGGTAGCAGCGCACATCTTTAATCATATCACCCAGGAGGATGAGGCAGGCAGATCTTTGGGAGTTCAAGACCAGCCTGGTCTACAGAGTGAGTTCCAGGACAACCAGGGCTGTTACACAGAGAAACTCTTTCTCAAAAAAAATAAAATAAATAAAACAAAACAAACAAACAAACCTATGAGGTTCAAAAATAAAATGAGGGGCGATAAAGATGGCTCTGTGGTGAAGTGCACGTGTTGCTCTTCTAGAGAACCCTAGTTCAGTTCCCAGCACCCACATTAGGTGCTCAAAACCACCTGCAACTCTAGCTCCAGAGGGATCCACACCTCAGGCCAAATGAACTCGTGTGCACATGCCTGCCCTACCCCCATAACTAAAATAAATTTAAGCAAGTAAATAAAAATGAATGATCTCCATGGTAGAATACTTGCCTAGCATGTTCAACATGTTGGGTTTGGGTTCCCAGAACCACAGAAAGATGGGGTGTGGTGACATATAGCTGTGACTCCAGAATTTAGGACAGTGAGGCAGGAGGAGCTGGTTTGAATCTGGCATGAACTACACAGCAACAGATCCTGTCTTTAAAAATAAGCTGGGGGGGGGGCTGGAGAGATGGCTCAGTGGTTAAGAACACTGGCTGCTCTTTGAGATCTGGTGCCCTCTTTTGGCGTGTGGGCATACATACAGGCAGGATGTTGTATACATAATGAATTAATAATAATAATAATAATAATAATAATAATAATAATAATAATAATAATAATAAATAAGTTGTGGGCTAGAGAGATTGCTGAATGGTTATCCCCAACCAGCACATGGGGGCTCACAACCGTCTGTAACTCCTGCCCCAGAAGATCTGATGCCTCCTTCTGACCTCTGTGGGATGGGACCAGGCACACTCGAGGTGTGATGCAGGCTAAACACCGATATACATAAAATAAAAATAAATAAAAATGTTAAAACGTAGGTTGTTATAAGGGTTCTTTTTTCTTGATTGTTTTCTTGGGGAGATGGAGTAAGAGGTAAGACAGGGCTTTATGTAGCCTAGGTTGCTTTGAAATCACTATCTGAGATCAGCCTTGAACTCTTCAACCTCCTGCCTCAATTTCCCAAATCTGGGGTTACCAGCGTGTGCTCACACCTCACACCTGGCTGCCTTTTTTTTTTTTGGAAAGAGAGTCTCACTATGCAGTCTAACCCAGCCTTGAATTGCTAATTCTCAGGGCTCAGTTTCCTGAGGACCGTAATATCGGGATCACAATCACAGGCGCCTCCGTGCTTGGCTTTGTGATGACGATCGAATTCATCACCGTATGGAAAGCCCTAGTGTGCATTTATCCCATAACTTCCACTTCTCCTTCTGCGCCTCTGCCCAGCTCTCCTTTAACAGTAGGAAAAAATAGAGCCAACCTCGATATCCATTATGAAGATGCTGGGCAGAAAAATCCCTGTAAGTTCAAGGCCTGAGTTGTGTGTCAACTTCCAGGCTACCTTGGAAGATTGTCAAAAAAAAAAAAAAAAAAAAGAAAGACGGAGAGCAGAGAAGAGCTCGGAACACTATGACACAGCTACACAGAATGAAACAGATCTCTGTGTTCTAGTGTGGAAAAGTCTCCTAGAAGTCTCCCTAATATAATAAAAAAAGCTAGTCTCAGCACATTGCCTACAGAGTAAGCCTGCCTATGCAATACAATATTATACCTATGTCTATCCCTCACAGACAAGGGACATGGGGGAAGTCTAGAAAGATCCCCCCAAATTAGTGTTGTTCTTAGCCTGCTAGCAAGTGAGGGAAATAGATATGAAAGTAGTGAACACTGGCTTTATTCTTTCTAGCAGTGTATTCGGTTGTGACTTACATGATTTTCACTGTTTTTCAATCTCACTATGTAACCCAGGCTGGCCTGGAATCTGTGTTCCTCCTAACTCTGCCCCTCAGGTGCCACCGCTCAACAACAACAACAAAAGATGCTGTTTGAAAAACTATTTCAGATTTTACGTTATTTTTATTTTCTGTAGATGGATGTTTTCCCACGTGACTGTCACCACACCCACTGCGTGTGGGTGCTGGGAATGGCATCTGGGTCCTCTGGAAGAGCAGCCAAAGCTCTGAACTCCAGCGCCGTCTCTTGTGGCCCCCAAAAGGATGTTTTATGGACAGGGTTCTGAGGATGTTGCTCAGCTTGTTCTAGAGCTCCTGAGCTCAAGCAAACTCTGCCTCAGGCTTCTGTAGCTGGGACTACAGGCACAGGTAACTGCCCGGCAGATTGCTTTTGTGTTTGTTTATTTAGTAGGAGGATTGGACAAGTGGCTAATCAGCTAAGACCACTCGCTGCTCTGGCAGAAGACCTAGGTTTCGTTCCCAACGCCCACTTGGCAAAGGTTACAACTGCCTGTAAGATCAGTTCCAAGGGATCAGACGCCCTCTTCTGGCTACATAAACACACTGGGGTGCACTCACAGACACATAAAAGACATCCTTTACAGATACAAGATCATAAGTTTAGAGGTGTGGCTCAGTAACAGAGAGCTGCAGAATGTACAAGGGCTTCTTCTCTGTTGCCGGCGCCATGGAAACAGGACAGAAAAGAGGGAGTGATGCGAGAGGAAAGGAAGGACTAGGGAACAGTGTGTTATTCATAAGCAAAACAGTCAACCCCTAGCTGTGGCTTGCAGTGTAATAAAAGTTAACACAAAGAGGAATCAGAGACCTATAGGTAAAAATATAAAAGTATTAGCCGGGCGATGGTGGCGCACGCCTTTAATCCCAGCACTCGGGAGGCAGAGGCAGGCGGATCTCTGTGAGTT
>NC_022026.1:21615370-21617426 GCF_000317375.1 Microtus ochrogaster
CCCAGAAACCAGACTTACCAAGACCAATTGGAGGACTCTGAAGATCTAGTTCAGTAGCTAAGAGCACTGGCTTCTCTTCCAGAGGACCAGCACCCGCAGGGGGGCTCACCGCAGTCTGTAACTTCAGTTCCAGGAGATCCAGTGCCCCCTCCTGGACTCCACGGGTACTGCATGCCTGTGAAGTACAGCCAGACTTGTAGGGAAAACAACCATAACACAGAACCTAATTTAAAAAAAAAAATCTTCAAAGAAAGAAAATAGGAGGCAGGCCTTGGTAGCACCCTCTTGCAATCCCATCACTGAGGAAGCTGGAGCAGGAGGATATCCACAAATTCAAAGCGTCCTGGGCTACAGAACAAAACCCTGTCTTTAAAAAAGGATAAAGTTGACTGTCATTATTAAGTACTTCTGCTCACTGGCAGAGGATAGTCATTAGAGCTGAGCACTCAGGAAGCAAAGGCAGGTGGATTTCTGTGTGAGGTCAGCCTGATCTACAGAGAGAGTTCCAGGACAGTCCGGGCTGTTACACAGAGAAACCTTGTCTTGAAAAGCAAACAAAAAATGAACAGAAAGATCGTGAGAGCTAGAAGACGAGGGGGGGGTTGCTGTGAGGTTGTTTCTCCTATTAATGTCAGAAGCTCCAGTCACAAAGCCTCACCAATGTGACTGCCTATGCACAAGCTGAACAAGGGCGACCAAAACAATAGATAGGCAGAAGTGGATGGGACAAAGACCACCAAGCCTCAGCCCCACACAAGGAACTACAGGCAACTGAGGAAAGTTGAGAGCAGGAGAAATCGTCCTCCCCAGGGAAGTGCACACCAATTGCTTATCCAATCCCAAGTGGTCAGCCCTGAAAATATACATACAAGTGACATTGTACGGACTGAGCAGGTTGTATCTATGTACTTAGCAATACATATAAATACATGTGTGTAACAGTGATTAATGATAAAAGAGCCATGGAATTGAAAGAAAACAGGGAGGGGCATGTGTGAGGGTTTGGGGGGAGGAAAGGGAAGGGGGAAATGATGTAACTACAATATACTCTCAGAAAATAAAAAATAATAAATGGAGAGATAGCCAGAAACGTCTTTAATCTCAGCACTTCAGAAGGCAGAGGCAGGTGGACCTCTGCGACTTTGAAGCTAACCTGGTCTGCAAAGCAAGTTCTAGACCAACCACTGTCACATAGTCAAATCCTGTCTCAAAAAGAAAGAAAGAAAGAAAGAAAGAAAGAAAGAAAGGAAGGAAGGAAGGAAGGAAGAAAGAAAGAAAGAAAGAAAGAAAGAAAGAAAGAAAGAAAGAAAGAAAAGACAAACCACCATCTAGGGAAAATACTTGAAAATGACATCTAATAAAGGATTTATATCTATAGTATATAAAGAACTCTCAAATATAGCATTTCTAGGAAATGAACCAATCCAGCATGGTGGCACACACCTGCCATACCAACGCACAGGAGATAGAGGCTGGAGGACCAAAAGTCCAGGGTCTCCCTAGGCCACATAGTGAGCTCAAGGCAAGCCTGCTTCATGAGACCCCACCTTGAAAACAAAAGAAAGAGGAGCTGGAAAGGTGACATGCACTGCTCTTGCAGATGATTCAGGCTGGGTTCCCAGCAGCCATGTCACGCAATGCACAGCCTGTAACCCCAGCTCGGAGAGATCCAACACCCTCTGCTTGTTCCCAGGAGGCACTGTGAGTGCATGCGCAAGCCCAAACTCACATATACATATACACAGACTTGGGAAATTTGAAAGTAATAAATCTTGGTGGCTGAAGAAATGGCCCAATGGTTAACAGCACTTGCTGCTCTTGCAGAGGATCCCACTTCGGGTCCCAGTAACGTCATGGAGGATCTCAACAGTCTGGAACATAAGTGCCCAGAGGATCCAATGTCCTTTCCTGCCTCACAAGAACCAGGTAGAAAAGCAGTTCACTCGCATACATGTAGAAAAAGACACTCATACAGACACACACACATATACATATATATGTATGTATACATATATAAACACACACACACACACACACACACACACACACACACACA
>NC_022026.1:21617526-21623546 GCF_000317375.1 Microtus ochrogaster
GACTGGAGAGATGACTCGGTGGTTAAGAACACTGGCTGCTCTCCCAAAAAAAATTCAGCTTCGATTTCCAGCACCCACACAGCAGCTCACAGCCACTTGTGACTCCAATCCAGGGAATCTGTCGCCCTCTTGTGGCGTCTTTAAGTATTGCAAGAATGTGGTACACAAACAACTAGACAAAATACCCATTCATATAAGAACATAATAAAATGGGAAAAAACATAGCTAATTTAATTTTTAAAAGAAAAAGTCAGATGTGGAGGCACATGCCTTTAATCCCAGAATTCTGGAGGCAGAGGCAGGCGAATCTCTATGAGTTTGAAGCCATCTGAATTCTGGTCTAAATAGTGAGTTCTGGGTTGGCCAAAGCTATGTAGTAAGATCCTGTCAAGGGCTGGAGAGATGGCTCAGAGGTTAAGAGAACTGACTGCTGTTCCAGAGGTCCTGAGTTCAATTCCCAGCAACCACATGATGGCTCACACCCATCTATAATGAGATCTGGTGCCCAGAACACTATACACGTAAAATAAATAAATTAAAAAAAAAAAAAGATCCTGTCAAGAAGAGGATGAAAAGAAGAGGAAAGGAGGAGGAGAAGGAAAAGAAGGAGCAGAAGAAAGGAGAGAGAGAGGAGGAGGAGGAGAAAGGAAGGAAGGAAGAGGAGGAGGAGGAGCAGAAGAAGAATACAAGAAACAGATCAGTCAGTTTTTAAAAATGGGGCAAAAATGTTTGATCAGGATTTTTTATTTTTTTTTTCAAAACAGGGTTTCTCTGTGTAACAGTTCTAGGTGTCTAGCTGTCCTGGAACTCGCTTTGTAGACCAGGCTGGCCTTGAACTCACAGAGATCTGCCTATGCCTCCTGAGTGCTGGGATTAAAGGCTTGTACCAATTATATATTTTAAAATTATATATATATATATAGTGCACAACTAATACATGGGTATTTTCCTTAAAAAAATTTACTATGTGGTGATTTGAAGGAAAATGCCCCCCAAAGGGAGTGGCATTATCGGGAAGTATGCCTTTGTTGGAGTAGGTGTAGCCTTGTTGGAGTAGGTGTGGCTTCTGTTGGAGTAGGTGTGGCTTCTGTTGGAGTGGATGTGGCCTCTTTTGGAGTGGGTGTGGCCTCTGTTGGAGAAACAGTGTCGCTGTGGAGGGGGCTTTGAGGTCACTTTTTGCTTAAGCTTTGCTCAGTGTCACCATCAACTTCCTGTTGCCTGCAAGACATAGGACGCTTACCTCCTTCCTCAGCACCATGTCTGCCTGCACGCCACTACCTCCCACCATGATGATGATGAATGACCCTCTGAACAGCAAGCGAGCAACCGCAACGAAATGTTTTCCTTTCTAAGAGCTGCTGTGATCATGGGGTCTCTTCAGATAAACCTATGAGACTCCTTAGCAGTCAGGACAGAGTAACTGACTGCTAAACTGCACATGTAATATACAGCATCAAGCTTCCTCCTCGCATACACGTTACTGTGCAGGGGGCTTTGAGGTCTGCTTTGCTGAAGCTTTGCTCAATGTCTCAACTGACTTCCTGTTGTCTGCAAGATGGGTCTCTTGGCGCCACATCTGCCTGCATGCTACCATGCTCCCTGCTACGACAATAATGAACTGAACCTCTGAAACCATAAGCCAGCCCAAATTAAATGCTTTCCTTCATAAAAGTTGCCATGGTCACAGTGTCTTTACACAGCAGTAGAAACCCTGACTCTGACAGGGAGCTAGCGAGACGGCCCAGCGGTTAAGAGCATTTGTTGCTGTTGCAGAAGACCTAGATTTGGTTCCCAACACTCGCATGGTGGCTCACAATCATTTGCAACTTCAGTTCCAGGGGATCCAACACCCTCTTCTGACTGAGGACACCAGGCACACACAAGGTGCACATGCAGGCAAAACATTCATATGCATAAAAACAAAAGTAAAAAAATCTTAGAAAAAATGGAACATCAGAATATTGAGCATCGTTAGCTATACGACACGAGGAGTTCAGAACGTGGTGACTGGCCTAGCTTGGTTTCTACTGCTGTGAAAAACACCGTGACCAAAAGCGACTTGGGAAGCAAAGGGTTTATGTCACCGTACAGCTTACAGTTCATCGTGAAGAGAAGCCAGGACAGGACCTCAAGCAGGAACCCAGAAGCCAGGACTAAAGCGGAGAGCCTGGAGAAACCTGCTTACTGGCTTGCTCTCCAGGCTCGCATTCAGCTACCTTTCCTAGAATTCCCTGGCCAGCGGTGGTACCACCCACAGAGGCCTGGGCCCTCCTCCCACATCAGTCATTAACTAAGAAAATGCCCCACAGACTTTTCTACCAGCCTGTCTAATGGAGGCATTTTCTCAACTGAGGTTCCCTCTTCCCAGATGACTCCAGCTTGCGTCAGGGTGACAAAAAACTAATTTGCTGTGGCATACACCTGTGATCCCAGCACTTGGAAGACAGAGACAGAAAGATCATGAGTTCAAAGCCAGCATGGACTACAAAGCAAGACCGAGATTCTCTCTCCCCCTCTTCACACACACACACATATATGGCAGGGGCTCAAGCAAGTGATTCACGCTACCCTTCCTGTCCGCCATCATGATCTCTCAGTCCTGGAACAACCTGCTTACAGGTGCCCAACTCAACTTCATCCACTGGAGACTCCAACTCTTGGTCTAGACCTAGGGTCTCCCTAGCCCATCCATTGCTGTCTCTCCAAATTATCCTTTGCCTTATCGCAAATTACTTGCAGGAACCCCCTTTTCTCATCACACCTCCAGCTACCTGGGGACCCCACCTCTTAATGTGGACAGGATCCTCTTAGCTCTCTCCTTCAGGACCTTCAGTTTGTTCTCCTAGCCCACCTCCACTCCTCTCTCTCTCCCGTCCATTTGCAGAAGCACCGTCTACCATGGAACCCACAGCCACCACGATTCCCTAAGATCCAGAGAGAGCAACAGAAACCAAGGAATGGAGCACCCACCCAACAAGGACAAGACCAGCTAGCAACACCTAGAATCACCTCAATCATCCCAACCCCAAATGCCCAGACACCAGCACAAAACCGCAAACCCTAACACCTAAGACATTATGTCTCCACCAGAACACAGTAACTCTACTATAAGCCTTGAGAAGTGCAATATAGCTGAATCACATGACAAGGTCTTCAAAATAGCAATTGAGAATATATTCAAGGACCTTAACTAAGATATGAAGAAAACCCTTCATGAAGTCTGTGAAAACACAAACAAATAGTGGAGCAGAATAATGAAAATAGTTCAAGACATGAAAATAAAAATAGAAACACTAAAGAAAACCCAAACTGAGATAAAACTGGCAATAAAAAGTTTAGGAGGTCAAACGAAAACCTTAAAGATGAGCCTCACCAACAGAGTGTAAGGCATGAAAGAGAATGCCAGGCATCGAAGACAAGGTAGAAGAAACGGATAACTCAGTCACAGAAAATGTCAAATTTAAAAATATGCAGGCACAAAACATCCAAAAATCTGGGACACTATGAAAAGGCCACTTCTAGGAATAGAGGAAGGATATTGACCAGCCAGGTCAAAGGCACATAAAATATTTTCAACATCATAGAAGAAAATGTCCCCAACCTAAAAAAGACATGCCTTCCAAGGTGCAAGAAGCAGACAGAACACCAAATAGATAGGACTAGCTCTCGCCACATATAATCAAGACACTAATGTGCAGAACTAAGAAAGCAAATTAAAAGTTGTAAGGGAAAAAAACAACTGATATATAAAGGCAGACCTATTTGAATTACACCCAACTTCTCAGTGGAGAGTCAAAAGCCAAAAGAACTTGTATGGAAGTTATACAGAGTCTAAGATATCACAAATATCATCCCAGACTACTGTACCCAGAAAAACTTTCAATCACAATTATACAGAGAAAGAAAAACATTCCACAGTAAAATCAAATTTAAGCAGAACCGACTAATTCCGCTCTACAGAAGGCACTAGAAGGAAAACTTCAGTCTGAAGAGGTTACCCACACCTAAGAAAATGCAAGGAATAAATAATCCCAGAACAGTACATCAAAAGGGAGGGAGCCCCAACACAATAACAACAAAATAGCAGGAAACAATAGACAGTGCTCCTTGACAACTCTGAATATTAATTACCTAGCTGATTGGACTAGAAAACAGGATCCATCTTTCTGCTGCATCCAATAAAAACACCTTACCATCAAGGACAGACATTAAAGGATGGAAAAAGTCTTTTCAAGCAAATGAGCCTAAGAAACAAGTTGGTATAGCCATTTTAATATATGATAAAAAAGACTTCAAACCAAAACTAATCAGAAGAGATAGAGAAGGACACCACATACTCATCAAAGGAAAAAAATCCTCCCACTTAAGCACCAAAACCAAGGGCACCCAAGTTCATAAAAGAAACACTACTAAAATTGGCACGAGCCTCCTCCCACCACTTGGGAGGCAGAGGCAGGCAGTTCAAGGCCACCCTGTGAGTTCAAGGCCACCCTTGTCTACAGTGTGAGTTCCAGGACAGGCCCCAAAGCTGCAGAAAAAAAAAACTTGTCTTTAAAAAAATGTACTTTTGGATTTGGAGAGGTGGCTCAGTGGTTAAAAGCACTGACTGTTCTTCCAGAGGACCTGGGTTCAATTCTCAGCATGCACTTGGCAGCTCACAATTGTCTGTAATTACAGTCCCATAGGACCTGACACCCATGAAAAAACAACTATACACATGAAATTAAAAATAAAAATTAAGAACAAAAAGATTATCTAGGTTCTGTGTGATGAGAAAACTGTACAAAGTAACTTGAAATAACTCTCATTTAAAAAAAAAGAAACTATCACTGCTAAAATCACTTACTGATCTGTGTAGAACATTTCACCCAAACACAATAGAATACACCTTCTTCTCACCAACTAATGGAACTTTCTCCAAAGCTGACACACATACTCGGACACAAGATGAATCTCAACACATATAAGAAAATTGAAGCCACCGGGCTGTGGTGGCACACGACTTTAATCCCAGCACTCAGGAAGCAGAGACTCGGGATCTCTGTGAGTTCAAGGTCAGCCTGGTCTACAAGAGCTAGTTCAGGACAGCTAGGGCTGTTACTCAGAAGAAACCCTGTCTCGAAAAAAAGAAAGAAAGAAGGAAGGGAAAGAGGGAGGGAGGGAGGGAGAAAAAGAAACACCAAAAAGAAAAAAAGGGAAAAAAATTGAAATAACATCCTGCAGCCTGTCTGACCACCACAAATTGAAGCTGGATATCGACAACAACAGAAAGCACAGACAGCTTACAAAGTACGGAAGTGGAATAACTCACTAATGAATGAAAAATGGGTCAAGACAAAAATTAAGAAGGAAATTTAAAACTTTTTAGAATTCATGAAAACACAACATACCCAAATCTATAGGAGATAATAAAGGTAGTTCTAAGAGGCAAGCTCACGCAAAGTGCCTATATACAAAAAGATGGAGACATTCATATTAAAAACTCGATGACAAGCTTTAAACAACGTGAAGAAATAATACCAACAAGAAGTAATCAAACACAGGGCTAAAATCGATGAAGCAGAAACAACAAAATCAATAAAAGAATCAATGAAGCCTGGCATAGTGGCACATGTCTTTAATCCCAGCACTCCAGAGAGGCAAAGGGAGGTGGATCTCTGACATTGAGGACAGTCTGGTCTACAAAGAGAGTTCCATGACAGCCATAGCTACACAGAGAAACCCTGTCTTGAAAAGATAAAAAAGAGTCAATGAAATGAAGAGTTGGTTCATTGAGAAAATTAATAAATTGATAAACCCTTGTGCGAATTAACTAAAATACTGAGAAAGGAGATCCAAATTAATAAAATTAGAGATGGAAATAGGAACATCATAACAGACACTAAGGAAATACAGATAATCATAAGGACATGTTTAAAAAATCTGTACTCCAATGGCACTGGGTTTTGATACTACTTCTTGTTCTGGCTTTGTGGGGGCCTAGCCAGTTTGGATGTTCACCTTCCTGGACCAGGATGGAG
>NC_022026.1:21639844-21644880 GCF_000317375.1 Microtus ochrogaster
TTCCCGGCTGCTCAGACAACAATATAATCACCCAGAAACTATATTATTGGCAATACTGTTTGGCCAATAGCTTAAGCATATTTCTGGCTTACTCATATCTCAAATGAACCCATTTCTATTAATCTGTGTATCATCACATGGCTGTGACATACCAGGTAAAGTTTCATCCAGCGTCTGTCTCCGAAAGGGCTCCATGGCTTCTCCCTAACTCTGCCTTCTTTCTCCCAGCATTGAGTTTTGAGTTTTGTCCACCCACCCCCAGCTCTGTTCTACCCTGCTATAGGCTCAAAGCAGTTTCTTTATTCATTACCAATAAAAGCAACACATGTACAGAAGGACTTCCCACACCAACCTACCATTTCAGAAGCTTCTTGAAATACGTACCTATATGAACTAAATTTAAATGGAGTCACTAAATAATGGAGGAAACATCTTTCACAACCAAGTGAAACTCCAGTGCCTGGGATGGTACAAAATGGGAGCAACCCATCACTCTGCTTGGATTTAAGGCCTTCTCCATGAGATGGAACACCTAACACTGTTTGGGTGGCCAAGAACTTGAGACTAGATAGGCCACATGTCAAGGGGAACAGCAAATACTGTTGTCCTGCTAAAGGAACATAGCAATAAAATGACTCCTAATGACAGTCTGCTGTACTCATAGAGCAATGTCTCATTCAGCCATCATCAGAGAAGCTTCCTCTTGCAGCAGATGGGAACAAATACAGAGACCCACAGCTGGACAACGCGCGAGACTACTTTGGAGCACTCCGTTCTAAATGGAATGTCTTCACCAGCACTCCCCTCAAGATTCAGGGAGCTATGTGGAAGAGGGGCTGGAAAGATAATAAGAGCCAGAGGGGATGGATGACTCCAAGGAAACCATGTCTTCCAGAAGCAACTGGACCGATGTACATATGAATACACAGAGCTAGTGTGCTCACACAATCTGTACAGCAAGCTCAGAGCCTACACACGTTCAAGACAGACGGGGTCCAGTGCTGAGAGGGGAAGAAGACATGGGCTCTCACCCTCTGCCAAAAGGCTATCTGCAACTGATTCCGACTTGCAAAGGAAAAATTAGTTTTCCCCAATGGGGTCTCGCTAGGTATATATTACAGTGTGCTATGGCTACACACTTCAAGGTTAATCCATGCTTACTAACCTTGTGATGATTAAGCAGTGATGGGCAACACAAAAGGAACTCAAAAGTATTTTCGTAGACGTCTTCTCTCATATTGCTTTCTTTGGACATTTTTATCTTACTGGCCTTTTTTTTATTTATTATGTATACAATATTTTGTCTGTATGTAGGACAGAAGAGGGCACCAGGCCTCATTACAGATGGTTGTGAGCCACCATGTGGTTGCCGGGAATTGAACTCAGGACCTTTGGAAGAGCAGGCAGTGCTCTTAACCACTGAGCCATCTCTCCAGCCCCCTCTTACTGGCCTTTTGCATGTATATTATAGTTTTTGATTTTATATTTTTATAAGTTTGGTGTGTGTGTGTGTTTCTTGTGCTTCCTTTTTGTTTTTGTTTTTTTTTTTTAATTCTTGGGGTTTTTTTTTTGATTGCCTGTTTGTTTTCCAAAGAGAGAGAGAGAGAGAGAGAGAGAGAGAGAGAGATGTCATGGAGCTGGGAGATTAACAAAGTGGGGAGAATCTGGGAGGATGGAAAAGGGAAAACCATGATCAGAATAGATTGTATGAAAGGGTTTATTCCGCTTACATTTTGACATCAGAGTTCCCCATCCGAGGAAGTCAGGACAGGAGCTAAAGCAGGGCAGAAATCTAGAAGCAGGAGCTGATGCAGAGGTCTCAGAGGGGGAGTTGCTTACTGGCTTGCTCTCCCTTGGCTTGCTCAGTCTGTTTTCTTACAGAACCCAGGACCACCAGCCCTCAGATGATACCATGTTCTGAGGCCTCCCCCATCAATCACTAAGAAAATGCCCTAGAGGCTTGCCTATAGTCTGAGCTTTTGGAGGCATTTACTCAATAGAGGCTCCCTCCTCTCTGATGACTCTAGCTTGTGTCACGTAGACATAAAACTAGCCAGGACAGGAACAAATGATAGGCCAAATTAAGGATACCACCAAAGTCCCACTTGGTGAACCATTGAGTTTATTGGGATTCCAGGGGCATGGGCGAGGGGTTACTTCCAGGAGCAAAGATGACTCAAAGGCAGTTGCCCTACCGGAAAGTCACCCCAGCATGGGTAACAGTTCAGGAAGGTGGGAACTTGGAACACACTGCAGGACTTAGAGGCAGCTCAGCAGGTCACAGTGTCTTCTATGCAGCTCAGCTGCTCTACCTCTTTCAGTCAGTTTGACTGATCTGCTCACCTCAACAGTCCTTATCACTCACACAGCCTGGGGAGGAAGGAAGCTGAGAGCATCTGCTCAGTTTCCGGGACTTGAGGACCCTGAGCTGTTTACTCCCTTAGTCTTAAGGAATATTCCTTTAGAATTTCAATCAGCATGTAAAATAAATGAAAAAAATAATTAAAAAAAAAAAGAAATCAAGCTGGAATTAACCTGAAAACTTGCTCCCTGTTGGCTAGATTTCACAGCACCAGAAACTGTAGCCATCAAGGGTCTTACCCGTTGATGAATCCTGAATACTGCCGTACAAACCTGCCAGGCAAGATGCTACCATTGATGCGACAAAGGCATAAGGGTTATTGGGATAAGCAAGCAGTTTCTGATTGGATCTGAGACCTGCATCCCAGGAAAGAATGCATTTCTGGTACTGTAATCTTTGCCAAAAGTCAATGGCAATGGATGTGGCAGTGTGCGTCAATAATCCCAGACCCGAGGACGCAGTGGCAGGCGGATCTTTGCAAATTTGAGGCCAGCCTGGTCCATATAGTGAGTTCCAGACCAATCAGGGATACACAGTGAGACTGCGTCTCAAACAAAAGAAAGGCCAATGGCTCCAGAAGACATAGGCCCTAGGGGATGAACCCACTACTGTTGCTTCGCTAAACAGACTTGTTCTCAAACTGCCTTCTAAACATTTATGTCCATGCATACATTAGTGCTGCTTTCAACCCCTAGCCAGAGACTCTTCTTCTGCACTGGGCTGCAGTTATTTAGGAACTCCTAACTGGCCCGCGTGCTTCGAATAAGTGAATGCTGAGTGCTCAGCTCGACATGGAGCATCTTTGTCAATCCCCATCCGAGGTTAAGGGAACAACACCGGAAGAGGAGTCAAAGAATGGAAGAGCCAGAGGATGGGGGGAAGTGCTGGGAGTGCATGGCTTCTGGACACAGCTGTGGGCCTCATTAACTCACCAGTACTCTGGTTTGCCCGCACAAGAGCAAGGCGAGGAGATCAACCACCGCTCCAGTAGGCAGTACTGACGGCACTCAGTCAATCAGGGCTTTAAACACAAAAATCAAAGAAAAGGACTTGAAGGTGGAAGGGTGTGGAAGGTAATGGGAGGGAGGAGTTGGGGGGGATGTGATCAAGATACATTGTGCATACACGCCAAGTTGTCAGAGGATAAAAGATACAAAAAAGAAAGGAAGGAAGTAGGCAGAGTTTCTCTTTGTCTGGGAAGAAGAGGTAACAGGAACTTAATGGATACATTTTCTGTTTATGAAGATGAAAGAATTCCGGAAATAGACAGTAGTGATGATTGCACAAAACTGTGAATGGGTTTAATGCCACTGAATGCTACAATTAAGAATGGACAAATGGGTGGGGCTGGGGAGATGGCTCAGTAAGAGAGCGCTTGTTGCATAGGCCTGAGGGCCTGTGTAAAAGCTGAGTGTGGCAGCTGCGCATCTGTAATCCCCGCAGCAGGAGACAGAGACCAGACAGGAGGCCCCAGGGCCTGCTTGCCAGCTAACTACAGGTTCAGTGGTGTTTGTTTGTTTGCTTGCTTGTTTGTTTGTTTGTTTGTTTGTTTTAAAAAGAGGGGCTGGTGAGGTGGAGAAATTACTCAGTTAAGCAAAACTCACTGCTCTCCCAGGAGACCTGGGTTTGATGCCTTGCACCTACATGACAGTTCACAACTATTTGTAACTCAAGTTCCATGGAGTCCGACACCCTCTTCTGGCCTACTTGGGCATCAGGTAAGATATGGTGCACAGACATTTATGCAGCAAAACACTCATACACATAAAAACAAATAAATAATAAAATTATTTTTTTTAAAAATAGACAAACTATTAACTTTGTTATACATACTTTACAACACAAAATACAATACAAAAATACTCTTTGTCAACCTTAAATCGATAAAGATGTTGAGTATATGTTTAAGATAGAACTGCAAGTGGTGTTTAACCCCAGAACCCAGGAGGCAGAAGCAGGCAGTTGTCTGTGAGTTCAAGGACAGCCAGCATTACATAGTAAGACTGTTTCAAAAAAAAAAAACTAACAAAGATAGATTCCTGTATCTAGTAGATATTCGAGCTAAGCTTGTAAACTGACATACGACAAAAGATTTACTTCTGTGTTTCATAAAGAACTCATGAAAATAGAGCAAGCTCCTCCCATGTTTCCCAAAGGGAAGTGATCAGAGACACTCCACACAGGAGAAAACAGAATGAGTAAACAAGGATCTAGCAGAACATTCAACATCACTAGCATGGTTTTTAGTGCAAATTAAAACAAATTACATTAGCGAAAGTTTAAAGTAAGCAATTACAGAGCTGGCACCAGTGTGGTAGAATTGCGAGATCCCCTGGGAACCGTTCTTAGCAATGCAGATGCTACTCAAGGAAATTCCAGAAGTTTTAGCATAGTACTCCTGGTTTGGATTCTGGCTTGTTTTGTGGTGCTGAAGATAGAACCTGGGGCCTTGCACATGCTAGCCAAGAACCCCTAGCAGAACCACACCCCTAGATTCACTGTTCCCTTTTTTCTTTTTCTTTTTTCTTTTTTTTCCGTTTATTTATTTATTAAAGATTTCTTTCTCTTCCCCGCCACCGCCTCCCATTTCCCTCCTCCTCCCCCAATCAAGTCCCCCTCCCTCCTCAGCTCAAAGAGCAATCAGGGTTCCCTGACCTGTGGGAAGTCCAAGGAC
>NC_022026.1:21645307-21646738 GCF_000317375.1 Microtus ochrogaster
TCGAGACCAGCCTGGTCTACAAGAGCTAGTTCCAGGACAGGCTCCAAAACCACAGAGAAACCCTGTCTCGAAAAACAAAACAAAAACAAAAACAAAACAAAACAAAAAGAATTGTTTTAGTACAATCTTTTCTCATTTTACATAGCTATCCCCATTCCCACTCCCTCCCCTCCTTCCCCCCACCCTTTCCCTCACCCCCCATTCACACCTCAGAAAGGGTAAGGCTTCCCATGGAGAGTCAACAAAGTCTGACATTTCACTTCAAGGCAAGACCAAGGCCCTCCCCCCTATATCTAGGCTGAGCAAAGAGAATGTGCTCCAAGAGACCAGTTCAAGCACCCTTTTAATAGTTGGCGATTGACAGTCACTCTCTTGGACACATACGGATGTCCCAGTTCTGAGTCGAGCTTCTGGCCAGCATCACACACCTAAGTCCAGGCTTGTGTGTATAAGATACCTCGCAGCTAGGGGTTCTTTCTTCCACGCTCAGTCCCCATGCACACACACACAGCACACAGCACAGACCTCCTGCCCTTCTCCCCAGTGATGCTGCTCTTCCGCCTCCTGGTTCAGGTAAATACAACAAACCAGAAACATGGCAATCACCCTAATAACTTCCTTGCCTCTCACTGTTCTCCGCCTCCTCCATCACTTCCCAGTCAGAGCCTATCATTATTCCATCTGCAGTGCCTTTTTAATCTGCCCTGCCTCTCTAGTCCCATAGTCACAGACCGAGGTCTCATAGACCCCTTCCTTAACCAGCTGCGACAACCCTGACTGTGCTTTCTCTGTGCTGCTATGGTTCAAGGAGCCGTGGGATCTACCTTTGTGTACCTCCAGGCTGAAGTCCAATCTAAGAGCCAACCTGCTGCTCCACCGCCTTTGTGCCAGCTTGCCAGCAGGTTCTCCTCTTCCCCTGCTTCTACCATTCTAATGTGAGCTCTTTGCAAGCAAGAGCTAGGTCTTAGTCATCTCGCCGTTCCTAGTTCATAATATAGAGCTTGACACAGCGTAGCCATTCAATGAACGGCAGCTGAAAGAATTTTTTTTTTGCTTATTTGTCAGTTTCTTGATTTTTTTAATTTATTATTTTTAATTATATGTATGTATATGTAAACCCTTGAGTGTGTGTGTGACTGTAGAGACATTGGACTGTCTCCCTGGAGCTGGAGCTACAGGGGGTTGTCAGCCACTCAATTGGGGTGCTAGGACCCGAACTCTGGTATGCAGCAGTACCTACTGAGCTCGAGAGATGGCTCAGTGGTTAAGGTCCTGGTTACTATTACAAGAGGACCCAGGCTAGATTTCCAGAATCTACAAACTGTATCTTCCAGTCCCAGGGGGCCCAATACCCTCTTCTGGTGTCTGAGGACACGAGGCATTCAAATAGTACACAGGCATACATGCAGACAAAACACAAAAAAGTGGAGC
>NC_022026.1:21648148-21651252 GCF_000317375.1 Microtus ochrogaster
CCACCTGCCTCTGCCTCCCGAGTGCTGGGATTAAAGGCGTGCACCACCACCGCCCGGCCCTGTTTGTTTGTTTCTTGCCACAGGCTTTCACCATAGAGCCCAGGCTGGCCTCAAATTCACAATCCTGCCTGCGGAGTGCTGAGATCACAAGGGTGTGGCGCCATGCCCATTTCATTGCTTCTTTCCAGTAGTCAGAACAGATTTTCCTATAAAAGTTGCCTTAGTTTTAAATAAGTACTCCTTTCCCTCCTTCTTGACACTGTCTCGTGGGGAAGCGCTAAGAAAATAGTGTTCTTTTGTTCCTTTGCAGATTACTAATGGATAAAGAGAACACAGAGACAGAAATCTGTAAACTGGAACCTCTTGAGTCAAGAGCTCAGGCCCACAGTGGGGGGAAGAGGATGGCGAAATGAGCCGGCTGTTGACTCAGTTTCTTCGTTCAGCATCTTTTTACCAAGTGCTGGGTGAAGTGCCAAGTTCTCTACCAGTAGTAAAGGGTCTGCCTGACTGAGCTAGGACAATGCTGTCCTGGGGATGTTCAGCTTAGCAGAGAGCAGGCAAGCCCATCGCTCCTTCCTGCCTGTGGAACTAAGTGCTGTAGTTAGGCTCCAGGAGCAGGGAGCATGAGGTATTTACCCCGTCTGAGGAGGACCCAAGGGGGCAGGCAACTCAGACAAAGAGTGGAGCTGTAGGCTTCACTAAAGCTGAGGAGTGGGATTAGGCAGTATCGTGAAGAGGACTGGGCTGCTCGTGGCCGTTTTCAAGTTGAGGAATCATGGGGTCCGCGGGCAGTCTTGAAAGACCCAGCCCCTCCCCACCCCCCAAAGTGGCTCTTTCAGGGGATTTGAGAGCCAGAGGATGGGAGGAGTGCTGTCTTCTGGACACGATGTGGCCAGTGTGCTCATGAGTTCAGCAGCTGTGCTTTCGTGTGCGAGACCTGTGAAAGATCCCGTCATTAACATTCCACCACGGAATGGGGGAGGGGCTCAGGAGGCCCCATCCTTAGCTGGAGAGCTATCGGCTGTTAATGGCTACTGAAGAGTCGTTTTACTTCGAGGATGTAGTCACTGTTGCGTTGCCCACGATCTAGTAAACAACTCCATGCCCATACAAGTAAAATTTAAATTCAACGGGTGTTTTGTTTGTTTGGGTTTTGAGGAGTTGTTTTGTTTTTGAGATTCGGTCTCACCATAGAAGACAATGACTAAGGAAGGAAGCCAACGTGGTGGTGCATGGCCTTTAATTCTGGCAGAGGCAGACAGATTCTGTGAGTTCCGGGCCAGCCAGGTCTGGAGACCCTGTCTCAAACAAATAAACAAACAGACAAAATACATTAAAGTACAAAGGGGCGTGTTGGAAGAAGGAGGGTTCCAGAGGGAGGAGTGGGCTAAGGCAGGGAAATGGGACCAGGCAGTGGTGGTGAAGGCCTTTAAGCCCGGTGCTGGGGTGGCAGAGGCAGGTAGAACTCTGAGGCCAATCTGGTCTATAGAGTGAGTTCCAGGACAGCCAGGGCTGTTACACAGAGAGACCCTGTCTAAGGGGATGTGGGGGGGATGGGGTGTTTGACTATGACCAAAATACATTATATACACATATGAAATTGTCAGAGAATCACTACAATATTCTTTCTTTTTAAATAAAAGAAAGGGGCTGGATAGATGTTTCAGCTGTTAAGAGCACTTGTTCCTATAGAGGACCTGAGTTCAACTCCCAGAAACACGGCAGTTCACAGTTATCTATAACTCTACTTCCAGGGAATCCAAAGTCCTCTTCTGACCTCTGGGGACACCAGGCATACAAGTGGTGCACAGACTAAATGCCAGCAAACACTCATACACATAAAAAATAAAATAAAGGGAGCTGGAGAGATGGCTCAGTGGTTAAGAGCATTGCCTGCTCTTCCAAAGGTCCTGAGTTCAATTCCCAGCAACCACATGGTGGCTCACAACCATCTGTAATGAGGTCTGGTGCCCTCTTCTGGCCTACAGGCATACACACAGACAGAATATTGTATACATAATAAATAAATAAATAAATATTATGAAAAAAAAAAATAAAAAAACTTTAAAAAATTAATTACATTAAAAGTTCATCACAAAGAAGTAGAGAATAGAGATCAGCAGAGCCTGGAAAGGATGCAAAGAGGATGATGGTTAGGGGATGGACAACGAGGCAGTGATGGCTGAAAATATTTGGTAGAATGCTTCAAAATAGGTAGGAGAGAAGATTCTGCATGTTTCCAATACAAAGAAGTTACAAAGGTCTGAGGCGAAAGATGTAGCAATTACTCTGAACTGATCATTATACATTATATGCATGCATAGGCGGGTCATTTTCTACCCCATAAATTTTTTAAATTGCTATATATCAACTAAAAATAAAGATAAAGCCCAATGGTGGTGGCACTCACCTTTAACCCCAGCACTCAGGAGGCAGAGGCAAGCGGATCTCTGAGTTTGAGGCCACCCTGGTCTACAGGGTGAGTTCTATGACAGCCAGAGCTACACATAGAAACCCTGTCTCAAAAAAGCAAATTATTATTATTATTATTATTATTATTATTATTATTATTATTATTATTTAGACTGCCCATAGTGGTACATGCCTATAATCCCAGCACTTGGGAAGATGAGGCAGGAGGATCTTGAGTTGGAGGCCAGCCTAGCCTATCTAGAAGATCTGTCTCAAAAATTAAAAATAAATATATAATCTGCTTGCTTGTAGTATCAGGCACTTGGTAGGCTGAGGCAAGAGGATTGCTTGAGTTTAAAAGTTAAAAGTCATTCTTAGAGAGATCTGTCTCCAAAACAAAACAGAACAACAGCAACAAAAAACAAAAGCCCACCAACTACTGGTAGACTGGGGTGGGGTGCATGGCTGTACACCCAACTCTCAGAAGGCTGAAGCAGAAGAATCATGAATCTGAGGCTAGCCTGGGTTATATAATGAAACTCTGTCTCAAAAGAAATATATATGTGCCGGGCGGTGGTGGCGCACACCTTTAATCCCAGCACTCAGGAGGCAGAGACAGGCTGATCTCTGTGAGTTCGAGGCCAGCCTGGTCTACAAGAGCTAGTTCCAGAACAGGAACCAAAAGCTATGGA